>NC_138376.1:54887077-54935801 GCF_054177405.1 Leptonychotes weddellii
GAAAATAGCCAGATTTATTTTCCATCCAGTAGAGAGCAGCCAAAGCCCATGATGCTCTTGTAAAATCCATGCCTCAGAATTCCAGGCACAGGACTGTTCACACTGTATCATTTCATCCAGGTCCTAGCTGAGTAAGGGCCTTCTAGAACACTGGCCTTGTTTCCCGTATACCACATTCCTTCTCACACTTGTCCTTTGTATTAAATAAAACACATATATCAATTTATGTGGAAGTTTATTTGCACACATATGAAGACATATGTTGAGCTTGTGGCCAGTTGCTTTAAACAACCTATAGGAGCACAAACTATGGTGTTAGAATTTGTTAACATAGGGACAAAGTCATAGCATGAGAGTTGGGTAAGCTTAGAATTCCTGGAAAGAATACCCTAACCCAAGTGCCACCAGACAGCCAAGCCTTGTAGTTACCAGCAGCTAGTGTGTGACATCTTCATGGCAATATTAGTGACATAGAGAGATCTTTGACTGGTAGACAAGCCAAGGAAAAATGAAACTAAGAAGCATAAAGAGAAGATCAGGTGGTGTGATGGAATATGCATGTGAGGCTCAACCAACTTCATCTTTGCTTTCACCGTTTCTGCTTTTCAGAAAAAGCATGTTCCCGGAAGATAGCTCTGAAGGAGGGCTACCAAGAGGCAGCACCTTGAAAATGCACGTGTTGTCCTATTCTCTGATTAGCCTCCCTGACAGAAGCCAATCTGTAACTGAGTAAGTGCACCTGGAGATGAACAATGAGGTGTAATAGGGTAGTGGTAGAATGAAAAGTTTATATATATATATATATTTTTCTGGGGGGGGTGTCTATATATTTGGGCCTTGAAAAACATGTTCATCTTTCCTCTTTATAAAATTAGTGTGCATTGAGGGTAGATTCACAGAGTGCATTAAAAGGCCTCTTCATTTACGCATCAATGACACTATTGATCCCTCATCAGTAAGACATAGAGTTTAAGGCGATTTTTTCCCCCCCAGTAGTGATGTTGCTACAGATGGCTGCATCCTGTGATTTGGCCATCCTCACAACCAAAGTCATACACTTGAATTGGTAGATCAGAGTTAGGTATGTAATTTGTGGCCATGAAGCAGACTGGAACCAACTACCTCACATGCGGTGAGCTTGAATGTCAGCCTAATCAGCTAGACTTTTGCCAGCTGAACTAGTGTATCACAGGGACAATTGTTACAGATACTTTGTTACCACTGTTAACGAAGTCTTGTACTTTTATTTAAAATGTATGCATTCATTGAAGTTCAAACTTTTGTTGCTGAGGAATTAAAAATATATTTGAATTTGGCAGTAGTATTTTTCTTAAAGTATCAAGATTCCTCAACAAATGAAATAAGAACTAGCATTTTTTTAAAGATTTTATCTATTTATTTGAGAGAGAGAGAGCATGAGCAGGGGGAGGAGAAGAGGCAGAGGGAGAAGCAGGCTCCCCACTGAGCAGGGAGCCCAATGTGGGGCTCGATCCCAGGACCCTGGGATCATAACTGAGCCGAAGGCAGATGCTTAACCGACTGAGCCACCCAGGCGTACCAGAACTAGTTTTTGAGCAAGTCTGCAGATACCTTTTTCCATCGATTATGAAATTTAATAAAAGTTTTATTTTCTTGGGTAGTGTTTATTAATTAAAAACAATGACTTTTTAAAAATATAATTTATTCATACTCTAAGTGGATTAGTAACCAGGTTAATTTTATTTTAGAAACAATACAGGGAGACATGTCATCATGCCTCCTTGTGTCTACACTTGAATGAGACCATGCAGTGTAGTGACAAGAACTAGGAATTCAGAGTTAGGAGATCTGGCAGTCCCGTAACCTAAAGACCTTTATGCTCTCAACACGCCATACTTTCCTCTGCACAAATAAGAACCATAGTCAGTACATATATAAATAGGGCAGATTGGGTCCTAAGTATCAGTGACAACAAGAGATGGGTTTGGTGAGGTTTAAGTCCCTGTCACCTCCATAATTTACATCAGCCCTTCAACCTACTCTTTGATTTGGATAAAGGATATTTTGCCCTGCCTTGTTCAAAATATTATATACATGAAGCCTCAGAACAAGTCCTGTAGCCCCTCTTTCCAATCAGATTATTGCCCTAAGCCATTTCCACAGAGAAATAATTCTGAGGGTAAAGGCGATGATAGAGTTCAATAGGAAGGCCATATTCCAAACCTCAATCAGAGTTTGAAATTGAGCTTTGGGGCCATCAGCCCATCTCAGGAGAGGATGAATGCACAGTTTTGATGTGAGATGACATGGATCTAGGCCAGGCGGGGGCTCTGAGACAGAGATAAGGACTAGAGCCAAAAGACATTTCCAAGAGAAAGGCTGGGTAGGTTTGGTACATGGGAGAACACGTGGCACAGAGAGAGGAAAACACAAAGGTGATTGCACGTTTTGGGGTCTATGAAAGGGATCATTTTGTGGAGAAGAGAGATGAATCCTACTCTAGACACGTGGAAGACTGCGTGGTCCTAAGGTATCTTAGACAAAATGTTCTTTAGATTTCTTTAGACATGGGTTGAAATGCAATGCTGGTCAGATTATAATTGGAGACATAGATTTAAGTGTAGATGAGAAATAACTTCGCTCATCCTTATCTTTTCTTTTACTAACATACTTATAATTCTCTTTGTTCCTTTGACAATAGTAGGAGTTGGGATTTTTGCCATTACTTTTAGTTTAATCTCTTGCGGTATTTAACAATGTTCTCTAGACATGAGGCCTCCTACACCTGACCATGCATATGTCTACAGATGATTCAGGAAGCATGTTTCCAACCTTTTTAGGTAGGCTGTGCTGTTTTTTCTGCCCCTAGAAGTTCTTGCAAAGCTTCATGGTAGGCCTGGCTGGTATTGGAAATCTGATGAGAATAAAATCCAAGAAAAACCTAAACAAATCTCTTTTACACATTGTATAGACACAGGAACCAGATAAACACAATAATTTTAAAGATTTTTTAACAGTTTATGCTGCCATCTAGATGTAATTATCTCTGATCTCTGGGAGCCTAAATTTTGCATTTAAATGGTATGAATAGTTTATTCTTTCCAGCAGATATTTGATGAGTTCTACTATGTTCTAGGCAGATTTCTAGGAGCTAGGGAAATAGTGTAGAATAAGATGAATACTACACTAATTTACATACCAGGGGAGTAGAGAGCAAAATACATGTGAACCAATAAATGGAAGGTGATTTTATTTATTTTTTTAAAGATTTATTTATTTATTTTAGAGAGAGAGAGAGCAGGAGAGAGAGACGGAGGGAGAGAGAATCTCAAGTAGACTGTGATTTACACAGTCAAGCAGCACAGCATGGAGCTGGATGCGGGGCTCAATCTCACAACCCTGAGATCATGACCTGAGCCAAAGCCAAGAATTGGATGCTCAGCTGACTGTACCACCCAGGTGCCCCTGGAGGGTGACCTTAGATAGATTTAAGGTTATGAAGAATAAAAAATGGGGTATTGTAATGGAGAGTTTAAGGATCTTGGGTTTAATTTAAAATGGGTAGTCAATAAGGAGGTGATTTTTGCATTTGGAGCTGAAAGATAAGACTATATTAGTAGTGTGAGGACATGGGGTTGGCATTCCAGGGAGAGTGAAGAGTAAGTGCAGACTCCAAGGTGGAGACAAAGTTGGTTGTTCAAGGAACGTAAAGTAGGACAATGTGGCTGAGGTGGTTGGAGAAGAAGAGAGGCAGAAGTATGGTTGGAGAGGTAGTCAGAGACAGTTAGGTATGCCTGTGGGCCATGGCAGATGATATAGATTTTATTCCTAGTGCAGTGGGAATTTATGCAGAAGAGTGAGATGTAGCAATTCTAATTAATCATTCTTTTTGTAATAATACTGTTTTTCAGTATGTGTGCATCTACCTTTTTATTTTAATAAAAAGTTTAAAAAGTTTCTGTGTTCTCAAATTTTTATATTAGAATATTCCAACATCAGGGTAGAAACATACATATTCTAGTTGGAATGTAATTGATCCAGTGTCTTCACAGACAATATAAGCTTGTACTTAATTGCATATTTTGTTAACCCAATGACACTATGTGGGAGAAGTTAATCTCTGCTAGACAGTTCATCTAGTACCGTAAAGACAGAGATAGGTCAAGATAAAAACATGTTTTCATTAAATAGTGTATTGTTGACTAATCTCTCTGAAAAATCCAAAGCCGTGGGTGTTTTTAAAACTACAATCTTAACCTGATTGAGAATTAAAATGTTTTTCTAAAGCTGGCTCTTGAAATGTTGGGAAAACATCATTTCTATATTTTTATTGAATTTCACTTCATTCAGATGAACTCTAATATGGTTTCTACAAATGATTGACAACATCTTCCCCTTGGAAAAGCACCAACAAAAACACTACTTTGCCTTTAGCAATTTTTTTCTTAAACCTTTGCGTTGGGTTGGAGCTGACATCTTACTATTTAAATTTGGGGAAGTATGCTTTCTATTTGAAAACAAAGTGTGCTGAGATTATATTCTCTTTTTTGAAGTCTAGAGAGGATTTTATGTGTCCTTGACTGTGTTGTGGGTGTGTGGGGTTCCTGGACCTTGAAGAATCTGCCTGGTAGTCTCCCCTGAGTGGGAAGAGTATTCTTGGGGCCATCCTCTGACCTTCTTCACCTTGGACAGGGAAATAAGATGGGACTAGATGGGGCTTAGGTCCTTGGGGGTGCATTTATGGCAAGTTCTTTGCTTGGATTCTTAAGAACCTAGAGGTGAAAGGATAAAGAGAAGAAAATGACTATTTATTCTCTATTTCCAGTAATGAGCTCAGAACAGCTTGAATGGAACCCTAAAGGTAAAGAGTTTAGTCAGACCAGTTAGACAAGAATTGTATCATACATAATGTCTCCTGAGATTCATCTGCTAAGTTTGAAGTTTTGTTCCATACATATGTGTATTCAGTTTTCCTCATTCTCAGGAGTTACGTTCTATAAAATTGCTGTGGACACTGATTTAGTGAATACTAAACCATTGCTCCTGGGCAAAATTCAGGGTTAGGTTCCCATGGGCTTCTGGTTACATTTTTGTCAACTGATCAATAGATAACCTTGTTTTATGTGTCTTTATATCTAGATATCTTATTTAATATATATTATTCGTTCATTAACATTGAATTCAGAGCCAACAGCCTGAGGTTTTCCCAACACATATACATTTTCTCCATAAGGTACATCCCAGGCTTTCTGCATTTGAGAACACTAGATAGCACTTCTGCACTACTCTTGGAGTCCATTTTTTAAAAAGATTTTATTTATTTATTTGAGAGAGTGCGAGATGGGCAGAGGGAGAGGGAGGGAATCTCAAGCAGACTGCCTGCTGAGCACGGAGCTTGATCTCACAAACCTGAAATCATGACCTGAGCTGAAATCAAGAGTCCGATGCCTAACCCACTGAGCCACCCAGGCGCCCCCTGGTGTCCATTTTAAACAGCGAAATTCCTATGTAATAGCACAAAAGGATGAAAAACATGGCACTAAATAGACTGTGACAAGGACACTTGTTTATAGTATGAGAGCTAAAACAAGAAGTTAACATATACATATTGACATTTTATTTTTTCTCATCAAAATGAAAAGTGTCAAACAGTCAGTGAAAGAATACCTAGAAAGTGTCAGTTCCCTTCCGTAAATCACAAAGCATGCTAGTGTGTTTTTTTCTCATAATGTGGGAGAGAAATTCAGAAATATCTCAAATAGATTTTTCCAGCAAGAAATGAGAGTATATTGATTTATGAGTCTCCATCTACAACTATTGAGGATATAATGCAACTGAAGACAACTTGCTTTTTAACGTGGTGGTTATTTTTCTCTTAAAATACAAATATGATTTCATCCTCTATAAATCAATAAAAGTGTGGGTTGGTTATTTTTTTAAGCTTTGTAAAAAGGAAATTGCATCATAATAGCAGTCTTCAGATACATAAGAACTACTGTCAGCATTTAAACCACAAATGGGATATCAAGACCTTAAATTATTGTTTTCAGGTCATTGTAAAGTTATGAAAAAAATTTGGGATGATCCAAACCAAAAATATACAAATAAATCCAGAAAACTACATATTCAATTGTTTTTATCTGGGCAGTATATGGAAACATTCTTAGGAAGAAATAAGTTGGTGGAAACATGTAATTTTGACTTGTAAATTTGCAAATTATAGCCAACAAAGAACACAAATTAAACCCAACAAAGAACATAATAGCAAAACATAATTCATTTTTTGGAAAAGACCAGCACTTTGTAGGATTACTTGAATAGGAAGCTGGCATCTAAAGCATGGTGTAATGAAAGGAACATTGATTGACTGATAGGAGAGGGGGATTCCAGGCCCAATTCCGCTACTGATTAGTGGCATACTGTACTTGGGCCTAGCATTTAGCTCCTCAGGTTTTGGCTTTCTAGCCATCAAATGTGGAGTCTGGACTACACAATCTCTAATATCTCAGCTCTAAAATTTTCTGAGGCTCCAGTACAAAACACCTATAGTAGACATTCGTTTATTTGAATTCCAGAACATTGCTCAATAATTCATAATGAATAAAATAAAGTAATAGAATAATTCTAAAAACAAAAACCAAAAAGCTCTGACTATGGCAGTTATATAATTTGTCATAAAACCAGAGCATTTTTTTTTAAAGATTTTATTTATTTATTTGACAAAGAGAAACACACAGTGAGAGAGGGAACACAAGTATGGGGAGTGGGAGAGGGAGAAGCAGGCTTCCCACTGAGCAGGGAGCCCGACGCGGGGCTGGATCCCAGGACCCTGGGATCATGACCTGAGCTGAAGGCAGACGCTTAACGACTGAGCCACCCAGGGGCCCCCAAATCAGAGCATTTTTGAGAGGGATGCTAAAATAATTAAAAATATATTAGTTTTTGAGATTGACTAACTACATATATATGTATTCATCTACTATCAAATTGTTATTATATTAGTTGATCTGTCTTTTTCAAAAACTATGTTAAAAATCAATATTCTTTAAAAAAATAACAGTACATAAAAGCAATGTAAAACAATTCTTCATATTGCTTATTTTAATTTTAAAAATAGTATATGTAGAATAAGCTATTCCTATGCCATATTCAAAATCAGTTTTATTTTAATCCATATCTATCTATCTCTAATACCATGCCACTGGTATTTTTCCAGTGAGTATATTTGCTATTGCAATACTTTTTTTCATGACATTGCATGAAATCTTGCTTGAAGTTAACATTTCGTAGTTAATAAACCTGAAAAGTTTTTTACATTAGACTTTTCTCTGCATAATCTTCTTAATTAAGAAAATATTTTCTCTACAGATGCTAAGTTACCTGGAAAGTTTCACAGCAAATTCTTGTTAAATACAGAATATCCTCATTTCTATTTTTTAATTGAAATGTGTAAATATTTCAACCCAAATATTTTCACAGATACTGGTTTTTATTTTAAACTTTAATTTCCTAAATAAATATTTTTAAATAAAAATAATCAAAATGCATGTTTCTGTTTGTAATCCTTTTGATTTTCTGCCAAATTTAGATGCTGCAAAATCATAAGAATATACATATATCCAGTTAAATATAGGAACTATATCAAAAGATTTCTCCCATATAAAGATATTCCAAAGAGAAATTATAAAATTTCGAAGTAAATTTTGTGCACTTTTGAGTTGTCATCATTTACTTGATTCAGTTCCTTCTGTGCTTTTATAAGGAGAAATTTTGATATCTTCCCAATTACAATTTTCATTAAGTGCAATTGGTTTTCAATAAGTGCAATTGATTAAAATCTTTAAATTCTATTTGTTTTGGTACTCCATCTGTTGAATGATTTGATGAAAGATTTCTAAGTAATTTTGAACACAGTGCAATAGAAATATAAAGGACTCATTGGCAAAATGTTTCATTTGAATTGTAGAATACATCGGTTTATAGAATAATTCTTCAAAGTTCCAAACATTTTTAAATCTAACATCAGTTAGTAACAACAGTGGGTAACAGAAAGTAAAAGTGCTTTTTACCAGGCTGAAGAAAAAAATTTTTTTTGTATTCAATATCTGCTTTGTAACAAAATTTTGAGGTACAATTACTCTGTGAAATATATAAAAATGAATAAATTTTTATATATATTTTATATAAAATTTTATATACATAAAATATAAAATTATATATATTTATATAAATTTTAACAACTACAGTTTGTGTTTAGACTGACAGAATCTTGTTTGAGGACAATTGTGAATTATGACTGTGTTGCAATCAATTCTAGGTGTATTTCTGCGTTTTTGTTTTTTAGTAAGAGAGTATTTTTTATGCCATTATGCTCTGCTCCAACAAAATTAATATTTGTATTACCACAAAACCCAAATAATTTATCTTCTGTGTTAATCTTTTTAAATTAATTTACAACAGCTTTTTTTTTTTTTTAAGATTTTATTTATTTGACAGAGAGAGACACAGAGAGAGAGGGAACACAAGCAGGGGGAGTGGGAGAGGGAGAAGCAGGCTTCCCGCTGAGCAGGGAGCCCGATGCGGGGCTCGATCCCAGGACCCTGGGATCATGACCTGAGCCAAAGGCAGACGCTTAACGACTGAGCCACCCAGGTGCCCCTACAACAGCTTTTATAATAATATCAGAGAGTTTACCTTTAATAGAATGAATTTTCAAGTACATTGCTTTTACTCCATGATGACACTAATCATTTTTTAAACCTCTCATGATTTATCTATCTGTAAAGGTTTTCCCTCTGCTAATGGAACTGACACATTAACAGCAGTTGTTTCAATTTTCTGTATGTTAAAAACAAATGAACAAACTTGGAATCTAAAATGCAAAAATGAACATAATTAATTTAGAAGAATAATCCATTTGATCTGAAGGAACAGGTCATGCTTCTAGAGAAATGGATGAACATATCTTCTACAACTACACATACTATCTTTTGGCACAGTTATTAAAACAACAACAACAACTAACATTTAAAAAGATAACCATGGGGCGCCTGGGTGGTTCAGTCTGCCTTCAGCTCAGGTCATGATCCCGGGGTCCTGGGATCGAGCCCTGCATCGGGCTCCCTGCTCAGCGGGAAGCCTGATTCTCCCTCTCTCCCCCTGCTTGTGGGTTCTCTCTCTCTCTCAAATAAATAAATAAAATCTTAAAAATAAAATAAAAAGATAACAATGCTCCTTCAGTGTATGTGTATCTTTTGGTTTGCTGAAGTAATACTGTCATGGCCTTTATGGTGGATAGTGACAGTCAAAGAACATCTTATGTATGGTACACATTTATTATAAACTTTCTTGAGAAATAGTAGCTCTACATTTTTTTATTTCAAATGTACCTTCCTTTTGCTGACCTCACTGTTGTGGAAGAAGTTTATTAAAAAGTCATAAACAAAGCATTACAGCCAAATAAATAGTTTCAGATTGCGTCATACAATAAATGACCACGAAGCAGCAATTGCATTCAGATTATTCTGTCTGTGTCCCATGGCCGGGCTTAGCCTTGATTTCTTGCATATGTTGTTTGTATCTCCACCCTCTGATGACGCTAAATATTTTCCACTGACCTCACCTACTGGTGGCCTAAGGAACTGATGCATCTTGAAGGCGGAAGCGCCAGCCATGGCATGGCACACCTAGCTGGCATGCTGACTTCAGAGTTCCTCCCGTGCTTCTCGAAGATGAGGAGTGACTAGTCCATGGCCTTTCCTGCGCACCGCTCGAAAATTCCATCGGTAAGCACCCTGTAAGATGTCCTGGAAAAGTGACCTATTCATTCCTCACCTCAGGAAATAGTTGAAAAAAGAAAGATGGTAGATTCTGGCAGTGTTTAAGATCTCTGTGGGCTTCACGTGTGTCTGACACACAACTCGTTAAGGGATACCTTGGCGGAAGTTAGAACTACCAGGTGGAATACCATCTAACCCAATCAAGCTAATTTTAATGTAAATTGTTAATAGTCTTACCTGGTTAAAACAAACCAACCAACCTGGGACAAATACTTAATCAGGAAAACTGACATACATGGGTACCCTAAAAACAACTAAACTTAATGGAATTTCACCTTACTGGAAGTTTGGAAACTATAGCAGTTCTTTTTTTTTTTTTTAAGATTTTATTTCTTTATTTGAGAGAGAGGGAGAGCGCGCAGCAGAGGGAGAGGGAGAAGCAGACTCCCCGCTGAGCAGGGAGCCCCATGCAGGACTCGATCCCAGGACACTAGGATCATGACCTGAGCCGAAGGCTACGTTTTTGTGTTATTCTTGAGCTTAGTCATAGGCAGAACAAAAACAAACTAGAGTTGTGTTCTTATAAGACTGTAGTAAGAATTGTATATGTAGGAAATTAGTAGTTTCTTACGCTTATCAGGGTTTAAATAAATGTTATTTTTAAACCTTTCTATCGTGCTGACTAGTTTTCTTACGTTGTTAGCAATTGATTCCCTTATCTAAGTCATATTAGAGTATCATATCCTAATATAACACCTTATACTCAGCACAACAGGCAAGACCAAATTAACTACACACGGACCTTGTCTTCAAGAACTTTACATTCTGGAAGGAGAGATAAAACGCATGTTTTATATTTACACATGAAGACACATACTTGCGTACTTGACTCATTGATTTTTTTTATCACTACTCATGTCATCATTCTTGCTGTTGGCTACCTCCTTTATGGTCTACCTGGTATCTTGGTTGTTCCACACTTGACTTCCTTCACTCCAGCCACCAACCACACCAGTCACCCACTCCTACAGTCTTTCCTGTAACTCTGAATCAATAATGACTATGTAAACTCCAAACTCTCAGTTTTAGGAATCTGAGTCTCCAACCACTACCTCCTCTGCATCCGGCTCACTTATTCCAGTAACTCCTACACCCACAATTTCTCACCCCTCCAGGAACTCGCCCCCTTGACTCTCTTTTTCACTGCATAGCATCCTTTTTATAGTTCAATTTCTTCCTTACATTGAAGTCCTTGATTCCATGTCCATCACTGTAATCACTTTCTCATAAATGGTCTTTCTCCTGTCTTACTTTACTATATTCACCCAGAAAATCACCAGCCCTGGACCCAACTCGCTGGAGAAAATAACTCTTCTCAGTGGTCTCACATGAAATTAATAACCTCAAATCCTAGACGGTCTCCAACACTGGCTAGCAGTCCTTCATTCTTCTACTAAATTTCTGTTCCCACACTCTAAGAAAGTTATTCTACACTTTCTCTTCTTCACACTGCTCCCAACTCTAACATTTGACCTTAGACCATATGTCTTAGATCACTGCTAAGTTGTAAACACTGATAAGACCCACCTCATCTCATCACCATATCTTCAGACTAACCTGCATTAATTCTGAGATACTTGATTCACCTCCTGTTAGGATAAGAAAAGCCTGTGATCCTACCTGAGGACAAACACTCTACTTTTGGCTACTCAAGAATTTGGCTCATGCAATTATCGTTTCTTGTTCTCTTTTTCAACTTCAATTGCTCCCTATATTGGATGGTTTCTAAAGACATATAAAAATGCCTTAATATCTATTATGTAAAAAAAACCACTTATTTCAAATTCTTGTATCATCCCATATCTCTATACTTCATAGGAAAAAAAACTTCTCAAAAAGATTGTGCTTTTGTTCCCCTTTCTTGCCTTTCTATTCTTTATTTTATTCCAACCAGGCTTTCTTCACCAATCCACAAAAATACCCACTTTTAGGGTAACGAGATATTCTGAGATATTCTGTCTTGGCTGACACCACAGTCTCCTGGGTTCCTTTCTACTCCACTGACTGCTCCTCTTCATTCTCCTGGGCTGGTTCCTTGCTCTGGGCCAGACATCAAATGCAGAAGTTAACTTGCAGCTCAATTCTGAGCCCTCTTCCTTTTTTTTTTTTTTTTTTTGTAGCACAGTGGGAGTTTCTGACCTTGCATCAGACTTACCTGGAGCATTTGTTAAAACACAGAGTCATGGGGCCCACTCTCAGAGTTTCTGATTTGATAGATCCAGATGGGGCCCAGGAATTTGCATTTATAACAAATTTCCAGGTAATAAAGGCTGATACTGCTGGTCAAGGGGCCACTCTTTGACAACCTCTGGCTTAGGGAACCAATTAAGCTGAATGCTTTGGAATCGGCCTAGCTTTCAATCATACTTCCACCTTTTATTATCTGTGCAACCCTGGGCAAATGATTTACTCTTTGTATTTCTCAGTATGTTTATTTGTAAAATAAAGACAGTACAAGTTGCTAGCTCAAGTGTTCTGAGAATTAAGTGATATAATCCCGTGATTACAATACTTTTCTGAAAACTGTTCTTCCTTCTTACCTCTCTAAAATCTTTTTTCTGAAAGGTAGCAGGGCTGTGTTTTCAAAGATATATATTAGGCCAGAATCATACTCTCTCCCCCATCTTGTCATTCATGTGCACCCAGAATAAAACGTCTGGCCCCATTCCAGATCACAGTCTCCTTGCTTCATCATGCATCTACCATATTGGTCTTTTTTCTGCTCTAGGAAATGTTCCAGTTACCCCTTACTGCATAACAAACTTCTCCAAAATTTAGTGGCTTCGAACAACAGCCATCTTACCATTCCTCGCAAGTGTATGGGTCAGGAATTCCAGTAGAGTTTGGCTGGATGATTCTTCTGCTGTCCATGGTATATTCAGTTGGCCACTGGCCTGGGAAGATCACAAATAGCCTCTCTCACATGTCTGGAGCCCAGAATGGGCAGCAGGAAGGCTGCACTCAGCAGGGCCTCTCTCCATCTACTTCTCCTTGTAGTCACGGGTCCTTCTCCCTATGTTCTCTCCAGGAGGTTTATTAGAGGTTACATGTCTGCAAAAGGCTCTAAGAGACCAGGTGGAAGCTGCCTTCTCTCCAAGAAGCTAGCCCGGAGCTGGCACAGCCTCACTTTTAACACACTCTTTGGTCAAAGCAATTGCAAGAATGTCCAGATGCAAGGGGAGGGAGAACAGATGCCACATTGCAATGGAAAATTGTCTACGAATTTAATCCACCACAGGCACACTCCAAAATAATTTCTGAGTGCCTTTCATACTTGTTCCTTCCTTCAGGAATTGTGCCTTTGAATCTTTTCATGGCTGGCTTCTCACATCTCAGCTCAGCCATCACCTCCTCATTACAAGAAAGCTTTCTGACTGCCTTAATATGCTTCCTTCCACTATCATTATGTACTCCATCACCAGTTTTATTTTCTTATGAAATTACCTTATTTATGATCTTCTGCCTCCCACTGGAATGTCAACTGTGTAAGAGCGAAACTTTGTCTTTCTTGTCAACACTATGGTTTAAAAGCCTAGAATGGTGCTTGACACATAGAATTTTCTCAACATATATTTTATGAATGAGTAAATTAATTATGACTACATAAGTCATTTATAGATGTATAAAGAAAAATTTATAATTACTATACAAGTGGTTTTGTTATTATTATCTGCACTTAAGGTTTCTGAGAATAAGGAGTTTACGTATGTATGTAAAAGACTTATTTTTTCCTCTAAATGGATTCCCTTTGGGTTATGGATGAAACTGACCTATCAGGTGAGAAGATGATATTTTCACAGTTATGTAATGGTATTTTTTCTCTATTACATTTTTGGAATACATTGATTTGAATGACACTCACCTAGAATTACTTTTTGCATGGGGGAATAAGGATCTTTGGAGAAATTATGCAGATTTTTACTCTCTTTCCAAAAATAATGTCATAAATTTCAAACCAAGTTAAAATTAACACCCATACTTATTAGGTTTTTAAATTTCTTCTAGCTCTGTTAAAGAAAAACTTATTAGTTTCAGTAAGGAAATTGAGTCTTTTGGTATAAAAAGTAATTCTTAAAAAGCAGTACAAATTGCATGAAAGAAATTGGAAAATGGTTTCATGTTTTTTCAACATAAACAAACATTTGATGATTTCTGAGAAAATAAATTTAGATTTTATAGAACCAGAAAATGTTTGGAAAATATTTTAAGTTGCTTAGCCTAACGTGCATCTGATTTCACCTTTCCTTTAGTACATCCAACATTTTCAAGATTTTCTAAACAACCGAGTAATAATTTTGGGAGCAAATTTATAAATAGGAATTTTTTTTTTAAGTTCAAGACCAAACATTGGTAAACAGAGAGAGAAATCATTTTTATGCTTTGTGATATAGCCAGAATCATGGCAAAATATTAACTTTTTGAAAGTTTTTCTAACGAAATAGATTCAAGGTTTTTCTTTTCTTTTTCCTTTTTGTGGTTCTTCTAGTGGATATTTCCTTTCTTTATTCAATCTTTACTCCATTATGAGTGCTTATACTCCCTTGCAAATGGGACTCTGATTTTGCACATAGTTGAGATATAGTACATATTATTTTAATTGAATAATTATAAAAGTCCCTACAAAGGTTTTAATGTGTTTATAGCAGGACTTATCTATATGCTGGTACAAATATTAGAAAATTTAATGTGAAAACAGTCTATTTTTTTACTTATCCCATTTTTCCATCTTTATTCCTTTAGATCAGGAAAAGATGAGGAAGTAAAAAGGTACAAAAGCAGGAAGAATGGGGACAAATCTAGAATAAGGGAAGAGAAAAATTAAAGCTAAGTGGAATAAAATAAAGCGGGTGACCAGCCTCGGTAGTAAAATGTGTATGTTAGATTTTTCAATTCCCTCTAAAGATTTACTCTTTTTTATATTCATGTTCATGGCTTCCTGTTTTGCAAATAAGGAAACTGAGGTAAGTATTCTTTAACCATCTCTTTGGTGCACTCATGTCAGGATTCTTGAGCCTGCTTGTCCTAAATACTGCAGTTTTAAGGCCCCCAGAAAGAGAATGACACTGCAGTCATTATGGACACATCATGTTAATTTTGATTTGATTAATTATTGAGAAATGGACTAGTGAGCTTATGTTGTGTATTTTATTCAGTCCTTTAGGAAAGGCAAAATAAGTATAATGGCCTCTGTCTCAAAGAATCGGCAGTCTAATGCAGAAGTCAAGATTAGTACATAGATGATAGATAACACAGGTTGTAGTTGCAGAGTAACTGGAAAATTAGTCCATGGATTTATCTGTTTAGTATACAGATAATCAATAATATTGAGGAAATAGAGGGAACTGGGAATGAAAGAAAGTCAATGGGATCCTAGAAAATTTGAGCTGAAAGATATTAACAGGCATATAACAAATTTTAATAGGATCTCAGAGTTGGAGGGGAGCTAAGTCATCTTAACCTTTCTTCTTTTTTTTTTTTTTTTAGATGTTATTTATTTATTTGAGAGAGAGAGAGCACGAGCAGGGGGAGGAGCAGAGGGAGAGGGAGAAATAGACTCCCTGCTGAGCAGGGAGCCCAACGCAGGGCTCGATTCAAGGCCCCCCCCTGGGATCATGATGTGAGCTGAAGGCAGATGCTTGGACTGAGCCACCCAGGTGCCCCAACCTTTCTTCTTTCTGATCTCATAAAGCATTCTCAGCAAATAGACAACTAGTTGTATGAGTTTTCTAGGACTGCCATAGACGGGGTACCATAGACTGGGAGCCTTAAACAACAGAAATTTTTTTCTTTCAATTCTGGAGCATAGGAGTCTGCAATCAAGGTGTTGGCAGTTTTGTTTTGTTTTGTCAGGTTTCTCTCCATAATTTATGGATGGCTGTCTTCCTCCAGTGTCCTCACATGGTCTCCCCATTTGGCCTGTTTGTTTCCTAACCTCCTCTTTGTATAAGAACACCAGTCATATTGGATTAAGGCCCACCCTGATGACCTCATTTTACTTCTTTAGAGAAGTTATATCCAAATACAGTCCCCTTCTGAAGTCCTGGGGATAAGAACTTCAACATATTAATTTGGGAGGATAAAATTCAGCCCACAGCATGAGTCTTAATTTCATTATGAAGAACTTGAACCCTTAGACATGTTTTTTTTCTAAGTTTTTTTGTTTTTTTGTTTTTGAGCCCTCAACCTCCTCTGTGAAACTTCTACTCAATTATCCTGTGTCTCCCCCATTTCTGCAATGACCCAGATATCTGGGCCCGGCCCTGTGATAGACATGTATTATTGCCATGAGGAAATAGAATTTCATAGAACTGGGATAAAATTTAAAATAAAATTTAAAATAAAATTTATTTAGAATAAAAGTTGTTGAGATAATAAGTAATGGTCTTAGAATTTAGATAAAAAATTTAGATCTGATTGCCAATTACAGGTTGTTGTGTGCGTGTGTGTGTGTGTGTGTGTTTAAAGAACATGTCTAATTCTGTTTCTAGTAGGTTAGGCCTGCCCCACTCCACTGAATCTTCTAATGCTTTGAGTGATTTTCATGTAAAGAAGGTCCTTGTTGTTTGGAACTTATCTCAGAATGTGCCTGAAGATGAGTAAGACAAAACAAAACACCCCATAGACTTTTCATGGTTCCCGTGGTTTTTCTTTTTCAGGTTTATGTTAGATGCTTCCAATGGCATACTGAGTCAGCCTGGGTTGGAATCATAGGTACATTCACATTAATATATTTGGAACTTGGATCAACCGCTAGCTCTAATTTTGTAAGATAGTTAACTAGCTCAATATTTAACTAATATTCAGCGATTTAATTTTTTTGTACTCATTTTACTTTTCTCTTAAGCTCCTCAGTCTACTTTTCCTTTATAATTCTTATTTCTTTAGTAGTTAACATTGATCTTTAACTTCAGATTTAACATTAAATCCTCCTTTTCAGTGAGTCAGTGAGATAGACTTGAAACATGACACTAAACATTCCAAAAAAAGATGAACTTGTTAATATTCATTCAAGTACATGCTAGACATAAAATCAGATAATGAGAAATGAGAAAAACTTAATGAGAAGAACTACCTGGAGTTTTGGTTTTAAGTAAAGTAAAATTTACAGAAGAACATCCCTATAAATGCTTCACTATTGACTGAGGAGAAAATAGTGTGCTTTAAAACATTTCTCATTTTCAATAGCTGTTGGCAAAATGCTTTTGCAATTAAAAAAGAAGTAAATGGACTCATTCTTCCATTTTTGATTTACTAACAATTTCTTTAACTATCAAAACTAAGAACAGTCACTTGTAGTGAAATCATAAAGTCCAAGTGAAAAGCATCACTACAATGATGCAATATTCTTATATCTTGGGAAAGGAGAAAGAGAACTAATATTTTTGAGCACATAATATGATCCATCCCTGAGCTAGGAAATTTTTAATACACCCATAATGTTAAATTTTTACAACACTATTGTAATCAGTAGCCCATATTTCATTTAAAGAGCTATCAAGTAATTTGCCTAAATCCTAGATGTAGCAAATGGCAAAGCTTCATTTTTAAAAAAATACATACATTTAGGGCACCTGGGTGGCTCAGTCGGTTGAGCGACTGCCTTCGGCTCAGGTCATGATCCCAGAGTCCCGGGATCGAGTCCCGCATCGGGCTCCCTGCTCGGCGGGGAGCCTGCTTCTCCCTCTGACCCTCCCCCCTCTCATGTGCTCTCTCTCTCTCATTCTCTCTGTCAAATAATAAATAAAATCTTAAAAAAAAAATACATTTATTTATTATTTATTTATTTATTTATTTATCAGAGAGATTGAGAGAGCACAGTAGGGGGAGCAGCAGGACAGGGAGAAGCAGACTCCCTGCTGAGCAGGGAGCCTGATGTTGGGCTCTATCCCAGGACCCCGGGATCATGACCTGAGCTGAAGGCAGACGCTTAACTGACTGAGCCACTCAGGACCTGAGCTTCATTTTTTGTAATTCCGAAGCCAGACCTCTTTCCATAAAACCAGTTATTTCCAATTTACTTTATAAGTAATAAATCTTTTTATCATTCCTGTGCATGATTATTTAAACAATTATTTATCAGTAAAGGTAATGCTAAAAATTCAGTCAATTTCCATAAAAGATGAAGGACTAAGATGATTTTAATGCAGATATGATAATATTCTTGAGAGTTATTTCTATAATGTTCAGAAATTAAAGCAAAATTTATAATGGTATTGAAAAAACTGCTTAAGAATGATAATAAATCACAGAGGAAAAAAATTATCAATTTTTCTGTAATAACATTTTGGAAACAAATTACTTTCTAAACTGAATGCAAATATCTCTCTTGGTGCAGAAAACTAACATACGTCATGCCTGTGACATTTGCTAAATCAAGAATTTAGTGCCAGATGATTTAAGCAAATGATAGGTTTCTGCAGTAGCTGGTGCATTTCTATAAGAAGTTCTTGAGCCACAGCTGGATTTCTTCTAGGTGCACAGCCAGTCAAGTCTTTGTCTTAGACTTTTTTGTCCTAGAAGTAATTGATATGATGTAATTGAATTCTTAGCCAGGAACCAAGATTATTTCCAAGACAGAAGAAAGAATCATGATCTCTTTCAAATTAATTATAAATCAGGGTTATAATTTTCTTAGTGGACTAAGGATTGGGAGTTTTGAGTTTCCAGACTAGGTTTATAACCACCTTTACAAACAAAACTAAAGTATATCTTCTCTGTATCTCATTATTTTCATCCCTTTCAGAGCATATTTCTCTAAGGAATGTTTTCTGATCTTTGAAACAACTGAATGTAGAATTGCTGAAGGAGCCATTAGCCATTGATAAGTGCTCAGAGATGAAAAATAGGGAAAACAAATGAAAAATATATGGGCAGGTAGAGAAAGGCAGACAGAGAGAGAGAGAGTAAGAGAGAGAGAGGAACAGATAGAGAGACAGAAAAAGAGAGAAAGAGAGGAAACAGGTGACTTTCAAGAGGAATTCATCTGTGGAAATAGAGATTTGTCTATTGAAATAGCGATTTGCACATTTCACTTAAATGTTATCTAAGAAATTATAGCATTTTGCTATTTTCAGCAGCTATCATCGGGATACTAAATAATTGGATAAGGTGGATTAAAATTCATGAAAAATATTTAGGGGGACAGGAGTCAGGAGCTGTAGAGGTCAGTTTTAGGAATAACACATCAGATTAGTCAATACTCTAGTATTCTTGAACTCAACTTCACAGACAAGTCCAGGACAATACTTGTTCTTCTCATTCTTGATCAAGCTGAACCTTGACCGTGAAAGTTCCCTAAATCCAGCCTTGATAACAAAGGTGCAACCAGGGCTTGGAGGGCACTCTGTAAGCATGGAGGCCTGAAGCACTTGAAGCATCAGAACCAGAAATGACTTGAATCTAATGTTCAGGTATACATGACGCCAATGTAACACGAGCATTACAAGAAATGGAAAAAGTGAGATGTACTGCAGTATTTTGGATGGACTTTAAGCATGTGATGGATGAATGGAGAAGGGCAGCCAAGGAGCTGTTAAGTGAGGACTAAAGCCGGAGCCAGCATCTTGGCAGCCAACAAGCGAAAACATCAGCAGATTTTGAAAAGATTAAACAAATCACAAATCACAAGGAAAGGATAACTCTGGAGATAAGGTTTCACTGATAACTGATGATAAGCTGGATCATCAGGTTCTGAATGTCTAAATGAAGAGTAAGGAAGAGGATATCTGAAATTTGTTTAGTTATTATTATTATTTGTTTTTGTTGTTGTCATTGTGTAGTTAACAGACACCTGATCATTTCTCTGCTGAGAATCATTCTTCTCGGCTCGTCTGTCTACTGCATTAAAACAAACTTCTTAGCATGCAATGATAAGCCCTCCAAGATCTGGCTGGCTCTGACTGGGCCTCCTAGTGCTTTGCCTAACTACCACCCCATCCATTCTCCATCACCTCCTGCAACACTGACCTAGTCAGCCCTCACTGGAGAAGCCCTGTCCTGGTCCACTTCGAGGCACCTCCACGCTCAGCGCATTTCCTTCGTTTCCCCTATCTTCCTCTGTCTCTTTCTGCTTAAACCCTAATCGCCATTTGAGACATCTTGCACGATATCTTCCTTGATTCTTCCCCGAAGAAATGACCTTACCTCCTTGGTTTGATTGTAAGACTGGCTTCTGATTAGAGCCCCTTAGACATGATCGCAGCCTGTTTCCAACTGGCAGGCTTCATGCAGCTGTCAGTCACTCCAAATGGGCTGTATTTGCTCAAGGCCTGACTTGCCTTGTTTATCTCTCCATCTCCAAAAGTATAATAAGCAGGTCTGTCTAATTTTTGCTTCAGTTGCCGTGGAAGGTTTTCGGTTCAGGAGAGGACAATTGAAACTGGAAGAACAGGAAGCTCTGGTTACTAGTACGGCTTTGAGTTGTCATGCCGCAATGGCAACAGGTGGCAAAATGTTAAGCATGCATGGGGATATTCGTGTCTCCCAAATATTCGAGCACAGAATGGGGCGTAGGCCTGTGTGTGTGATTTTAAAAAATTTAGCCTTTTCCCTGACATTTTATAAAATAAAACTGGTGTTTAAAGTATAAATGAGCTGAGCAGCACAGCTTGACCGAATGTTATTCCTGTGCTCATTTCTACCCTGCCTCTGTGAAGGTGGGTAAGCTATTCACCTTTCTGAGATTCTGTTTCGTCAGCTGTAGAATATAGGTATTACAGCTCCAAGCTACAGCTCAGCTTATAACTCCTTGATTCTATTATATTCCATATTAACATATATAGCAACTTAAGATATATGTGTGTGTGTGTGTGTGTGTATATATATATTCATCCCATTCTTTTGCATACTATATACACACTCATGTCTACCAGACATCCTTGATTAGAGGGTTTGGTGAGGAAGAGTAATGGGCTGGCCATGTGGAGAATGACCACCAGACCCCTCCTAGTAGTCCTCAGGAGAATAAAGGTCATCTCTCAGCTTTAAGGCACTGACTGAAGGAGAAGTTCAGGGTGCCCAAGCTAGGTGAGGGAAAATGCTCCGGGCTGGTACCGAGGGAAGCCTCATTGGTTTTTGCCCTAGTCAGCTCAGGCCACCATAGCCTGAGGGGCTTAAACAACAGACATTTATTTCTCACAGTTCTGGAGGTCGGGAAGTCCACGATCAAGATCTCTTTCTGGCTTGTAGGCAGCCCCTTTTTGTTGTGTCTTCACACAGTGGGGAGAAAGAGAGCACCGGTCTCTCTTCCTCTTCTTACAGGGGACTAACCCCATCAGGGGGCCCCACCCGTTTGACCTCATCTCAACTTCCTGACCTCCCAAATGCTCCATTTCCAAATGTCATCACATTGGGGGTTGGGGCTACAACGTGTGCATTTTGGGGGCACACAAACATTCAGTCCATAACATTCTATGATTGCTCCCTTGGGATAAGTCTGAGTCCCAGAGTCAGGGCCCTGTCATTAAGACAGGCGATGTCGTCGTCTGGTCACTGAGGAAGTTTCCTTCGAGGACGCAGGCACCGTGGAATGGCTGCATCTCTCGCATAGACGCAGTAAGGCGGGCCGCAGCCGGTAGATTCTCCAGCGGGGCTAGTGCCCTGTAATGTCAAGAGGGGTTGCTCTAAGACAGTGACCAGTGAGTCACCAGGCCAGGTAGGAATGTGGAGGCCGACTGTAGTCTGAGACTTCCCCTTCCCTTTCTTCACTTTGAGCCCATGACTCAGCAAGAAAGAGGCTCAGCTCTCCCAACAAGTGTGTAGTCCCAGTGAGTAAAGCAAAAGGAAAACCAAACTTATTTGGGATTAACTTTTTAATCGACTTATTTGATTTTTCTCCCACTTAATTATTTATCTGTTCTGGTAGCACACAGGGACAATCAGTGATAAAACATCATAGGGATGATTTTAAGGCTGTTTCCATCTCTAGTTTTCTCTATCTTTGAAATACAGAGAGAATTCAATAGAAAAGAAGAGGAGCAAAAAGGGAACAGGGTGGCTTCTGGAGGCGTCATTAAAGTTACTCCAGCTGTGAAACTCGGTCTACACAAGTGGAGCAGGGTAACGAGAGGGGTGAGCGAACATCAGACTGTGCAGAAGAGAGGAGCCTTGAAGACATTACGTTAATGCCTGATAGTTTTTTAGTTCTGTGCTCAGCAAACTGTGCTTATTTGAAGCATGAGGCTCAAAAGACTTTCTTTTTAAGGACATTCTGATTTATGTATTTGAAACATGAAAAGACCTCACTTTGGAGGACAAAAGCCTGAATAATACGCTATGCCTATTACTGTGTGTATGCTTCTAAAACTCAAGCAAATAAGCAACCTTCAAGGAGATCAAAGACCCGAGAAAAACTCACTTTCCCTCATAACAATGCATTGTCACTGTATTTTCACTCTTGGTCCCGTGTTGGACTTGATTTGTGATTTTACCATTTGTGAAAGACTTCAGATGTCCTGCCTGGACACCCAGAGGTTGTTTCCGTTTTCTATAGTCAGCATGTGAAATGTTATTTAAAGCCCACATTTTGCTTTTAAGTATTACCAGTGGTTTCAGTGCTCCCGAGGTCAAATTTCAGCCCAACTTTTTGGACTTCCTGGCCTGGAAATCTTTTAGCAAGCTCTTGTTTCTGTTTCCATCCCCTGAAAAAGTTGTCTCTGCAGACAGAGGTTTGGCATCTGTATACCTCCCTCACATATTATATATTACTTATGGAATTTTGAGAGATCCAAAATGCCTCATTGATGGAAAACATGGGATGGGTGAGAATCCCTGGGTATCTGCATTGAAATGTTTAATGTCTCCCCATTCATGAAGTTAACATTTAGAAATCAAAACTTGAAATCAGACATTTGAAAGAGGTTTAGAACACAGTGGCTAGTGAATTCATTATGGAATCAGAACCAGTCTTGAAACCTGTGATACGGTGCATTGCAGAGTCTGTTTTCTTAATGAACAGATAGTTTCCCTCAATTTGTTATTGCTATCTTGGCTGTCTAGTAATAAAATATTGGATACGAAGCTCCCGGAGTCCAGATCTACTCATGGTTGAAAATGCACTTCTGTGTATGATAGATCTTACTCATTATATTTCATTGCATGGTTTGGGGACCTGAGGAGTAAGCCCTGAAAAAGTCAATCATGTCTATCATTGGAAATGGAAATCGTATTATAAATTATTTCAAAAGCTATATTCAATTTTTTTGTGGGTAAACTATTTTCTTTTTTTATTTTACTATGTTATGTTAGTCACCATATTCAATTTTCTAAATAAAAAGCATATTCTATTTCCATTTCCAGAGTTTAAGTTTTGTTATTTGAAATTTTATTCATCTTTGAATTTACTTGAGAAGAGAATTCAAAATTACTACGGGTCTTACTTTAGGGAAAAGAAAACAATGTACAGGTAAGTACCTCTATGTCTTTGTGTTTCATTCTTCTCCAGTAAAATACTAACTCAAGGGCATATTCAATATTTCTACTTAATAGAAATAGAATCTCTATCTCTCTGCCTGATTTACAATAACAGCATGGGTACTAAAATTACTGTAGAAGAAACTCCATTTTAAATTTTAATTTCTGTGAATATGTATAAAATAATGCAGACTGATGAAGAATATACATGGTATTTTGTGAAAATTGTAAACTCCCTGTATCTGTATTTCATGCCTTTTTTTAGTTCTGTTATCTTATTTTACTTTTTTTTTCAATTACACTAGCTTAAATTTGTATGTTATTATAAACTTATTTTTGTTCAAGTCTGTGTTCTAAAATATTTTATGTATTAACTGTTTTGTTTTTAATTCATTTACTTATTCAGTTATCTTTATACATTCCTTCTTCCCTTTCTTACATTTCGTGTTTTATATTTTAATTATCTAGTTCCTAACGCTTTTAATAAAACTTTAGAAACTAAGGCTATGAATTTGATTTTGAGAAAATCTTTGACTATACATTCTATTTTTTTATATAAAGGTTTTTTTTTTTAAATAATTGTTTCCTAAACATTGTATAATTGCAGCATAATTTCCTTTTTCCTCCAAAAACTCTCTGTGGATGATTTCCTTATTTTTGAAAATTTAATTTCCATGTGGTTAGTCCTTTATAGTCTACTTTATTTTTACCTACTTGTTTGTGTCCTGTTACTTTCTTTCTACTGATAATTGCTTATATTTATAAATCTTTTTGTTCAGTTTTAATGTTACATTATCCATAAAGGTTGATCACTGTTACAGACATATTTACAGACTTTATATAAAATAATATTTAAAAATCTCATCCTTGCTTATTTCCTTTGAATCCCACTTTACCAGCTATTCCCCTTGAAATTCTTACTTCATTTTACTGTGTATTTTCTACATATATATTTTCACAGTTTTTTACTTTTAAACGTTTCAAGTAATGTATTTAAGACATGTCTGTTTTAAAAAACATATGGTTAGATATTTTTTTTTTAACCCAATCTAAGAGTCCTTGTCTTTTGGTAGAGGAATTAGAACATTTGCATATAGCATGGTAACAGATTCATCAGTTTTTACTTGTATCAACTTATTAATGATTTTTATACTCTTTTTTTGTTCTCTGTGTTTTGTATCTTTTATTTTGTGAGATAAGTTTTTCATTCTTTCTCTTTTTTCCAATAGCAATGTAGAAGAAATTAATCTGTCTTGTTTCTTTTTTAGCCATATTGTTTGAAAAATGTATTGTAATAATCTTTCACTTATTATCTGGTTATTTTATTATTGGAAAATGTTATCATCTGGTATTTCTCATCTGTTTTTTCCTATTCTTCTTAGTCTAATCTCACATTTGAAAGAAAGGTTTTAATTAAATTATTGGGTTTTGGAATTTATGTCTTCTCTTACAATACTTTTTAAACATTTGAATAAGTTTGTAATTACATTCACAGAAACTACTTACTTTTGATTCCATAATTAAGTGGTTTAAATGGTTAGTATATATATATAAATATTTTGAGAAATATTTTCAGCCCGGGTCCACAGGTATAGTATTTTCTTAGTCCTTATATATCTAGTAATGCTTACCGTTTTCTTCAGAAATTAAAAAAAAAAAACAGGATTTCTGGGTAAAAAAATAAGTCGTGGTTTATAAACATTTTCACTCAACACTGTAGTCATTCATCTGCCAATTTTTTAATATAATAAGAATAAATATGAAGCATCCTTTTTTTAAAAAAACTACATTTTGTGTTTTTCTGGTGTGAATACCCATATTTCTTATTTTTCTTGAAATAGTAATAAAAAATTATTAGATTATTATTCTCACCCAAGTTGTGGAATCTTATATTAAAGAAAATAAAGACAAGTCAGAAGGGAGGAGAATGTGTAATTAAACAATTGTGTGTACAGATAGGCTTTATTACCAGCCTAAAAAGGTATTAAGTGAGTCCAAGAAAGGCATGAAGAAAAAAAAAAATCTGAATTTTCTGACTTGCTATACTTGCGTGCTTTGGAGTGACAGGTGCTAGGCTGTGTGTCAGATGCCGGGTATATATTCGTTTCCTCAAGAAGTGGGTAACATAATAGAGGGGAGAACACCTGTAAACAGGTGTAAAAAAAGAAAATTTGTCGGTGTGATAATGAAAGCTTATCGAGGATATTATTAGACCCAAAAGGAAAGAGGATGCTCAGTTCTGCACTAGGGAAACCCGCAACTGTGCCTGAGGTTTACACAGTAGTCCCATCTCCAAAGAGAAACGTTCCCGATGAGTCCCAATGCTTCAAAACGAAACTAGGTTTGCCCTCTAGGGATCTAATTCATTCAATACCGTGTTTGAAGGATTGGGTGACACCATTAAGGGAAAGCATATTTTCCTTCTGTTGTTGTTGGAAAGAAGTCACATCCAAATTTCAAAAGGCACAGAGGGCAGAGGATGGAAGCACTCCTGTTTGCCATATGAAACCACAAATAAAATAATTTTAAAATGTTTATTTTGTAAGAACTTTTTGTTTTATTTATTTTTATTGTAAAACTCTGCCAATTATAAGAGCACATTTATTGGAATTACTAGTGAAAAGAGAAAAACGTCTCATTGAAGCGTGTATTGGTGAGGAAGAACTCGAATGAGCATGAACTGGATGAACTTGCATAACAGAAGGTGGGAGTGCTGATAGACGGATTCCATCCTCTTAAATGCATAGGTAAAAGTATATCCTTTTTATTATCATAAACATTATGCCCAATTAACCAGCCCCAAAGTTAAACCACAGGTAGGCACCTTTCTATGCTTCATCCTCTTTGCTTCAGTCCTTCTTCAGACCCAGGTCAGTGAATTGGTTCTATAGAAAAATGGTCTACGGTCCTGGCCGTGGCCGCACATTCCCAGGACCTGGGATATTTTATTTTACATTCTCTAGTAAAATAAAAAGTAAAAAGATTTACTTTTTGTAAACATCAGAGCCTGCTCCCCCACCCACGCGGCCATTTAAAACACAAATAAAAGATAAAAGAAAAAAATGATTCTAATTGGACAGGTCTGCTCTGGGACCTGGCATTGGTATTAACAAATGAACAACAAAAGCTCCTATGAAGCTGGGATGTGTAGTCACTGACCTATTGAGAGCCACTAACATTTAGGAAGGAATAAAATTCCTCCTATAGAAAGGAAAAAGGATGGTGATATGTAATTTTATTTATTTAAATTCAATTAGTGAACATATGGTGTAATTTTGAAATCTTTCAAGTTTTTATATAAATGCTAGTTAGTTAGCATAGAGTGTAATATTGGTTTCAGGGGTCGAGTTTAGTGATTCATCAATTACGTAAACACCCAGTGTTCATCAAGAGTGCCCTCCGTAACACCCAGCATCTATTACTACCACTATTAGTAATTCCAGTAGTATAACTAATATTAGTACTTTTTTTGTACTTAAAGTAGGGACTGTGAAGGGATATTAAAGTTATGTAAGTTTTATGTTTTTTTTTTGTTTTGTTTTCTTCCAGGTGCTTATATCTATCAAGGAATAAATGTGAAACAAACCTTTTACACTACATTCTATTCTATTATGTGATAGTATATTACATTTTAAGAGAGTAGTACGTAGAGAGTGCCATTGTAATCCAGTTCAAAGGATCGAGGTGAGGTTGAATGACTGTTACAGAAGCAAAAGGGGGCACTTCAGTTGGACTTATTAGTTATCATTTTCTCAATAGAAATGGAGGAACCGGGGAGAGGGTGGGATTCCAGATGAAAAAAGCAACACCAGTGTTGTATCCTTTTTACAGAGGGGGAAATTGAGCCTTAGACTAATTGGATGGCTTACCACAGACTCTTATTTGGTGTCAGAGCCAATATTTTTTCCTTCCTTTTTTTAAAAGAAAATCTTTTTTTTTTTTCTTTTTTCATTTAATGGTCTTTTCACTGTATTATGTCACTGAAGGGCTGGGAACCTCTTGGGGATCAAGAACCTTTTCTCTACTTGCCAACATTTTTAGCCTTTTAAAAAAATGTATTTCTGAGAATACAGAGAAATAGATGGCATTTTATGGGGGCATGTTTATAGATCTTGTTAAGATGAGTGATTTAAAAATGAGTCAATAATTAATCAATGCTATTAGTCTTTTGAGGAACTAGAAGCTTCCGTTGGGAAATAACCTGCAGTTGGAAAGCCGCAGCTTACTTCGTGTTGCCTAAAATTGTGCTCACACTAGAGAATGTAAAATAAAATATCCTTACAATCTGCATGAAGGCAAACAGCTTTTTGAATTCCCTTTTGATGTAACTTCTTATTCAGTGAAACAATATTATGTAGGTCTCTGTACAAACTGTAAGAGAAATTGACCTAGAACTGATTTTAGTGCCAGATTCTACAACAAACTTATTTGTAACGAGTCGTATTTTGAATTTATTTCTTGATTTTTAAAAATACATCCAGTGTTCTGTTGGAGTAGATTAACTCTTGGAAAAAACAAAGGCATCCACTTAATTCAAATTAGAAAGAGAATTACACAATAGAGATGATCACTATTACGGAATTCATTGTGGAATCTTTGAAATGAAAAGTGTGTACGCTGGATGGGAACATTGTCAGGAGTGGGTTTGTTGCTGATTTTTTGATGGTGTTTGTGTTTAAAACCCATATTCATCACTCTATCTGTGTGAACTTGGGTGAGCATTTAAATTTCTAAGCCTATCTCCTCATCTTTAATGAGAATTATATCTGGTTATTTTGAGGATTTAAATCCATGCCCAGCACATAGTAAGAACTTAAGAAAGATCAGCCATATAAAGTCATGCTTCTTTTCTCCTCTGTTTTGTTTTCTAAGCCTCTGGAAGAAGGTTCTGGTATCATTTTCTGTTACAACTTGAGGTTTATGAAGGGAAAAGGTATAGTAATGACTTCTCTTCTGCGTCCCACCAAGTCGAGGTTCACAACCACCTGGCAAAACCATCTCTGTGTTGGTTTGCACTATCAAAATATTGCTAATGCACCATGTTTTAAAGGGTTGTCTTCCCTGGGCACCAATGTCATGGCTACTGTTGTAAGTTATGGTCAAGTTCAAACATGTATTTAAAGCAATGTCTGAAAGAGTGATTTAATACATACCATTAAAAATGGCTGATTCACTTTGTAGATGAATAACTATACATTAATTACATTTTAAGCATAAAAACAAATAGCAAAATGCATTTAAAAATACTACAAGAGGGGTTCCTGACATAAATTTATAATTCTTCCTCTCTAGAAATCAGTAAAACCTCTGTTGCTATATAATGGTGAGTTTTGTTTTACTTCTGGGGTGACTACAACTTTGTTGCTTCTTGACTCTTAGTCTGGATGATCCTGTGCTGTGTGCTTTCTTATACTCATTCACCAAGTTTGTATTGAGTTCCTGTTATTTAACAAGCATTATCCTAGGTATTGGAATACAGTGTAAAAGTGAATAACAAAACTCTTGCATCCATAGATTTTCTAGAGCAGGAGAGAGAAAACAAAATCCACACATAATTCCTTCAGGTAGTGCTCAGTGCTACATAGAGAAGCAGATACCATAAGGAGTTGGGTAGAGAGCAATGAGGGTGCCATTTTTCAGTGAGATGTCCGGAGGCATCTCTGAGGAGATGCTTCTTGACTAGAGACCTGCTAAAAGGTCTGGGTGTTGGAGGCAAACTACAGAAATTTTTATATTCTTTCTGAAATTGCCTTAGATTTCAAACAGTCCTTACCAAATATCAGACAGAAAAATAGTTGCTTTCTGGAAGATACTGTGTAAAACTTTCATAACCGGCATTCACTCCTAAACGATGGCTTCACTCCCTCTGTTTATCCCCCACCTCTCTCTCTCTGTCTTCCTCATCCTCTCTCTGTCCCCCCACTTGTCTCCCACTTTCTTTCCTTTCCTTTCTTCCTTTGTCTTTCTCCCTTATATTTCTCTGGCTCTTGTCGTCTGGAAATTCATTGATTATCCATTTCATGACTCCTACTTATAGAATTCACCAACTGTAAAGGAAGAATTCAAAAGGCATGATGGAAAAGACTGAAATATTTATTTTGGAAGTGACCACATAGAAATAAATTTAATTGTACATGATAAGCTAATTATAAATCTTTTTACTGGTTATTATTTTGATACACCTCGGGTTAAGCTCAGGTGAAATTTTAGTTTGAAGACTATAGGAAATAGCTAGGAAAAAGAAAAGGAAAAACAAATACCTGCACAAGTTCTTATATTTCTAAAGTTATCTACAGAAACTCTAAATATTTGTTTTTCTGCAACACAATAAAATATACTTATCTTTTTACACACTGTGACTATATTTATTTGACAAATATAGCAAAGAAAAAAGTTTGTATATCAGAAAAAGTGTTATTTTCCTGTACTGATTCAATCAAGCCCTATCCTGTTTATTTGGAGGCAAAATAGCTAAGTGAAATATGAAAAATTCAGTCCGTAATTTAATAACACTCAGGTAGATAAATGCTAACATTTATTGTATATCTGACATGCACACAATAACATTTCTGTAACATTTATGAAAACAAATCTAGAAGGTTCTCTTTGCCTAAACCTTACAGAGCGATTTCACAGAGTAACTCTACCCAAGTTAGTTAGCTATTAATCCCCCCAAAATCAGGATTTTTAGGGCCTTTCTAGATTATAAAAATCACATTCCTTGTAATACATATTCTCCCTAGAAAAACAAGCAAGCATGGACAATATGCATGGAGGCCACACAAAGAAATGAATCAGCCAACTGTTATTTTTCCTAGAATTGACCCCAGATGTAGAGAAAGATTCAGTTTCCATTAAAGTAGTATTTTGAGTTTCAATGGTGAAACTTTACCCCAAATAAAATCCATTATGTTGACTCCCATTTTCTACAGATTAAGATAATTTGGTTTCTAAACTCTATTCGTGATCTACTGGTTTTCTAAACTCTATTCATGATCTACTAAAGGCCTTAAGAACACAATATTGAATTTTACTTGTAGACTATTCCATTTCACAATGACACCAATTCTTTTTTTTAAAAAGATTTTATTTATTTATTTATTAGAGAGAGAGAGAGAGCCCAAACAGAGGGAGCTGTAGGCAGAGGGAGAAGCCGACTCCCCACTGATCAGGGAACCCAACATGGGACTTGATCCCAAGACCCTGGGATCATGACCTGAGCCAAAGGTGGACGCTTAACTTACTGAGCCACCCAGGCGTCCCATGACACCAATTCTTTTTTTTTTTTTTTTTTAAGATTTTATTCATTTATTTGACAGAGAGAGACACAGCGAGAGAGGGAACACAAGCAGAGGGAGTGGGAGAAGCTGGCTTCCTGCTGAGCAGGGAGCCTGAGGCAGGGCTCCATGCGGGGCTCGATCCCAGGACCCTGAGAGCATGACCTGAGCCAAAGGCAGACGCTTAACGACTGAGCCACCCAGGCGCCCCCGGGACTCCAATTCTTTAGCCTAATATTTAACTGTCAGATCAATGACTAGTAACGGAATCTTTGGCTGATGTAAGAAATTGCCTAATGAGTTTTATACAAATTACTTAATATTTTCCATGGCGGTATGAGTTAATATAACAAATCCTTTTGCAAAACTCACGTTCATTATACAGATATGTATCAGTTTCAATCTCGTTTATAAAATATATATCTTATTACAATCTTCTTATTGAGAATCTTACCTGATTTTCCCTCATTAAAGATTTTAGATTAAAATTTTAAAACACTTGCTTTATTATTTCTCAGGCCATTTATCATTTATTTATTAAGGATTTTATTCATTTATTTGAGGAAGAGAGAGGACAAGCAGGAGGAAGGGCAGAGGGAGAGGAAGAAGCAGACTCCTCCCTGAGCAGGGAGCCAGACACTGGGGCTAGATTCCAGAATCCTGAGATCATGACCTGAGCTGAAGGCAGATGCTTAACCAACTGAGCCATCCAGGTGCCCCTTTATATATAATTTATTTTTATGTCATCATTTTAAAATAAAAGCTATACATTTTCTATAATAATCACTTTTTAGAAAGGATTATTTGGTTTTCATTTTTGTGCCATAATTTTTTCTATTGTGGGAAACAATCAGCTATAAGATGTACCACTGAAATAATAATAGATTAAGTATACCAAGCACTTTTAAAGCAAATCTTAATCTTAGATATGCTACAATGTGAAAAATATGCATTTTTAAAATGTGGGGAATATGGTATATTTTTGCCTGAGGACTTTTAATGACTGGGTTCAACTGAATTGGCAAAACCTCTGGAGACTGACTCTCATTTTTAACACATATCTGGAATGAATTCTCAGGTTAGTGAAAATCCCAAATGATAGATATGTGTTAAAAAGTATTCTCACTTTCTATCTCAATCTACAAAGTGAGAAACATGAAAACCTTTTCCACAAACCTTTTGTAACCCTGTTTCCTTCTTCATAAATAACATATATAAAATATGATGCTTGCTCTTCTGTTCCCTACCTCCAAAGATTCATTACACCTTCAGGGAAGCATATCTTTATTTGACAGAGTTTTTTTAGCTTTAATTTTCAAAAGTTGTATAATGAATATTATATTACCCTAATACTACCTCAGAATCAAAGCTTTGTGAAGGTATGGGTTCTGTTAACAACTTCCTTTCCAGTCCCCAATGTTGTCCTGACAATCAGTAGGTGTTTAATAAATATTTATTGAATTAATGAATTAAAAGGTCCAGTTGTTCTCTATTAATATTTTTAAAATAAGCATACAAGGAGTATTAGAAAGAGCAGAAATGAGTGCAAAAAGGGGCAGTAATTTATAACTTAGAAGTCTTGGTCTTTCCAGTGAGTCATTCTGTGACATTATGATACTTCCATTGCTAAATTTTCTTCTCTTCATATTTCACCTGTTGATGTTGTTTAGTATTTGATAGCCTGTTTTGTTTCTCACGTGCTCGGCAAATATTTTCTCTTCACCTTTCCCTTTGGACTTTGTAAAATAAAGCAATCTCGTCAGCAAGTATAGTTTCTGAGTGTTGTTGGTACTTAGGCCTGACTCCAGAAGAACTTCCATTAGAATGGGGCTTCTACCAGTTCCCCTCCCTCCAAACCAGATACATAAGTGGTTGCATGGGGTAAATTAGGAGCAAATTCATTTTCCTTTAAAAATATGACAGTCCACCAGTTCTAACAGTGCTTCTTAGCCTCTAAGATCCAGTGTGAGAGAAAAGAGTGAAGGGGTACCATATCTTTCTCTCGAGGCCAGGGTTTTGATGTGGAGGGTTAAAAAGAGTGGTCTGATTCACTTGCAGGAATTCATACTTGCAGGAATCTGAGTCCTTTTCTTCTGGTCATGGGAGACTCAGTCCTTCTGTCAACACCTACCGCTCTCCAGACACTGTGCTAAGTAGAAGAATTAGTCATGGCCCCTAGGTAGAAGGACCTCTAAAGAAGTTTATAAACAGCCATAAAATACAGTGGAAAGTGATGAATATCACAAAGGAGGTACAAACAAAATTGTATGAGTGTTCCCAGAAGGAAGAAAGAACTTTTCGTTGGGTGATTACGAAGATCAGTGGCATGGTGCTGACTTAGAATTATGGGATAGATGCAGATATGTAAAAATTAAGAAGAGATTTTTAGGCCAAAGGTAAATGAACAAAAACATCAAGTCTTCCACTTGGTTAGAGCCTATGAAATTAATAAAGTGAAAATATTTTAAATATTTTCATTAACAGGTGCTTTTTTATTGGCTTAAGTACAAGTTATGAAATTATTGCCTCAACTTCAAACCCATCCTTCTATCCTTACTTTCTTATGATGGAGCTTCATATTTGGTTTTTTGGCTACTTGCCATTTCTGTGAGCAGCATCCTACCATCGTGTCCTCCCTCTGCCAGTAGCATTAACAGAATCCAGTTTTCAGTTGGTCCAACAGCTGCATAACCAGCTTCAGGCTTCCCCCTCAGAGACACCAGCTAGCCAACGTCCATTCCTCAGGTTGCTGGGTTGCAGGCCTAGGGTGCCCTCCTCTGAGCTCACCTCAGCCTCAGCTGAGCAGTTTCAGTGCCTGCGGATACTCCTCCAACCTCCTCGCTTTGTTCCTCCAGCCCAAGCAGTACTACCTCCTTCTCAGAGTTACTGCCTCCATGACCCTTTAGTGTTTTTCTTTTCTTTTATCTGCTCAGCTGCCTAGTTAAAAACTTTGCACTAACCTAACAGATCTTTATTTAAATTCACTCTGTTCACGTAACTGATACGGTTTCTGTCCCCTGACCAGATCCCGACTGACACAGTGAATGAATTAACATGTAAACTACAATATTGGCAAAAATTCCCACATCACAAAATTCTATTGGAATGATCACTAGAGAATTCTCATTTATTTCTATGTTTACAAAAAAGTATTAAAAACATATATCAACAAAATAAAAACATGGGCTATTCTAATAGTTTGTTGCTAATTAAAATGCATATACTACTTACATATTTTTTTCTCTATCAGGCTTCTGGGGTCAAAAGGTATTCATTTTCCAAAGATGAACATTATATTATATATATATATATTTATCCAAAGATGAGCACTGGATGCTCTGTATTAATCATTTTAAAGCACTTAAAAAGTTTTCACACATGCTTCCTCTACCCTTCTCCAATTTTACTACCATAACCTTTGACTAAAGTACTACTTGAGGGCTGGTGTCTGTGTGTTCAATCCGCAACAAGGCAAATAGTGGAGAGCAGTGAGCTTACTTCATCTTCCCCAACCGCATCGCGTGCTAATGGGCCCCTGAGTGTTGAGCAGATCTACCCATAGAGACTATTCAGCAGAGAAATCGCACATTTTTTTGGGAAGGCACATTTCCTCTGGGCCAAAAATATGGATTTTTTCCCCCAAATAACATATTATATATTTTAATATATATATTATTTTTTTAGTCATGGTTCCTAAATAAATTTATTATCTTTGGGAATCATAAGTTGCATAACATCTTGAATTATTATTATTATTATTATTTACCTAATCTAGGCATACACTATTTGATTATTATATCAAGACTGAGGCCAGAGTATGAAAAACTGGTAAGGAGATTTGATAAAACATTTCACTTTATCCATTGTTTTGGTATGTTATAGTACATATAATTTGGGGATGCCTTGACAAAAAATACTAAGTATTTATCCTGCTATGGAGACTATGAAAAGTTGCAACAATCTACTTCATTATTTGCAGATAGCTCTGTGATCATACCTGTTTGATTAGGGACATTTTGAGTAAATTTGAAGTTGCTAATTAAATACTATGAAAACATTTAATTCTAATTCTAACTGTATAATTGTGAAAAATGGGTTTACTTGCTTACAAATAATCTTTGTTTGTAGTATACTCGAGTGTCTATAATTTGAGTAAATTAAAGGAATTCTGTAGCTGTCTGATACTTCTTAAGCAAGAGTAGTCAGGGTCAAAATCTTACTACCATTAGTCTTTGCTGCAAAACCAAATTACCATAAATGTAATACCTTAAAACAACAAAGATTTCTTCCTTTAAGGTTCTGTGAGTTAGAAGTGTGACATGGGCATGATTGGACTAAAGTCTAGATATCAGTGGGCCTGTGTTTTGGAAAATCCATTCCTCAACTGTTCTAGCTTCTGGAGACTGCCCATGTTCCTTGGCTTATGAATTCCTTCCACCTTCACAGCCAGCAACATCGCATCTCCATGCACCTGACCCTTCTTATGCTTTCACATCTCTTTCTGACAGCCAGGAAAGATCTTCTACTTTTAAAGACTTGTATGATTAGATTGGGCCTACTGGATAATCCAGAATAATCTTCCTGTCTTGATGTCCTTAACTTTAATAATATCTGTAAAGTCCCCTGTGCCATGGGAAGTAACATATTCATATTACTGGGGATTAAGACATGGATCTTTCAAGACCATTATTCTGACTACCTCACCATCTAACTCATTTTTTGATTTACCTCCAATGTAGAATTCCCATGTCAAAAAGAACAGATGGTACATGCTCAAATGTAGAGAGAATCATTTACTGTTTAACCTCTTTTTAATACTGTAATTCTGATCTGGGTAGGGATGGTTAAAGAGGTGGGGAGAAAAATGGTTTAGATTCACCTGCAAGACTTTTTAAAACTACAGACATACTTTTTCCAATGAAGCCAAGAATTTGATGTAAATCTCCACCCCCATCATCCATACAATTGATGATTCTTCCATACAACTCTGCTTTCATGAGCCTTTATTATTAATAGGGTTTTGTTATGGTCATCTGTTTGGGGGATAGAAAAAAAAAAAGATGAGGATGACTATATGACTTCTTTGGTACTATTAACTGTGACTTGATTTAGAAAGAATAAAAGAAATATGACTCAGCTAAGAACTTGTTTGCCATGTTTTAATCTTTCAAAATGATTTAAGTAAACATTCTCAAAGTTTGAAAGTCTTATGACTATTTAATAATGTGCTCTTTGTTTTGTTTAGTCTCCTTAGACAAGCCAAAAGCACTGACATTTGTATTACTAAAACTCTTTCTTAAAATTTAACAAATTGCTTTAAATTGTTTCCCTGAATGAAAGCAGGGCAAGACATTCGCAGATAATTGAGCTAATGAAATATGGGAAATTTTCTGAAAATGTCCCATTATTAAACATTATAAGAATTCAGAAACACTTGGATTAAACAACCTATTCATTGGTTTAGGAAAAAAAAACTGAGGGAAAAACTGGTTTTAATTTAAAACTATTAACAATATATATTATTAAGTAAGCTTCTTTCATCAAGCTGGAAAAATCTGTATCTTCTAATAATTTGAACTTCTAATATTCCTGGGAATGGAGTTGTTAACTTTACATTTAATCACAGGGAGAAAGCATTTGACAAAATACGACATCCTTTCATGATAAAAACCCTTGATAAATTAGGTATAGAAGGAATATACCTCAACATAATAAAGGTCCTATATGACAAACCCACAGCTAACATCATACTCAATGGTGAAATGTTGAAAACTTTTCTTCTAAGATCAGGAAGAAGGTAAGAGTGTCCACTCTCATCTCTCTTATTCAGTATGTAAGTCCTGGCTAGAACAATCAGACAAGATAAAGAAATAAAAGACATTCAAGTCATAAAGAAAGAAGTAAAATTGTCTTTATTTACAGATGATATGACCTTATATATGGAAAATCCTGAAAACTCAACCAAAAAGCAGTTGAAACTAATCAATGAATTGAGCAAAGCTTCAGGGTATAAAGTCAACATATAGAAATCTGTTGTATTTTTATACACCAACAACAAAATATCTAAAAAGAAATAAAGAAAACAACCTCACTCACAAAAGCATCAAAAACAATGATACTAGGAATAAACTTAATGAAAAAAGTAAAAGCTCAAAATAGTAAAAATTGTAAGACTTTGATGAAGGAAATTGGAGAAGGCACAAACAAATGGAAAACTATCCTGTATTCATGAACTGGAAGATTTAGTACTGTTAAAATGTCCATCCTACTCGAAGCCCTCTATAGATGCAATTAAATCCCTATCTTTTTCTCAGAAATAGAACAAACAATCCTAAAATTTGGCCTTTTTCTCAGAAATAGAACAAACAATCCTAAAATTTGTATGGAAGCCAAAGACACTGAATAACCAAAGCAATTCTGAGCAAGAAATACAAAGCTAGAAGCATCACACTTCCTAATTTCAAACATACTACAAAGCTGTCGTAGGCAAAAGAGTAAGGTAATAATAGATTCATAGACCAATGGGACAGAATAGAGAATCCATAAATAAACCCCCGCACAGCAAAAGAACCAATTAAAAAAATGGAAAGGCAATCTACAGAATGGGAGAACATATTTACAAACCATATATTAGAGAAGGGGTTAATATCCAAAATATATAAAGAACTCATCAACTCAATAACAAAAAACTCCTATTACAAAATGGGCAGGGAAACTGAATATACAGTTGTCCACAGAGGACATACAAATGGCCAACAGGTACATGAAAATATACTCGATTATCACTAATCATCAGGGAAACGCAAATCAAAATCACAATGAGCTATCACCTCACACTTGTTAGAATGACTATGATCAAGAAAACAGTAGTTAAGTGTTGGCATAAATATGAAAAAAAAACAAAAAACACCCTGTGAACTGTTTGTGGGAATGTAAATTGGTGAAGCCACTATGGGAAATAGTATGGAATTCTTCAAAAAATTTAAAATGAAACTACTATACAATCCAGCAATCTCACTCCTGGATATATATCTGAAGGAAATAAAAACAGGATCTCAAAGAGATATCTGCACTCCCAAGTTTATTGTAGCATTATTCACAACAGTCAAGATATGGAAATAACCTAAATGTCAGTCAATAGATGAGTGGATAAAGAAAATGTGATACATATGTATATATCATATATATCTGATTTTGCATAGACATAATCATTTCAAATAGGAAACACTGAAGATGACTTGTGCTCAGAATTGGAAATATTTTCATTATTAACATAGTCATGAATTAAAATTATATTTTGATGTTGGATATTTTCAAGAGATTTCCTCAGAAAGAATAACCAAGTTGTGGTTAATAATATTTCAAAGAATTATTTAATATTGAAAAATATGTAAGTAATGCTGTTATTATTTTGTTGAAATTAAATGAACATATTGATTGCTGATGATTTTAATCTGTGCTGTACATTTTTCTTCTGTTGTTAGTAAATAAGAATCAAAGGGCCAGCCATTATTTTACTTTCAGAAGTTACATAATGCAGGAAGAAAAATAAGTAAAAATAATCATTCCCTGCGAGGTTTTCCTTGAGGTTTTTTTTTTTTTTAAGATTTTATTTATTTATTTGAGACAGAGAGAATGAGAGACAGAGAGCATGAGAGGAAGGAGGGCCAGAGGGAGAAGCAGGCTCCCCGCCGAGCCGGGAGCCCGATGTGGGACTTGATCCCAGGACTCCAGGATCATGACCTGAGCCGAAGGCAGTCGCTTAACCAACTGAGCCACCCAGGCGCCCTTCCTTGAGGTTTTTTAAAATTAATGCTGGCTAGTAGACGTCAGGAACTATGATTTTTGGCATATTAAGGTTAACAAAAGACATGTAAGACTGGATATGATGATAATTACTAAACTTTTAAAAACTTAACTTTTTAGATAAACTAGAACCAAAGAAAATATTCCTATCATTTCTGGTAAAAATTTTCCCTGGCACCACCATCTGTTAATAACACCATTATAAACAAAGATGGTTGTTGGGCACAAGACACAGGAGGCCGTGATATGATTAGAATGACGGCATAGTCACCCGTGGAAAGCACGGTCACTGTGAAAAAATATTTTCCCCCCAAATAAACAAATTGGGCAAGAAAACAAAAGAATGCTTTAAAAGACAAGTAATCTTGTGGTAAAGAGGATAAGCTTTATTGAATAATTGAGGTGTTAATTTAAAACATTAATGCTGAGAGGACAGATGTGTGTCTTGTGAAAAAGTTAACTATCCATTATATATATTTACCCTGTGCAAGTACTGTTTTAAGTGCTTTATATTTAATACTCATCACAATTCTATGAGGTAGATAATATTATTATCCCACTTTACAGACAGGGAAACTGATGCACAAACAGGTACATATCTGGCTCAGGCTTCCATAGCTAATATATGGTAGAGCTAAGAGTTGAACCCATGCAAAGAGGTTCTGGGATCCGTGCACTTAAACACTGGGAGATACTGAGGTTTGAGAAGAAATTAAGGTTCAATGATAGTGTATGATTTCAATGGTATTTGGCACACTAAACTGTTTGTACTTGTGATGTGTCGCATTTGCTGTGAAGCCAGGCCTTACTAGAATTTTGTTAGCACAAGTCATGACCATCTATAGGACCACTGATGCTACAAAATTAATAATAGTTACTATTTTCAAAGGAAAAAAACTTGGAATTTTAAATTGGAAAATTTTTGGTCTCCACATCTTCAATTTAAAAAAGGACTCAAATAAATTCCAATTCATACATCTCATCCAGAAAGGACTGGCAAGCTTTAGCAACAAAAATCAGCATCCACCCAGAATTCGTTAAGTTTGGCATTTTGAAGAAAATGCAAATTTTCTGCTATTTTATCCCACTCCCTTTGGCAAAATGAAGCTTCCATTCTTTAAAGTAATTATCTTTGCCAACACTGCTTGCAAAATGTATGTAGAAATTAAGAGAAACGACACGCAGACAACATTGTTAACATAACTAAAGTGACTGTGGGATAATAGCAGATGACTATTAGCAAGTATATATTTTAAAAATTTAGACATTCAAAACAGCCACGTTTTTCAATTTTATCCTTTAAGCCTTTAAAATTAACCTCACTTCAAAAAATCTACAAAGCAGTAAACCTGAATTAGAAGTAGTTTACCAAAGGGAATTTAGTAGCATCAGCCTATATGTACACCTTTTCTATGTACTGTGAATATAGGGGAGAAAGATGAGTTTGAAAAGCAAATTTCAAATTCGTTGTGTAAGGAGTTTTTTTTATAGTATTTTTTGTTGTCAAACATACATTACATAATATTTATCTTTTTTACCATTCATAAGTGTACTATTCATGACATTGAATGTGTTCACAACGTTGTAAAACGATCACCACTATCTAAACCAAAAGCCTTTTCATCTCTCCACCAAAACCTCTACCCATCAGGCAATCTCCCTCTCCTCCCCACCAGTCCATGAGACCTCTATTTTATTTTCTGTCCGTATGAATTTGACAGGTCTAAGTATTCTAGAAATGGCATTGTTGACTTTTTCCCCTCTTTTCTGAAGAACCACCACACTATTGTTCACAGTGGTCACACCATGTTACGTTCCTGTCAGCAATGCCCAACGGTCCCAATTTCTCCATATCCTCATCAACATTTCTCTTTTCTATTTCTAAAATGATAGCCATCCTAGTAGGTATGAAGTGATATCTCACTGTGGTTTGATTTGAATTTACCTCATTTCTACTGATGTTGAGCATCTATGCATGTACTTTTGGCCATTCGTACATTTTTTCTTTTTTAAGATTTTATTTATTTATTTGAGAGAGAGAGAGAAAATGAACGGGGGGGAGGGGCAGAAGGAGAGGGAGAAGCAGGCTTCTCCTGAGTAGGAAGCCCAATGTGGGGCTTGATCCCAGGACCCTGGGATCATGACCTGAGCCAAAGGCAGACACCTAACTGACTGAGCCACCCAGGACCTCACCATTTGTACATCTTTGAAGAAATGTCTTTTCAAGCCCATTGCCCCTTTCAATTGGCTTGTTTGACTTTTTGTTCTTATTGAGTTGTAGGAGTTCTTTATAGACTCTGAATTTTAATCCTTACCAGATTTGTGATCTGCAAATATTTTCCTTCATCGAATAAGTTGTCTTTTTGCTTTCTTGATAGTATCCTGTAATTATACAAAATTTCTTAATTTTGATGAAGTCCTAATTTCCTTTTGAGATTATTCAGTGCTGGAGTAAAGAAACACAGCCGATGTTTGCATGTTGATCTTACACCATACAAGTTGCATGAATTTGTTTATTACATATAATAGTTTTTTTGTGGATTCTTGGGATTTTTGCAATGTTAGATTTTTTTAGGATTGTCTGTAGGTAAGGTCTTAACCCTGGTAACCACTGATCTGTCTTCCAACACTGTAATTTCATCATTTCAAGACCGTCGTATATATGGAATCACACAGCATATAGCCTTCTGAGATTGGCAGTCAATAAGGTTAGGTTCTGAATGCACCACCTGGCTGACTTTGTGGGCTGTGGTTCAAATGTTAACTTGACTTTCAGAGACTTTCTGTGCTATGGTGGACTGCTCTGTTTGTGTGCTTTCCAGAGGCTAATTTGAAACCTTAGTGATTTTACACACCGTACTTCAGTTCTCAGATAATTTGTCATGTGGATTCCAGGCAGTTCCATGCAAGGTCGCTTGGAATCATCCCAGGATCTATATACATAAATTTAAAGAATCCCTTTCTCTGGCTCCTCCTTCTGGGTAGTTCTGTCTTCACTGTCTAGTTCTAAGGGACTGAGGTGTCACCTATTTGCTTTTTTCCACTTGGTGCAGGCCAGAATGGTAGACGGCGCCCACAGAGCCAAGCCGGCAGAAGGAAGGGCAAGGCCTCAGCTCACGGTACCACAGGGTGAGTGTGGTCAACAACAAGGCTGCATCTTATGTGCTTCTCAGCACCCAGAGAGGAGGAAGAGTTGTCTCTGCTCACATAATTGCAGGCTGGGGATGGTAGACAGGGCTCCATCCCACAGTCTCCATAATGACTAGCGAGGAGTGGAAGAGGCAGGCATGGGTAAAAAGTTCAGTTCGGCAGAGCTGACTTCTTTCTGGTCCTGAAGCTGTGACTTCATCATGCTTCTGCCTATCTTATTTTTCCTTGCACTGCCCATTGGTTTCTTCTTCTTCTTTTTTTAACCAACTCTTACAAGGTTTAGGTCAGAGTTTATCTCCTGTTCATATTGCATTAACTCTAGCACTGCCATTGGGGCTAAGGGTTGCTTGATGAAATTCTTGAGAGAAGTTGACTTGTGTCTCTGGATTTAACCACATAAATGAACATAGAGAATGCTTCTTGCTTCTTGCATGGAGATTTCTGGGGGCAGAAGGCCTGATAGAAGTAGAGACACAGGGATATTGATTCTTGGGAAGAAGAGGAAAGGCTGAAGCACCACTCCCAGAATTTTCTGCAGCCCAAGAGGTTACATAAAAGGACCTCAGATGTTTTTGTGGTTCCATTTGAAGGAGCAGGGAAGGGGAGGAGAGAAGAAGAGTGGACACCTGGACAGACAACTAGAGAGGACTTCTCTATCACATGAGAAGGTCATAGATGCAGATGTCATTTTTATACTTGCTTCACTAAGACCTTAGCTCCAGCCACACTAGCTAGCTAGCTATCTGCATCTGGCATGTGTCACAGTCTTCCAAGACTTAGGGCTTTTGCACTTATTCTCTCTGTCTGGATTGCTTTGGTCCCTAAACTTTCACATGGCTTCCTGTCATTCAGATTTCTTGTCATTCAGGCTCTCTAAAGTAGCCTCCTTCTCTGTTGTTATCTTTATTACCCATCTCCCTAATATTATTTTTAAGACTATATCTGGATAACATTAAGAAAACTCATTAAAATATTAAGATATTAAGTTCAGTGTATTGGTTGGCAAATCACTCATTTGAAGCATTGGGAACTTTTCTACAAATACAGAATTAGCACAATTGACTGGATATTTTGACATATATTGACATAAAACAACAACCGTAGATTAAAGAACTAGCTTGATTCTCAATTTAGTGAGACTGTTCAATTGTGCTTTTAAAAATTCATTAAATCGTCCAAGTTAATACATTGACAGACATTTTAGCTAAACTAATAATATTCAGGTAGATTCTGATTTCAAAGATTTAGAGTTGACAACAAAATACAGTCAATTCTCATTATTTATGGTAGTTATATATTATAAAGTTACCTTGAGCACTAAATTAGTGAATATTGAATTATTACTCCTAGGGGAAATGCACGGTGAGGTTTCTGTGAGTCTCCATCAGAACAAATTAACAAATGACCAACATCTAACCTTAGGTGTCTTTAAACACACCTAATTTAGTGTACATTGTTGATTCATTAACATTGAATGCATGACCCACAGCACTATAACTCATGTCTGAACAAAACTTTTCTAACACGTGTTTTCCCCTTAAGGCGTATTACAATCTTCTTGTGCTTGGAAATGCTAGAGAGCCCTTCAGCAATATGCACAGGGGCCATTTTAAAGAGCAAAATCACCAACAAACAGCACACATGGAAAATGTGGCACTAAAGAGATTGTGAAAAGGACACACTTGTTTACAGTGTGAGATCTGAAACAAGAAGGCAGAACATTGCCTTTGTTTGACCTCAGCTGATGAAATGTGTGTTGGGTGACTCAAATTTTTTGCAGTAGTGAGCATGTCCATGAATGATCGTGAAACCACGATGGGTATTGATTTGGGGGTACAAAGAAATTTTAGTAAGTAAGTTGATTGGCAAATACAACATGCATGAATAATGAAGATTGACCATATGAGCTTTAAATCTAGGGTCCTGAAGGTCCCTGAGAAATGAAGACTCACTCATAAATTACTTAAGAAAAGCAGATAATTTGACAGTCATGCTTGACTATATGATCATACTTATTTAACAAATGTTATAATAATTTCAGGTATTAATAACTTGGAAGATTCCTGTAAAGTCTTCAGCTCCAGAAGTCTCCAACTTCTGAGTAGCTTTAAATGGAAGAAAATCCAAAAGATGCACAAGTTAGGTAGGGGTACCATTTACACTCTCATGTGTGGGGGAAAAATATTCTTAAGAACATTAGTGTCAGAGTGGGAATTTCTTAGTTATTTTAGATTTCTACAAGATAATTGTTAACAACTGATGTCAATTAAGAAAAAGAAATTGAAGACAGATTTTTTCTTTCAAAATAAGAGAAAATAATTTGTAAATAAAAAATAAAACACTAATTAAAATAACAAGTGTTCAGGAAGAAACTGCACAGACAAATAATACAAGCCTAAAGTCACCGCTGAATAAAGAGACAAAGGTCACAATTTCTGATTACAGAAATTAACAAAAAGAGGCTCTGTTTGCTAATGACGAGAGAGCTTGGCATTCAATGTTAAATGTCATAACCTTTGTTTCTCTTTTTTTGTGTGCTGGTTTCAATTGGTACAGCATGTCATCTGTAAGAAATATCAATGCTTTTGACTAAAAATAGAATTCTGAAAAATGTTTTTTCTTAAATATAAATTTGAAAACAGCCAGCCATTTAGAAAACTAAAATCAGGGTCTTCAGGCAGGACTTAACTTTATTAAAATCTGCTATACAATCTCTTGAAATGAAATGCGAGTTTTAAAATTATTTTTGATAGTTGCAAAAAAAACAATGCATCTGCTTTGAAGAAGAAAACCCCAAAGGGACATGTAAAAGAAATCAAAAGACTATTTGTCTGATCTTGGCCAAACCACGTAGGTTCATCCAAAAAGTTAGGGAGGAAATGGTAAATGCTAGTATTTACAAGTAATTGCAAAGTGCTAGACACTGTCCCGGTCCCTGCGATATAGGTCCCATTATTTCCATTGACAGATCAAGAAACCAAGGCACAGAGAGGTTAAATATCTTGTCATTTTGTATAACTCAGAGGTGGCCAAGAGGGGTTGGCAAGGCAGGCCATCTGATTTCAGAGCCCAAAGCGCTCGATGCTGCCTCCTAGTGAGGTGAAATGCCATTTCGATGCGTAGAAGAAAAATGAATATGAAAGTATTTTTTTTAAATGATGGAGTATTACACACAAGTTAGAAAACATGTGACAGTTGTGAGCCCTGTTGAATGTGAGGTGACTTTGGAGATGTTCAGAATCCTGTAAGGACATATAATCTAGCCTTACATGTGGCATTCAAACTGAGACCTGACAGATGAATACAGACTAGCCACAAAGTGTGCATGTGTGTGAGTGTGTGTATTATTCCTGACAAAGAAAACCAGTTGCGAAAATGTCCTGGGATAGAAAGGAATCAAAGGAAGCCAGTGGGACTGGACTGCTGTTGGGGCAGTGATGGATACAAAGTGGCAAAGTGTGCTTAAACTAAAGTGTATTTTACCTACAATTTGCTTATTTGATACAGTTAAACACTAATACATAGGATAGAAAACTTTCTGTCATCAAACACTATTGGTTTTCATGTTCGAGGTAGACAGGCTCAGTGACTCTGGGTGTATGAGTCTTGTTACCTTTTTATTTCTAAAACAATCACATGTGACACTTCATACACTTTATAATTATCAAGTGTTTTGGGCTCAAATCCCCAGTGAAATGAACTGGATGATTCTTTTTATTTATTTATTTATTTATTTATTTAAAGATTTTATTTATTTATTTGAGAGAGAGAGAATGAGAGACAGAGAGCATGAGAGGGAGGAGGGTCAGAGGGAGAAGCAGACTCCCCGCCGAGCAGGGAGCCCGATGCGGGACTCGATCCCGGGACTCCGGGACCATGGCCTGAGCCGAAGGCAGTCGCTTAACCGACTGAGCCACCCAGGCGCCCTGAACTGGATGATTCTTAAGTCTTAAAAAAATGGATTTAGCTCAATGAGGTGAAAGCTAACTGAGCGGACTGCTTTGACCTTTTTTTTCCCCCTCTGTATCTGTTATTCCTCAGATTGTGGTACCTATATTCCTTGGGTAAGTGGAATGGTATTGGGGATACACAAAAGTTGAGGAAAAGAAATTCTATTTCTTTAACACTTAAAATGTCACATTAACTTCAGTCAGAAGGAATATCGGCAGATTGTTCATATTGACCAATCTCCAATTTATTTGTAAATGTCGATATAACAAATACACTTTATGTTCAAAGAGTAATTAGAAGATTTCCTGTTTAGTTAGTGGGGAACCTTATCGCTTGAGCCCAATGGTCACCTTGTTTACCATTATTTACCACTGTCAATCCATCTACCATTGCAGGAAGAAAAGACTAGGTTTAAAGCACCAGAGCTACATGAAAACGGCTTGTCCAGGAGAGCAGAAAATAACAACGTGGGTGAAGTCTGAGAGAATTATACTGCCGCATTCCTGAAAGACAAGTTCGTCACTCAACAAATCAGCAATCTTTTTACTCTTGATTACATGAACATATATTTTCTCCTACAAATTAGTTTAATTTCCAACCACAGTTTTCTTCATCTCATGTTTATAAACATGCTTGATGTTGGGACTTCCCTGATGAAATAAAAAGAAAAATTCTGAGTGCTTTCTGTGTGTGATTTTGGGTTGTTGTTCACTGATAGCTTAAAGATGTAGTAGTCTTTATGAATTTATGGTCTCAGTTGGGAATGTGGCTCAGTAGCTAAAAACAGGAATTTTATACATAACTTTGAAATCAGTAAAATGCAACTAAGTAAAGAATCAACTGAATGGTGTAGAGCTGTGGCAGGCAGAGAATGCTGTGATGGTGAACTGCCCAGAATGAGCTCAAAGATGGTACTACTCCAACCTTAACTGATAAATTGGTAGGAAGCAGCAAAAGTCAATGTGAAGGCATAAGGCATATGCAAATATTTATAGGATTATTTAGTGTTATTATAGAGATACAGGTATACCTTAATTTTGGTGTCTTGCTTGAGAAAATATGGAGGCTGATACATAAAACCATCACTTTCAAATCGCCCTAAAAATCCATCCATGCAAATTTGAAGGGAAATGGCCAGAAGTTTTTAAAAGGAATTTCAAAAGAAGAGTAGTATTGAGTAGTAAGAAAAAAGATAAAATACAAAATTGAATAAGAAAATAAAGATATTTGAATCTTTTTTTTTTGAAGTTATTTTATTTTGTAATTATCTTGGATGGTGAAGATTAAGAAAGAATAAAGAAATTGACAAGGTCATGAGATATAAATATGAGCAGATATGGTTTTAACAAGTGATATATTTAAAATATTTAAAAGCTATGATTAAAAAGCTACTTAGGAGGTTGAATTATTTCTTTCAGGTGTAAACCTTTTACCATTTTTATTAAAAAATTATGGCACTCAGTATAAAAATAAAAATAATACTGAATACAGTAAACAGCTGAAAAAGAAACAATGTTGTCATTTTGTGTTTATCTTCCAATTCAACTTTCTGTGCTATATACACTAATAGAAAGATACATATGTAAAATTGATCCCTATTAAAATTGATCAGCAAAGAGAATAAACAAAACGACAAATTGGTTCATTGAAAAACAACAAAAATAATAATCCCTATTAAAATTGATCATGTAAAAATGTAAATTACCAACTTCAGTAATGAAAAGATGCACAACGTTAAGATCCTACTAAAAAATATTTTAAAAATATTTTTGTGAAATGGACAAGTTCTGAGAAAAACACAACCTATAAAAACTGACAGAAGAAATTGAAAATTATAATAGTCATATATCAAAGAAACTGATTATTCTCCCACAAAGAAAACTCCAGTGCCAGAAGTCTTTACTAGTACATTCTTCCAAACTTTTAGGGGAAAAAAGCACCAATCTTATACAACTCTTTCATAATTAGAGAATATTATTTTGAAAGGATATTTTTGCTCTATATACAATTTAGGTTGTCAGTAGTTTTCTTTTTGTACTTTAAGATGGCATCTAATTGTCTTTTGGCTACCATATCTTTTTTTGAAAGTATACTAAAATTCATATTGTTGCTCCTTTGAAAGTCATGTGTCTTTTATTCTCTGGCTGCCTAAAATATGTTTTATTTCTCTTTGAATTTTAAATTTCAGCAAGTTTACTATTTTTGTCTAGGTATAGTTTTCTTTATTACACATCTTAAATATGTAGCTTTTGGAAAATTCTCAGCCCTTATCTCTTCATACATTGTTTCTGCCTCATTTTCTTTTATGCCTTCTTCTGGAGTACCATTTACACATATGTTAAAACTTTATTTACCCTCTCAATTATTATGGTATTGTCTCTGTTTTCCATCCTTTAATCTGTCTGTGCTTTAGTCTGAGTATTTCTTTCCTTTTTTTTTTTACTTGTCAGAGAGAGCAAGCACAAGCAGGGGGAGTGGCAGGCAGAAGGAGAAGCAGGCTTCCTACTGAGCATGCGGGACTTGATCCCAGGACCCTCGGATCATGACCTGAGCCAAAGGCAGACGCTTAACCGATTGAGCCACCCAGGTGTCCCTAGTCTGAGTACTTCTTATTGATCTTTATGCAATCTCTCTATAGCAAGCTTTAATCTCCCATTAAAACCATATATTGAATCTTAATTTCAATTATTTTATTTTTTAGTTCTAGGATTTGCAGTATATATATATATAGATAGATATATACACACACATATATAATTTCTGTATATATATGCAAATGTATTTGCATGTATATATACATATATACTGATTGAGATGCATATATCTTTTAACTCTTTGTTTTATAGATGTTCTTTGATGGTTTTATTATCTACATATTTTGTGAATCTGTTCCTTTTTTGGGGGGGTGTAATATGGTCATACCTCCTGATCTTCCAAGTAATTTTTTTACTGAGTGCTAAGTAATGTGATGAAAAATTATATAAATTATTTAAAGCTCTAGATGAGTTAATTCTTCCAGAGTCATTTATTTTGACACCAGAAGGCAGTTTCGTAGAGAAAGATAATCTTAATCCATCTTGGTATTGAGCTGATTTTAAGATGAGCCCTAGTTTTAAAAATACTTGGCTCTTATGGTGAGCCCTGTGAATTGTGTAAGACTGTTGAATCACAGACCTGTACCTCTGAAACAAATAATACATTATATGTTAAAAAAAAAAAAGAAGAAGATAGCAGGAAGGGAAAAATGAAGGGGGGGGGAATCGAAGGGGGAGACGAACCATGAGAGACTATGGACACTGAGAAACAAACTGA
>NC_138376.1:54935901-54941984 GCF_054177405.1 Leptonychotes weddellii
GATCTCCTTCTTAAAAAGGCATGAATTTTAATTTTGGTCATTATAATCCAATTAAGCTATCTGAAGTTATTCTCAACATCTCAAACTCTAGGTGTCTATTTATAAATCAGGAAAGGCTTTGAGGAGAAAAGTAGCACTGAATATTGGGCTCACTTCTGTACTCCCCTTCTCTCCAGGCTCTTGCTGTTTCAGGTCCTTGCTGTCTTGCTACTTCTTCAATGTTGTCAAACATATTTTTAAAACATTTCATATGGTTTTCTAGTCATTCTTGGAAGGAGGTTGGTTTTCTAGAAGCAATTTTACCATCCCAGAAACAGAGGTGGCATTTTTATTTAAACACACACAGTGTCTGTATCTATTTCTTTTTTTACTCTCATAGTACCACTTACCTTTATCTTTGAAGATTTCTTTCTTTCTCAAAGACAAAAAGAGAAATCTAAAAGCAACCAGAGTAATGGTACAGATTCTATAAAAAAAGAATGAAACTAAGAAGTTTTTGGAACAACAAAAATAGGTCAAAAGATGGTTAATCAGTGTTTCAGTTACCATGGTTTCATAACCAATTGCCATAAAACTTAGTGTCTTAAAACAACCCATTTATTGTGCTTATAGTGTCTGTGGGCCAGGAATTTGGAAAGGGCATAGAGCCAATGGCTTGTTTCTGTTCCAAGATGTCTGGAGCCTCAGCTGGGACAAGACGGCTGGGGTTACTCCACAGCTCGGAAATAGAGTCATTTAGAGTTGTCTTCACTCATGTGTGTGTTGGCTGATTTTGGCTGTTAACTGGGACCTCACCTGAGACTATGGCTAAAGTCTGTGGTCTCTCATTGTGGCCTATATTTCCTCAGATGGCCTCAGCAGACTTACATTTCTTAAATGGTCACTCAGAACTCACAAGTAGTGTATCTTTGAAAAAGGTAGAAGTTGCATGGCTTTTTCAATTTGTATTGGAAGTTATGCTGTCTCGTTTTTGCCACAGTCTATTGGTTACAAGTGGGCCACAAAATTGCCAGATTTGGTGTGAGGAGGAGGGTAGCATAGATCCCATTTCTTAACATGAGAGAGGCAAGGTCATATTGTAGAAGAACTTTTAAGATGTGAGATATTTTTGTGTCAAGCTTTGGAAGATATTGTCTGCCACAAGTAATAATTCTAAAGAGTGAAAACATAACCAATGCAATGTAAAAAATTGAAAAGAACCTAATTCTTAAAAGCCACTATAAAGACTTTTATTCAAACAGAACCTGAGAGTTGACCATGAGCAGACCCATTGAAGGGTCTTCTATAAAATATACTTCAGGGAATTGAATTCAACATGAAGTGAACTGCAAGAAGCAATTATAAGCAAAGAAAGTTGTAAATATTTGAGAAAATCTAAAGAGCACAGAATGTAACAGGCAATGATAATTATAGCAAACAATGGGGAAGGGCAAAAACGATGTGGAACCAGAATATTGGACAGCAATACATTGGGGGAAAGAGGTTGATTGGAGTTAAAATGTTTTCATTATTACCCATAAGGAAGGAAGGGATATAGATTGTCTCTGAATCAAACATGTTAAAGAAGCAAAGGAGAAACACAACATATAAAGAGCATAATATTGTATGGTAGAAAAATGCAAATATTACCATTTATAGCAAATGTAGAGGGATTGAATTCCCTGACTAAAATATAAAATATAAATACAAAATAAAATTTATTAGTGACATTAGTTGAATGGTAATTATATACAAAGATTAAAAACAAAGGAAAGGTTGGAAAAGATATACCACATAAATACTAACCAAAAGAAAATATTTAGGTATTTTAGTTATTTTATTATTAGAAAAAAGTTGAGGGTCACCTGCGTGGTGCAGTCGGTTAAGCGACTGAATCTTGGTTTCGGCTCAGGTCATGATCTCAGGACTGAGCCCCTCGTCAGGCTCCACACTCTTTGCCAAGTTTGCTTGAGATTCTCTCTCCCTCTCTCTCAGCCCCTCCTGCTCATGCTCTCTCTCTCCCTCATTCTCATATAAATAAATAAATCTTTTAAAAAAGTTGATAAGAATGTTAACAGGAATAATTCATCACGAGAATAAAGCAATACATTTTGAACCTTCCTTAATGACATAACTTCAAGATACATTAAAGGAGAAATTGACAGAAGTAAAAGGAAAACCAAAAATTTACAATCGTAGAGGGATGATTTGCACATCTTTTTTTAAGAGGGAGAGGAGCGGATGGATTGATGAATCAAGATATCCAAAAATAAGTGAGAACATAAAGAATATAACAAGTTTGTTACAATGTTGATTTATGGGCAACAGTATGGATATTAAAAAAGTGTTGAGTGCAAAATGCTAGCTGCAAAAGGGTATGAACAGTATGATTTGAAATACTTTTGAGAATAAAAGAGTGCTATTAATACTATGTTAGAACAGTAAGTGCAACCAGACTCTCTTGAGCAAACTAAGATGTTAAGTTCTCATTAAATATTATACTATTGTTGGAAAATTTTAAGTGCACAAAACAGTGCTCTAGAAACATATTTCATGCCTATGTCAAAAAAGCATAACAATATTCTGGGAGTGAGGAAGAAGAGAGGGATGAGGGAATTGGAGTTTATTATGTATGATAGGCAGAATAACGCCTCCCGGGCGCCTGGGTGGCTCAGTTGGTTAAGCGACTGCCTTCGGCTCAGGTCATGATCCTGGAGTCCCCGGATCGAGTCCCGCATCGGGCTCCCTGCTCGGCAGGGAGTCTGCTTCTCCCTCTGACCCTCCCCCCTCTCATGTGCTCTCTCTCATTCTCTCTCTCTCAAATAAATAAATAAAATCTTTAAAAAAAAAAAAAAAAAAGAATAACGCCTCCCTACCCTCCTGGATTACACGGGAAATGGGAATTCAGATTGCAGATGGAATTAAGGTTGCTAGGCAGCTGACTTTATGATAGGGAGATTATGTTGAATCCTGGATGCACCCTTGAAGAAGAGTCCTTAAAAGAGGCAAAGGGAGGTGGAAGAGGATGTCAGGGTGATGTGAGAAGGACTAGACCCATCGTTGCTATCTGAAGATGGGAGGAGACTATGAGCTAAGGATGCAGGCAGCCTATAGAAATTGGAAAAGGAAAGAAAATGAATTCCTTCCTAAGTACCTCCAAAGGAAGTCAGCCCTGCCAGCACTTTGATTTTTTTTCCCAGTAAGACCCATGTCAGATTTCTAATCTCCAGAATAATAAATAATAAATTTACACTGTTTCAGCCACTATGTTTGTGGGACTTTATTATGATAGTAGTAAACACTAATTAATGTTTTATTTCATTAAATAAGGTGGAAGTATAAAACCTGTGAGGTGGGTACATGAGTCTCTTTACTTTATATATATTTAAACAGTCCACAATTTAAAATTTAATAAAAATATACAATATACTTATATATTTTGTGTACATATAATCTGAATATGATTGATATAATTTTTTACTTAGTCTTCATGTAGTGTGAAGTCAAAGAAATAGCAGTTAGCAAGAAAAAATATATGTGTATATATTGTAATCAAGACATATGTAAAATCGATACATTAATTTTCTGACAAATCTCTAAAGTTGGAAGAGTGTTTGTATGTGCTGGAGGTTTGGGGAAGTACTTTTTGAATACATGGCCAAACAGCTTAAAATTCCTCTTTCCCGGTCACTGTCCTCAACAGCAGCTCCTTCCTAACACCCCTCCTCACATACCCTTAACCCTCAACCAGGAAGTTTTCCTTTCATCCATCCTACCTGGGTTGTTGTCCTCAGTCCTTCTCCCCTTTCTTTCTATCTCAATTATTTTTTCTCTTCGTGATTTCTGTTCCTAATTTCCCAGTGTTCCTGTTATGCATCTTAAAATTCCATACTTCGCTGGAATTCTACTTAGGTTGGAAAAAAGATAAACTGAGAAGATGATGTCATCCTTCTCTAGTGGGTGTTTTACTTTGCTAGGGCTGCAGCAATAAAGTGCCACAAACCTGGTGCCTTCAACAACAGAAATCTATTGTCTCACAGTGCTGGAGGCTGGAAATCTGAGGTCATGGTGTCAGCAGGGATGGTTCCTTCTGAGGGTGGTGAGGGAGAATCTATTCCATGAATCTTGCCTAGCTTCTGGTGGTTCGCTGGCAATCTTCGCCATTCCTTGGCTTGTAGAAACATCACTCCATTCCCTTCCTTCCCTTCCTTCATCTCTACCTGGTGTTCTCCCTGTGTGTGTGTGTGTGTGTGTGCCCAGATGTCTCCTTTTTATAAAGAGAGTAGGTATACTGGACTAGGGGGCCCAACTTACTCTAGGATGACCTCCTCTTAACAAATTACATCTGCAAATACTCTGTGTTCAAATTAGGTCAACTTCTGAGGTACTGAAGGTTAGGAACTCAACATACAAATTTTCTAGGGAGACACAATGAACTTATAACAGTGAATGAGAAATGAAGAAGTCTATGGAAACTCATTTTTTAAATCAATTTTGTTCAAAAAGATATATTCTCCCTGCATAATGTTCTGGAAGCATAACCCAGAAGAATCTTTCCAATGGCTTCTCATAAAACAAGAAGGAATAGAGTAAAAGGGGGGTTTTAAATTTTAGTCTATAGTGTCTGTTTGAAAGTTCTAGAGTAATGAACATATAGTCATGCATTACTTTTTGAATTTAAGGTTTTAAAGAGATTATTTAGCAGGTATTTTCCAAGGGTAAATACTTATCAAAAATATATTTTAAAAGATTTTATTGTACATGATTAAATATTTGCAAAGAAAATAAAACTGAATGTTGAACAATAATAGTGGGTATAGAGGATAAGGATAAGGATTAGGGAAAAAGGGTTCCTTGGAGTAGGGTCCCTGTCATTATCTGTCAGCAACTGAAGGTGTTGGAACCATTGTGTGGATGTCGGGGAGGAGAGAACTCGTTTCTCTAAGGTCTTACTGCACTTGGTCAAAATTTATAAATATTTGGTCTTATCAAAATGATCCAGAAGGGTTGAAGGCGTGGGACATACGAAGAATCAAGAAGCAGTCAGACACAAACAGCAAATAATTCTAACTGGATTGATAAATTAACTAGATGTGTCATGGATTTGTTAATTCTAGAAAGGTGAACTGCAGTTTCTCTCTCCCAGCCAGCAAAATATGCTTTTAAAGGAAAACTTTTGATTACAGTTCATTCTTTCACTAATTAAAAGATGTCAACACCTCACTTAATCCCCGCTTTGTAGGAATATTCTTGGATAAATCTTGTTGTATTCTTCCCTGGGTCGAGTTGTATTTCTTAGCTCTTGAACTTCGGCATGCAGGTGGTAATCAAGACACTGGGCTCTGCTTCTGCATACTGTAAGACAAGTCTAGCCTCCTTCTAGGAACTTTGTTCTTGACTCCAACCACTCTGAATAAAGCCTATTTCATCATGTGTGTGGTTTGCAAACATTTAATCAGCCAACAATATTTTATTTTTAATTTTTTCCTAATTGCTGCTGACAAGCATCTTCCAATTCTTTTGCCACAACAAAATTTATGCAAATAGTGAAGATCTTTACCACATTGCAATCTTCTGGGTAATATTTTTAAATGGTAGCACTAAATACTAGCAGCTTATAATCATTTGTGTTCTTGAGCTAGTTTTATTTTCTCTACCATGATTATTATCTTTTTCCACATCAGCAGTACTTCTCTTCTTCATTTTCAGTATAAACAATGCTTTTTAGATGTTTATTACCTTTTAATGTGATTAATTTATCTTCATAGATAATACACGCCGTAATTCATATTTAAAACTAACAAAATGGAACTTAATGAAAGAAAAGTCCCCTGCCCACTCTGTACACCAGTTGAGCTATTTAATCTCACCTTACAGGCAAACCGTATTGCCAATTACTTATGTATCCTTTCAGAGATATTACATATAAGCATTTTTATGTATATACATTTAACTTTAAGCAATGGTATACCTTACATACTGCCACAAAATCTAGCTTTCTTCTGACAGTGTGTCTCCCTGGGTTGGGGATTCCATAGCAGTCCAAACATAGGTGCTTTTTAAAATTCTGTAGGGCTTTCACCATCTTTTTTTTTTTTTTTTAA
>NC_138376.1:54942484-54991851 GCF_054177405.1 Leptonychotes weddellii
AAGATTTTATTTATTTATTTGAGACAGAGAGAATGAGAGAGACAGAGAGCACATGAGAGGGGGGAGGGTCAGAGGGAGAAGCAGGCTCCCCGCCAAGCAGGGAGCCCGATGCGGGACTCGATCCAGGGACTCCAGGATCATGACCTGAGCCGAAGGCAGTCGCTTAACCAACTGAGCCACCCAGGCGCCCCAAGGGCTTTCACCATCTTGACCTACCCTCATTTATTAAATGGTCCTATATTAATAGGCATTTGGGTTGTTTTCAATCTTTTGCTATTACAGAACAATGCTGCAGTAAATATCTTTGTACATAAATTTCTGAAAAATTGTTGAAATACAGTGGCAGGATAAATTCTTGAAGATAGAATTTCTCACTAGAAGAATGGGCACATTTGTAATAAATAATAGATATAGATAGATAGATAGATAGATAAATAGATAGACAAGATAGATATTGCCAAATTTACTCCATAATGATTGAGGACATCACTTTTTAAAGAAAAATATTTTCCTTTAGGAACCAAAGAATGCTCAAGAATGTCAGTATATCTCAATGACAAAAATGGGACTACCATATAAAGTGACTAAATATTGTAACCAACATAGTTTACTTCCAGAATCCTACTGTGGGTGAATTGGGGAGGAAGAGGCAGAAGGTTCCTTGTGGTATTTTGGTTTAGAGATTTTTTTGAGGGGTCATTTAAAAATCAAATCAAAATAAAGTTTGTAACCAATGTGAGTTTGGTTTGGTTTAAAAGAATCTAATTTATATAGAGGAGAAAGGAAAAACGAGTTTGTGGTTAGGGTTTTTCCGTAGTAGCTTGCTCATATATAGTTATGACTTACAAGACATACAGATCATCATACAGTCTGACTCATGCAGCCATTTGAACTTTAAGTCTAAAAGAAGCATATGTTCATTTTATCCACTTTCTAATATGAAAAAGAAGACATATTCTATCTTGTGTTTGGAAATTTGGTATTTTCGGGCTTTATGCCTCATCTGCTTTCCTTGCCTAACTTTCCAGAAAAACAAATGCTCATATATTACTTAATATTTTCTTAATACCCCAAATGTATTAGAACATATTTAAATACTCACTGGAGTGGAAACAGTCCTTGATGAATATTTTATGCATTAAATGAATATCTTAAATTCTGATTGCCTACAGCACAATATGGGTATTAACTATATATTTATTTTAAATGGAAGAATTCCTTAAGAAAAAAATGTTGTGAAATTCTAATAAGGAGATTCTGTAAAAATTAACAGTCATTTTCCATCTCATAAACAATGTTTTTGAAGTACTTTAAGAACTTTTTTTTCCCCTTAAGCTGCTCCCAGGGCTCTGGCCCATCCAATATATTTTTATCATTTTCCAGCTTTCAATCAACCTCAAAATACTTCAACATTCTTTTTGTATATCTTTGGAAAACAACCAATTCCCAGGTGTATACAGAGAACTTACTAAGTCTAAATTCCAGAAAGACACCATCAGACCCATAAGGGCTAATAAATTCTTATTTGTTCCTTATGCCATGAAATAGCCCAAATTACTAATTGGAAAAGAACACACACACATGTACACAAAAGCACTGTTCTTAAGCAACAATTTTTTTTCTTCTTTGTCAAACAACTGGTGAATTAAACATTGCATATAGTTCAATCTCCCTTTTGATTAGCTTTGGTTGTTATAACAAGTCTTACATCTAACTTACATTCAGATTTTCAAAGTTCTAATACATTTAAACATGTATAAATACAACATATGCAATGTATATGTGCACAATAAAGACACTTTATATGTCTTTTGTAACACATTATACATTTTCTTTCTTTACACCAATAGGGAAAACAGAAGAGTAGAAATTCTCCTGTCCTTTATTTGACTGATGGTGATGTATGAGGTGACCTGCCCAAAGTCAAACACTGAATCCTCACAATCACCATATATATATATATATATATATATATATATATATATATATATATACAGCACCTGTAGAATGGGTCAATAGCACTGAGTTTATAATACTGAGTAGGATAGGTCAGTAAATACTGATGTGATATAAGGGTTATGTTCTTCTTTTTCTTTGGAAAGAGATACTGTCCCAGCACCATTTGTTGAAAAGGCTATCTTTTCCCCCATTGAATTGTGCTTGCTCTTTTATTGAAAATCAATTGACCATACATGTGTAGAATATTTCTGGATTTTTAATTCCCTTCCATTGCTCTACATCTAATTCTCTGGCAAAACCACATTGTGTTGGTTATTATAGCTCTAGAATAAGTCTTCGCATCAGGTGATGTATATCTTCCGACCTTGTTCTGCTTTGTCAAAATTGTTTTGGCTATTCGAGGTCTTCCGCATTTTCACATAAAACCCTTAGAATCAACTTATAAATTTCAACAAAAACACTCCTGGACTTTGTAGTTGGATTCTGATGAATCTATAAATCAATTTGGGAACACTTGATGCTTTAAAATTTTGAGTTTTCCAATCTGTGAGCATGGAATATCTCTTGATTTAGTTAGGTCTTCTTTAATTTCTCTCAGCGATGTTTTATTATTTTCAGGGTAGAGATTTCCCAGGTATTTTATTAAATTGATCCATAATTATTTCATATTTTTGATGCTATTATAAATGGTATTGTTATTTTAAAACATTAATTTCCAAATTATCATTACTAGTATATAGAAATAGCATTAATTTTGTACATTGAATTTTTTTAAGATTTTATTTATTTATTTGACAGAGAGATACACAGTGAGAGAGGAACACAAGCAGGGGGAGTGGGGGAGGGAGAAGCAGTCTTCCCGTGGAGCAGGATTCCAGGACCCTGGGATCATGACCTGAGCCGAAGGCAGACGCTCAACGACTGAGCCCCCCAGGCGTCCCTGTACATTGAATTTTTAATTATAACTTCACTAAACATAATTTTTTTATGCTAGCACTGCGTAGATGGCCACTCATCTGCCTGTGCCCAGAATCAATCCTGCCCACAGAAAATAAGAGCAATACTAAAGCAGAAGTGACCAGCCCTGCTTTGGTGGTTTCTAGAAGTTGTTCCAGCTCAACTATTAATGTTTTTGACTTTTGGAAAAATTTGATCTGCTTCCCACTTTGATTAGACACGGAGGCCTTGGGATTCATCTTGGCATACTCTGCACAGGTCTATTATCTAAGTCTTTCCTGACCAAGCCCCAGTGGGCCTCATCTGTGACTAGAACTGTGCTCTTTTTCATACAAATCTCAACTTACAAGGCAAGGAACAATGAACCACAAACAGTGGCAAGCTCTGAGACAGTAAAACAAATGTTTTTGTATACACAAAATAAATGTACTGCACGTCTTTATAGTTAGAAACACACCCTGGGATGTAATAGGGTCGTTTTGAAAGAAGAAGGGCATCTTTAGATATAACAGACAGCAATTTATAACATTTCTGCTCATCACCATTGCAAAAAAATGTGTTTATATACATATATGTATATGCATGTACATCTGTTAATAAAATCTAAATGATGAAATTTTGGACATGAAATATCTAGAAGTGGCACGAAGGCTGTGGACTGTGGGAAAGAGTGAGTGTTTTAAGTGTGTATATGTTACATTTTGATCCCCAAAGATTTAAAGTTTGTTTTTAACCACAGTGAAACCAAGAGGTAATAGCCATGCATTTGGGTTTTCCTTGTAGCCCAACAATACACCCAGCTGGGGTTGTTTCTGCATCCCAGGGGCTGAGCACCCTTGCACATTTTCATGGGGTTCAGAGTCCATGTAAATACAGGCTATGTCAACAGGAGGCTCAGCCAGAGTGTCATTTGCAGCCTGGTAGCCTCAGAAGGTCAGTGTTTAGCCAAACTCTCTAATTTTAGCTTTCCAAGACTCAAGCCCCCAATTTTGTAATCTTTCATAACTTTTTCCTGAAATTTCTGCCCCAAGGAAGCAAAGAGAGCTTTCTATTTCCTTCTCAGGTTTCAAAGCGTGTTATTAGTGTGATCCACAAATCCCTGAAGGCTCCGTGGAGGCCATGTGCTGCCATTTCAGGGGACTCCTGCTGGAATTCTTCTGGGGGAGTTTACTGTTTCTGAGAAGAGACTTGGTTTTAATTTGTAAACCCGTTGCATATTGGGGTCCATTTCCCAAGATATACCTCGCCATCATATTTTCTGGGTTATTTGAGTGTTTTTGGATAGAAATCTGTCTCAAGTCTTCTTCATTTCCTTTGGGTTAAAGTTGCTAAGTGATCGCAACCTCCTACAGCCAAAGAGCTTCTAATTATAATTGGTATTGGATACACCTGATTCACAGAAATGCTCAATCCGTATTGGCTGAACTGAATTACATTAGGAAATAGAAGCAAATATTACCGGGGAGATTTTGTCCCTGTATAATCTTGGTTAAGATTCTTTACCACATTGGATCATTTTTTTTCTCTTATAAGTGACATGGGAGTTTCAAACAGTCTCTAAAATTCCTTTCATTTTAAAAATTCCACTTTATTATGCATTGGTAAATTGCAAAATTTAGTTGAAAATATATAGATTTTATTTACATAAATATAAACATTGTGATGCTTCTTAAATTTTGACTAATTGTTAGACTTCACTTATGCTTAACGAATATAGCCTGTGATTTTATGTTTGTGTCTTTTTTCCTACACGATGCAAAAATTAGTGGTTAAAAATGAAGATTCTATTACAACCATTTGTTTAGTCTGCATTTCCTAACTAGCTTGTTATATGTTTTGCTATTTGGGAATTGACTAGTTGCACTAAGGACACATGTATGAAGCCCTATACAAAGACGTTTAAAAGAGGAGAATTCGAATAAACTGTGATTACATAAAATGCCGTATTTCATCGGAAAAATAGCTACTAAAATGAAAAGATAAAGCTGAAATGTTTGCCCCTTCTAAGAAGGCACAACTGGCTGGGTGTGTTTATCTTAAGTTGTCTAAACCAGTATAGTATTTTAAAAATCTTTAAGACCACTCCTATTCTGTTTGTGAAGTTATTTTCTTGGCGGAAAGCCATTTCCCCACTTAATTATATTTTTAAATTTGTCTGCGGTAGTGTTTTCCAGAGCATGTTTAATATTTGGGGCATAATAAATGTGGGATAATAAATGTTTAAAATTTTTTTTTAAGATTTTTTTTATTTATTTATTTGAGAGATAGAATGAGAGGGGGGAGGGTCAGAGGGAGAAGCAGACTCCCTGCTGAGCAGGGAGCCCGATGCGGGACTCGATCCTGGGACTCCAGGATCATGACCTGAGCCAAAGGCAGTCGCCCAACCAACTGAGCCACCCAGGCGCCCTGTTTAAAATTTTTTAATGAGTCTATAGTGAAATAAGTTTGGAAAACACTGAATTAAATAAAATTGAACAGATTATGGCAGGACTGCTCTGAAGCCTTAATACACTAATGTACATTATAAATATCCAAAGAGAGTAAACAGCAAGTGGAAATTTCCTGACTTACTTTACTATGGGCCTCTTTGGGGAGAGAAATATACCCTGTGAAAAATGCTACTTAGAAGATAGATAAAAATGTTTTGATCTACAGAATTTTAAGTGCTTCAGAAATCTTCTGACTACTTAAAAACACATTATCTTTTCCATCTACAACATACATATATCTGTGCAATCTACACTGTCTAATAGGCTTCTTGGTATCAGTGAAAATTAAGATCTATTTCTCTTTTGATAGAAATGAACTTTTCAGGTAAATAATCTTCAGTATGTTGAAAATAGCTAGTTATGTACCTGTATAAAAATTCTTCCTTTATGCTCTCTCACAATCATGTCATGAAGTTCATTCCAGCTGTTAGATCTATGATTTTGATGTTTAAATAATTTCTGTCTAATAAATGATTTAAAACCAGTTCTAGTCTCCTTTTAAAGTTTGCTTTGACTGTAATCTTGACATGTTTCTGTAAGTGTGATTTTGCACATCTGAACACTGACATATTTCATTTTACAGTATTCAGACCTTTGGTCCAGACCTAAGTTGAACTAAAAGATTTATAAGTTACTTCCTTTATTAATAGTCCTTCCAGAAAATTGTTATGTTTTTCTTTTTTTTTTTTCTGCCTCTTTAAGGTTCCCTTTCAAAGTTTGATGTATATAGTGTCAGACACCCAGGTCAACCTAAGACTAGTACATGATCATTGGTTCATAACCTAAGACTTACATATGAATTACCTAAGGAGTTTGTTAAAAATTTAAAGTTCTGGGGCCTTTCCCTAAGACATTTTGATTTATTTCATCTTGGGTGTTATATAGTCCCAGACTGATTCTAATGTACTACCAGGCTTGAAGAACACTGTATTATACCTTACATGATAAATATTTTAAATGATGTTAAGCCAGTAATCCAGTGGAATGTGTTACATGGAGTGAAGGTTAGATGTGGAATTTTAAATTGTTATAAAATCATTTGTATTATCTCATCGGAAGTTGTAACTTCTAGAATTAATTGTTGGAATATCTGTATCTGTTAATCAGAATCTCTCTTATCTAAGAACTTTTAACAGTCTCATGACTATAGAAGGATAGAAATTTTGTCTGGTAGGGGCGCCTGGGTGGCTCAGTTGGTTAAGGCGACTGCCTTCGGCTCAGGTCATGATTCTGGAGTCCCGGGATCGAGTCCCGCATCGGGCTCCCTGCTCAGCGGGGAGTCTGCTTCTCCCTCTGACCTTCCTCCTTCTCATGCTCTCTGTCTCTCATTCTCTCTCTCTCAAATAAATAAATAAAATCTTTAAAAAAAAAAAATTTTGTCTGGTTGAGAACGGCAAGTCACCATTACAAGAGATTCATCTTAACTAGGTATTGACATATAAAAATGCAAATAATGGGGTGCCTAGGTGGCTCAGTTGGTTGAGCATCTGACTCTTGGTTTTGGCTCAGGTCATGATCTCAGGGTTGTGAAATCAAGCCCCACGTGAGGCTCCTCATTCAGCGGGGAGTCTGCTTGAGGTTTTCTCCCTCTCCTTCTCCTTATGCACCTCCCCCTGCTTGCGCTCCTGTGTGTGCTCTCTAAAAATAAATAAATAAACCTTTAAAAAAAATGCTGGGACACCTGGGTGGCTCAGTCAGTTAGGCATCTGCCTTTGGCTTGGCTCATGATCCCAGGGTCCTGGGATTGAGACCCATGCTTGGCTCCCTGCTCATCAGGGAGTGGGGAAGTCTGCTTCTCCCTCTTCCTCTGACCCTCCCTCCACTCATGTGTGCTCTCTCTCTCTCTCAAATAAATAAATAAAATCTTTAAAAACATACACATGATACTCTTTAAGCATTTTCTCTGTTATAGGAAACTAGGAACTAAACTTCTCAGGAAAGAAACTTCCTTTTATTCACAGACCAGATTAGGACAAACTTTTTTTCATTTTCTGTAACCATTCTGTGTCTCAATATCTTGTCGATAAATTGAGACTAATAATAATACCAAACTCATGTTACTTAAATGAGTCAATATGTAATATTTAGAACAGTGTTTGGTGCTTGGTAAAAATTCATCAAAATTACTATTATTATTTTACATCATTCCAGTGATCTCCTTGTCTCTAATCAAAAAGTAAGCCCAAATAAGATGGCAGAAAGTATTAATTTGCTCCTAATTTCATTCAAACTCCAATTAGCAGAAATGCAGATACTATAAGCTTAACAACATCAAAATTTTGTCTTGGATACATGTAAACTATATTTGCACATATTGCTGATTTGTCTTTTTTTCACATTTGTAAGGAGGTAAGATTTTAGGTTTTCAGGTCTGTATTTACCTATGCTATATTTTACATTGCACAGCTCAAGCTGTTATATATATTTATTCCAAATATTTACTTCACTATTGACTAAGACAGACATAGGCACTATTATTTCTGATCTCAGATTAGTCACGAGAATTCTAGAATGGTGTTAGATATGGGTTTTGCTTGAATCTTGACATTGCATGGAGTTAATGAATGTGATTCTAGGATAATTTGAAAATGCTTAATTAGCTATACTATTCTGTTCTATAAATTCATTCTAAACTTTCATTCAAAAGTTGAAGAAATATCCTATTGTCATCCAGATTTCCAGCTACGTGGTACCTTGCCTTTAGTAAGCTGCAGTCTATAGAGTAGGATCTTACTCATTGAAATCTGCCTTGTAGAGAGAGTCTTATCTTAAGAAACATATCTCAACTTATGTGCTCTTTTCTCCTTTAAAATGTGCTCAGAATTAATTAAATATTAACATTAGATGATAATTTACTCAAGATTAGAACTATATATTCAGACAGAACTGTGCTGTTTTGCTCTTCCTTTTTTTTTTTTTTATAAGGACATTTCTATATGCAAGTTAATGGACTAACTTCATTCATTTGGAATGCTGAGGTTGAATACATTTTTAGTCATTTTACCTAATAAGGTGAACCATTCATATTGGGTCATTAGAAACTTGGAGAATGATCCCAGAAGAGGCTCACAGTGTCAGAGTAACTCTCAAACCACAAGAAAAGGCTTGTAATCATCAAAAATATGCTACAAATCTAAGATGAAATGTGATAAGGATATGTTTATCACTCCATAAGAAAAATATGTAAGTAACACAGACTTCTGAAATTGCAGTGTTTCATCAGAACTATCAGCTGCCAAGGACTACATAAACAGTTTCGGTGAGAGGGTTATGACTTAATTGCTCTTATGGTCAACTAATCATGGGTGTACCCTTATATATTCAATTACCTTTTGGGGATGAAGGTGAAATTTGAACACATTTTAAGTATAAGCTCTGAATTTAGCTTTTCCTCAGTAAAAAGGCTCATTGTCAGTGCTGTCTGCCTTTGATAATTTCTAGGGCAAACCATGTTCCAACCATTATTTTATTCCAAAATTTATTTTGTGTCTGAGGTACAGATTTCAACAAATTATATCTTCCAACTAGATAATCTTATACTGATGATGAAGTTCTATTGCAAGTTCTCATGACAAGATGTATGAGATAGCTTTGGTATTCTTCCACATATATTATCAGGATTTTCAAATAACACTTATAATTTAATATTTTAAAACATCAGAGGCCTATTTGTTAAATGACAAATGGAATGTTATTTCTTCAAATAGGAGAACCTAAGGGATGAAAGAGTATGAAATAATATCTAGAAATAAAATATTAGAAATAATTATTTTCAATAGATTAGTTAATTGTGAGATTTCATTCACAAGCAGACACATACACACACAAACACACATATACATACCAATGCTGAGGATTTATAGGTACAGTAAATTATGCAAAGTGGACATCTTTGATCTTGCTAAGGTAGGAAGCAGCTTACCTTCGAGTAGAAGTAGAGATAGTATGTCCCTATCCCCTTTCAAAGTCCATTCTCAAGGTCTTTCATGCAAGTCCACATCTCTCTGCCTGCCCACGCCTTTTTGATCAATGGATGTATGGAGATTATTCCAATTAAGGCTGGAACAGATTGATATTGTGATGGGAGTATAATCAATAAAGTATCATCAAAGACCATTTTTGTTTTGACAAGGTAGAAAATTCCCATTTTATTTATAATTTTGATATAAATGAGATTCCTGAATTCTTTAGTCAATTTTTTTGTGCCAAAGATTTTGAAAGTGAGATTGTCCTATTAAACTCGGGATTTCACTTTGTATTCAAAATAATAAAATACCTAGGAATAAACTTAGCTGAAAAGATGAAAGACCTGCATTTGAAAACTATAAAACACTGATGAAAGAAATTGAAGCTGACACAAACAAATGGAAAGATATTTCACGCTCATGGATTGAAAGAACCAGTATTGTTAAAATGTCCATATTACTCAATCTACAGACTTAATGCAATCTCTATCAAAGTACCAACAGCATTTCTCCCAGAACTAGAGTAAGTAATACTAAGATTTGTACAGAACAACAACAGACCCTGAATAGCTAAAGCAAGCTTGAAAAAGAAGAATGAAGCTAGAAGTATTATAATACCAGATTTTAAGATATACTACAAAGTCATAGTAATCAAAACAGTATGATACTGGTACAAAAATAGACTCATAGATCAATGGAACAGAATAGACAGCGCAGAAATAAACCTACACTTACATAGTCAACTAATCTATAACAAAGGAGGCAAGAATATATGATGGGAAAAAGATAGTCTCTTCAACAAATGGTGCTGGGAAACCTGGACAGCTACATGCAAAAGAATGAAACTGGACCACTTCCTTATACCATACACAAAAATAAACTCAAAATAGATTAAAGACCTAAATGTGAGACCCAACACCATAAAACTCCTAGAATAAAACATTAACAGTGATTTCTTTGTCAGTGACTGTAGCAACATCTTTCTAGATATGTCTTCTTGGCCAAGGGAAAAAAAAGCAAAATTAAACTATTGGGATGACACCAAACTAAAAAGCTTTTGAAAAGTGGAGGAAGCCATCAACAAAACAAAAAGACAACCTCCTTAGTGGGAGAAGATATTTATAAATGACATATCCAATAAGGGGTTAATATCCAAAATACATAAAGCACTTACGCAACTCAACACCAAAAAAAAAAAAAAAAAAAGGACATATTTCCAAAGAGGACATATAGATGGCCAACAGACACATGAAAGGGCTAAACATCATTAATCATCAGGGAAATGCAAATCAAAACTACAATGAGATATTACCCTACACCTGTCACAATGGCTAAAATAAAAAACACAAGAAACAAATGGTGAGGATGTGGAGAAAAAGGAACTCTCATACACTGTTGGTAAGAATGCAAATTGGTACAACCCTTGTGGAAAACAGTCTGAAGATTCCTCAAAATATTAAAATTAGAATTACCATATGATCCCGTAATTCCACTACTGGGTATTTACCTGAAGAACACAACACAACAAAACAAAACAAAACAAAACAAAACCCTAATTCAAAAAGATACATGGACTGCTATGTTTACTACAGCGTTATTTACAATAGTCAAGATGTGGAAGCAACCCAGGTATCCCTCCACAGATGAATGGATAAAAAGTGGCATATATATAGTGGAATGAATACTACTCAGCCATAAAAAAGAATGAGATCTTGCATTTGCAACAACATGGGTGGACCTAGAGAGTATAATGCTAAGTAAAATAAGTCAGATAGAGAAAGACAAATACCATATGATTTCACTCATATGGATAACTTAAGAAACAAAATAAATGAACAAAGGAAAAAAGAGACAAACCAAAAAACAGACTCTTAAATACAGAGAACAAACCGGTGGTTTCATAGGGGAGGTTTGTGGGTGGAGGAAGGATGAAATAAAGGGGATTAAGAGTACACAAACACACACACACACACAATAAAATAAAGTGTACAATTTAAAAAATTTTAATACTTTCACAGAGTTGTGCAATTATAGAACGAATCCATCATCCAAAAAAGAATCCTGTACCCATTAGCAGTTACTCTTTATTTCCTTCCATCCCACTCTTTCCATCCCTGATCCTAGGCAACCACCAGTCTACTTTCTGTTTCTATGTATTTGCCTATTCTGGACATTTCATATAAATTGAATCGTACAATAAGTGATTCTTTGTAACTGGCTCTTTCATCTAGCATAATGTTTTGAAAGTTCATTCATGTTTTGGCATGTATAAGTAGTTTCTTTTTTATTCCTGAATAATATTCCATTATATGGATATACCACCTTTTGTCCATTCATGAATTGATGGACATTTGGGTTGTTTCTACTTTTTGGTTGTTACGAATAACATTGTTATCAACATTTGTATACAAGTTTTTGTGTGAGCATATTTTCTTGGATATATACCCAGGAGTGGAATTGCTGGGCCATATGGCAACTCTATACTTAACATTTTGAGGAATAGCCAGACTATTTTCCAAAGCTGCATCATTTTGCATTCTTACCAGCAATATATAAGGATTCCAATTTCTCTACATCCTGGCTAACAATTGTTATTATCTGTCTTTTTGGTTATAGCCATTCTGACGGATGTGAAGTACTATCTCATTGTGCTTTTGATTTGCATTTCCATAATGATGATGTTTATCATCCTTTCATTTGTTCATTGGCCATTTGTGATCTTCTTTGGATGAATGCTTGCTCATAATCTGTTGTCATTTTTTAATAGGGTTATTTCTTTTATTATTGTTGAGTTATGGGAGTTCTTTATATAGTCTACATATGAGCCCCTTATCAGATATATGATTTACAATTTTTTTTTTTTCCATTCTGCATGTTGTCATTAGCCTGAGTCCCGGAATAGGAAGACACGTGGAGCAGAGTGATGATAGTCCACCCATGGCCATTGATGCCTAAACCACTAAATCCATCCCTATGACAATTTTGGTAGGTAAACTGATCAGTATGTTTTACAACTGTTTTTGAGATGAAAGGATCCTAAATAAAGGATAGAAGCTAAAAATAGAAGATTGGGACCTCTAAGTCAAACTATAAGTATCAAGTTTATGTAAAAGAAAAACATAAGACTTAAAAGACTTTATGTTTGTATTTGCCATGAAATCACAAATATGACCAGCTTTAAATTGTGAATTTGGTAGTTTTTTCTTCTGAGAAAACTTATTATCTCTTTAGAGTCCCCTGTTTTCATATATGTAATGTCCTACTTTCTAGCCATTGCTAAAAACCAAGACTCTTACTGCCTTGAAATCTACCACTCTCAGGTCATTTCTTGCCCATATTACTATTTCTTTGTCAAAACTATTTGGATATATGTCACATTCACTCAGAAAATCACTTTTTTCTTTCTAATGGGGCTAAAAGCTTAACATAGATATGTAATTTATGCTGCTAGATTAATGGGAAAGGACTAGATTCTTGAACCTTCATTCTCTATCAAATAATTCATATTCTAAATTATGCTGCATGGTTGGCCATGATTTGCCTGTGTGCAGAATCAATCCCGGATAAAAAAGGTAAGAACAGTACTAAACAAATGTAATATAAAAGAGATAATTCAGGGCGCCTGGGTGGCTCAGTTGGTTAAGCGACTGCCTTCAGCTCAGGTCATGATCCTGGAGTCCCTGTATCGAGTCCCGCATCGGGCTCCCTGCTCGGCGGGGAGCCTGCTTCTCCCTCTGACCCTCCCCCCTCTCATGTGCTCTCTCTCTCTCAAATAAATAAGTAAAAAATCTTTAAAAAAAAAAAAGAGAATTCAGATTTTGCAACTACAATAATTTCCCGATCATTGATCAATCAACAAATAAACATTTGATAGTGTAAGGAACTGCACTTAGTGATTTTGGAGACGCAAAGGTACTTTGGAACCAAATCCCATTTATAGGAAGATTTCACCTGATTGCAAGCATGTAGGCAGTGCCCGTTTTGGCTACGCTTACTTTGTAGCCACACCAGTCAGAACACGACTCTATGGGCTTATGTAGGCGCACCATGGTACAGTGTGGACATGTTTGAAATCACTTTATTTTTCAATCTATATAGTATGGAATAGTTCTCTGGGGTAATTATGAAAGACTTTTGATAGCCCAATTATGAGTAGGACAAGCAACAGAAGTGGCATAAGGAAGAAATCTTGTTTACTTAAACGATGGAGCAAAATGTTCCCGAAGGACAGAAAGAGCCTAGAAATAATGAGGTGAGTACCCAACTATGATCAGCTGTTTGAAAAATAAATTCTATGAGAAAGGACAAAACAATGGGTGTTTTTAGCTATATAGAGAAGGTGGACATTTATTAATTGGCTGTCTTGGTACTAGAAATTTTTTTTTACTAAGTGTTGTTTAACAGGTTCTGTTCTCGAGTTGTCCATACCCTATGGCTGGATTCATTTTTAAGGTAGCATCATGGTCTAAAAATCTTTATGCCAGTTTCTGAGACTCCATTTAGCAGCATTCCCTTGAAAAAGCCATTGGCAGAGACTTACTTTGGATAAATCAAATTACTCTTCAATACAGTCTAAAGAAATACATTCCTTAAAGATTATTTTCATCATTAAGATATAAAAATACTTTTCCTGCTATGTCATGTAAGTGTATATCCCTATAAAACATCATTCTGCTGCTTATAATTGTTTTCATGAAAAAGTGTCTTTGGTGAGAGTCCTTTAAAGAACGGCTTAGATCACTAGAAATATAACTAAATCCCTTTTATTTATTATAAACATCAGAGCTAGTGTTTGAATTTTGGCAGACAGAGACTATAACATTCTGGGTAGACAGAGTATTTTACTGCATGCCTATGAGCACAGGGTTGTTAACAACCTTCCGCGAAACCCATATCCTGCCCAAAGGTTTACAATTCCTTCTCTTTTGAAATCCTGGTGAAGTCAGCAGCTAATCAGATTTAAATAACACTTTTAAACAAGGTTACTTCTCAGTGGCTAAGAATTCAGACACACAAATATGTTCTTGAATATGATTTGACTTTAATTAGAAGGTTGGACCTAATATATCTTGGTCACACATCAGTTTTATAAATAATAATTTTTTGTCAAAATGTTTATAACAAATTTTATAATGGTTTGTTAAATTCCTGAGGTAATCTCCACAACTCACCTCCATATGGAGAAGAGGTGCCTTTTATTCAATGAGAATAACTGATCAAGCTTCTTAACCTTCATAATGGCATGTTAAATCTTGTCTTTAACTATGGTAAGAAACTTCCCAGCCCCCGTGCCTATTGGAATATGTAATTTTGAAACACTGTTATCCAGATATAACCTCAGAAAATAAATGTCTTACAGATCTGATAATCTAAGAAAATCGTTAGTTGTGGTTGCCTGAGATTTTTTGTGAGATGCTCTAGAAATAAAAAATGATAAGCCTTAAATACTTTGAATCGACCTTGGTTAAAATGAAGAGAAGCAACAAATGACGAAGGTATCTAGTATAAAAACTTAAGAGTGAAACTGCTCTTTTGAAGTACTATACCAGTCATTACTGTTTTAGGCAAAGGGGAAGGAGAAAATTGGAGAATATTTTCACACCAGTGTCCATGAGAACATTAGCCAGCAAAAGGATTATTTTTTAAAGTAAACTTTTGTCTTAGAACCGATTTGTATTTACAGAAAAGTTGGAAAGATAGCACAGAGAATTCTGTATACTCATTCACCCACCTTCCCCTATTATTAACGTGTTCCGTTATTATGGTACATATGTCACAACTAAGAAGTCAACATTGGTATATTACTATTAACTAAACTCCACCTTTTATTCACACTATCTTAGCCAAAATGCCAAGAAGTGAGCCCCTTGTTATTCAGATTGCATTGATTTTCCCTCATGTCTTTTATGTCCCAGGATCGAATCCCGGGTATTATACCGGTCATTATTAGCCTTCTCTTGCTTTATGACAGATTCTCAATCTTTGCTTGTTTTTGGTGATTTTGACTGTTTTGACAAGTGCTGTTCAGCTATTTTTGTCTCTCAGTTTGGGCTTGTCTGCTGCTTTTCTCATGGTTAAAATGGGGTTATGCACCCTTGGAAGGGTCGCCACAGAGATGAACTTCCGTTCTCATCATATCATACTGCTGTGCGTTGGGTGGTCCATATTCTCAACATGACTTATCCATTGGAGTGAGGTTTTCCTTCACCACCTGGTTGACGTGCTGTTTGCCAGGATTCTGTACTGCAAAGTTAAAACAACTTATGTTTTTGTATTAAATCTATATGTGTTCTGTGTAGCAGATATTTGACACTCTTTTTGGTTGTCCTATTCTTTGAACCCTCTTCCTATAATAAGAAATTTCTTACCTTGGGAGTTCTTGCTTGGCTGGGGTTCAAGACTGAAATGTGTTTCGAGCCTTCTTGAGGTGAGAGTGAGAAATTCCTGTGGCAGCAATCATAGGTATTACGTCTCCAGACAGTGAGGGAGATGCCACGTGGAACCCACTAGTGAGGGGATAGCAGAGATCTAGCTTTAGAGGAGGATGACATAAATTTGTTTATTTGTCTAAAAGGCTTAGGATACTGGTCTTGGTTTTCTCTGACAGATTGGGAAACTCATTTTAACAAATTCTTTCTAATGACAGAAAATCAGAGAGTTCCTCCAAGTGTGTTGCTATTGATTTTTTAACAACAGGAAAATCCTCAAGTTGACAAATAATTTATGTTAAAAAGTAAGTCAGAACAAAGTCAAAGTTGACCTAATGATTATTTTATTCTTATGCCCTGGCATTCCATTACCGTTCTTGAGTGGTAGAGGAACATTGCCTCTGATACATAAGGGAGTGTGTTGTGCTTGTAAGCATTATCTAGTATGAGTCAAAATGAAAAATGTTTGAAAATTGCCAGTCTGTTGTCCCCTCCCTTATTTGTTCAAAATCTAGTTTTTCATGAAGTTTATGCTTTTGGACCATATCATATTAGATCATCATCAAACCATCTTTCCCAAATAATACCTCAACTTTCATAGTCTCAGTTTTTATGAAAAGTTACTATAAGAATTAGAAACATGATTTCCATTTTGGCATTTTCTGTGTTGTATACACTTTTTCACTGTATAAATACTTCATTTTTATCTATACAGTGAACAATTAAGAATAATGAAAAACTTTAAATGTTTTATTATTTTGAAATAGAGATATACAGGAAGTTGCAATTAAATGGACAGGAAGGCCCTTGCACTCTTCTGCTAGCTTCCCCCAAAGTTAACATCTCGTGTAGCAATAGTAAGACAGGGATACTAAGAAATTGACATTGATGCAATCCCCAGAGCTTATTCAGATTTCTCCAGTTGTGCATGCTATCATTTGTGTATGTGTGTTAATTGAAGTAAAATCTTAACTTTTTGAAGTTTCTTTTTGCCTTATTGAATTGTTTCTGTAAGTAATGTTAGCCATTGTGATAAACCATCCCCCAAACCTCTGTGGCTTAACACAATAAGGATTATTTCTCATTCACACAAAAGCCAATGTGGGGATTTCTGGCTTTGGATTACCTTCTTCATGGTCATTTAGAAACTCAGGCTCCTTCTAGCTTGTTGGTCCATCCTCCCTTGAGGACTAGAGTGGGGTCCATTCAACTGGCAGTTGGGAAAAGGCCAGGCATGGAAGTATGACACTTCTCTGTGGCCCACATTTCACTGGTCAGGACTCAGTCACATGACCACTCCAGATGCAAGCGTAAGTGGGAAATAAACTCTAGCTATGTGTCCAGGAGGTAAAGAAAATAGGCTATTGATTTTTACTGCACTAGGTTCCTTGAGGTTAAGAGGCAGGTTTTATGCCTTGTCATATCTTGTTACCGTTTTTAGTATCTTTTTTTCCTAATCTATTTTCAAATCTTCTTTCTCAATTTAGTAATCTTAAATTCTATGTGTCTGCTTTGTTATCTTTTGTTTTATTTTGACAAAGGCATGGGAAATAAATAAATTCAGTAAGTTCTAAAGGAGTTAAATAAATAATTTATGCAACATTTCAATAGCAAATGTCCATTTGCTTCAATGTGCTAAAAATTAATAATCAAGATTTTACTGTGACTACATGATAAAATATTTGGATTAAAAATGAAAGTTTTGGCCAACAATCCATATATTAATGTAAAAGCCACATATAGCAACATTTAGAAACAGAAACATAATTTCACTTTCTTTCATAGACATAGACTTTATCAAAGTAGTTAATATCTGGAATATGGATTGTAATAAGAAAAAATCATTTCCTATTAATTTTTTAAAAGAATACTTCTATTTACATAGACTATCTGAAGATTTCTTTTTAGCCTTGCTCTTAAGGTAGTATTGAAAAAAGAGGTCTTGTGCTATTGTGTTGCTAGTGATAGAAATTCAGTGACCTAATTCCACTGAATTTTGCGATTGTTCGAGTTCAGCTAGTTTATCTTCTGTCTTTATACACATGAACTCCGTTGGAGGTAATGTAATTTACCCTTCTTACGAATCTGCAAAAGGGATTTCACAAGCCCTAAAAATTACAGCATGCTGCAGTGAGGGACTGAATTTAAACATAAGAAAGGGGCCATTTTCCCAACTGCAATTCTTCCATAAAAATCCTGTAATAGAGGAGGTAAGTAGTTAATTTAAAAATCATTGTTCCATGGAAAGTCCTTAAATAAACATGAAAGTCAGTTCTGCTCTTTAGCAATTTTTTAATTCTGCAATCATTATTTCCACTGTAAAGTAAGATGGTCTTTGTTGTTTGAACTATTATTAAGAAATTAAAGCACAAGTCTAAGTAGCTAGAGATCAGCAAATAGATGGAAAAACATTTCTTTTAGAAGCATTTTCAACTAAAATTTTACTTCGGTTGTGGATTTGTCAAATAGACTGAAGGAACACTGAACATAAACCCTAAGTTTAATTCTGCAAGTCTTTCCACGATCGTGTACACATGTAATTAAGGGGAAACTTGATGAGCTATCTTTGGTGTGACTTCACATCTCGACTATGTATGATGTCAGACCGAGTCCCTAAAGCACATCAGGCTTTCCAGTTCCTCTCCAGCCACTTACATTCCCTTTCTTCCTCTCTTTCATCCTTTTTCTGGCATGACAACTTGAGATGTGAATATGGAAATCATCTATGGAGTTTTAAGGGACAAGCATTTCAAGCTGTTTTCCAGAACAAAACATTTTCCCATGCAATTTTTCTATAGTCTAATGCTTTTTCAAGTTTTACTAACATGTATTAATATTCTCCAACTTATTTTTCATTGTCATGCCAGAAGCTTGTCCTTAAGGATGCTTTAAAGAAGACTTACACGGTTTTCTTCCAAATATCTGATGGGAATTTGCCACGAGTTGGTTTGTAATTAGTAACTGGCAATGGCTATGATGCTATGAAGCTGTCACCTGGTCATCTGTGTAGCTTGAGCTATGGGATACATGAATCTTGACATGAGAATTCATATCCTGCTATTTGAGTGAAAGACTGAAGTCGTGGAAGGATGAGACAACCCTTTATCTTCCACGTGGACCTTTTTAATTTGGGGAATTAACTGGGGTGAGTTTTGCCTTCCTGTTGTGATTGCTCCCTGCAACAGTCCTGGCCCAGGCTTCTGTTTCCCTTGTTGGCTGACATGTGTTCAGTAGCCCCAGACTGCGGTTCGTCTGAGCCAAGGACAAAATAATTAAGAAGAGACATCCTTGGGGCGCCTGGGTGGCTCAGATGGTTAAGCGTCTGGCTTCGGCTCAGGTCATGATCCCGGGGTCCTGGGATCGAGTCCCGCATCGGGCTCCCTGCTAGAGCCTGCTTCTCTCCCTCTGCCTCTGCCTCTCTCTCTCTCTCTGACTTTCATGAATAAATAAATAAAATTTAAAAAAAAAAAAGAAGAGACATCTTCTCCTTTCAAAACAGTGTGTACTAAAGATTTTTAGAATTCTTTCAATATCTAAGACCACAACAACCCTTTATTTGGACAAGGTAGTACCTACCTCTCTGTTCTGATTGGAACATAAACTCTTATGAACTTTCTGGTGGATAATATGTCAAAATAGATCATACTCATTGACACGAAAGTTCCTCCATACATGTATTAAGTATTTCTGATAAATTTTCAAATTTTTAAATTTCTAGATGTGTTTTATCAATATTCACTTTTATCAACAGTTAGTGAGAATCTGTTTCCTTACATCCTGAGCACTGGATATTTTAAAATATTTTAAATCTTTTGCCACATGATAGATGAAAATCTATTTGACTGTTGGTTTTATTTGCATTTCTTTGGTTATTAATATAGTCGGCTGCTTGTTTTTCTTCTTTTGTGTCCTGACTGTTCTTGTCCTGTTACTTTTTTATTATCCATACTTGAACCCTGCTACTGTATGAGTAGAAGAAAAGAGATTTAAATGATTTTTGTTTCCATTCACGTGGCCATACCAATTTTTTTTTATCATGGACACTGGTCTCCTTTAGAACATAGTGTTCTGAATGGAAAACTCAAGAATGAAAGAACATACTATGTAGCATTTTGGCCAAGAATAAAGCACTAAATTTGAAAAGAGCATGCATTACAACAAAGACGGGTGGATATTGGCTGATGTGTTAATGTCATAGTTGCATTTAGTTCTGTAGGCTTCTCTTCTGTGCCTCATGCATTGCTTCAGTTTTCCCCTAGCCCCTGCCAATATGGTACCACCCAAGCTCCTGAATGCAGCTCTCTCTGTGGAACCTTAAGTAAAACCCAAATTGCAGGGTAGAAGGCCTTTAGTTTGCTGTTTGAGGCATGAATAATTTCTCTGCCATCTCTTTTGCCCCACTCAAGTTACCATGTGGAATGCCATTTTGGGTAGCTTGGAAATGGCTCTATACTTGTACCATAAAGAGACCCAGACATTTTTTGGTGTACTTTGTGATGGCAGAGAGAAAATAAGGAATGGATTCAGGGTTTGACCTAGGAATTCATCCAAGTTTGTTGGGGTTTGGGGTTTCCTGAGCTGTTGTCATGTCTGGGGGAACCTTGCAAATAGGTTGGTAATGAGGACTTTTGAGAGCTGCTGATTCCGGAAATGGATCAAGTCATCTTAGGTATGTGGCATCCCATTTGCTTTTGCACTCCTCCTTGCATTAAAGGATAAATGTGGTATTGTGGCATTATTGACATTTAGCTGTATTACTGGTTCTCATAGAAGAGGGTCTAGGAGAAATTTTAGAGCCATATTTTAATCATGAAAAATAGAATAATTATTATGTTTCCCTGAGGAGTATCAACTTTTTGACTGAGTTGTGCCCACAAGGTTTTCGATCTTTGTCTAATTCCTTATTTGCCAGTGACTGGTGTTGTGGATTAAAACTGGATTCATAACTGGAAAAGGCAGCTATTATGTTGTAGAAAGAGTTAGAGAAGAGACATTAGAAACTGGCTTGCTTCCTGTGCAGTCTTGGAGCAGTTACTTATCTTCTCTAAATCAAGTTGTTCCTGTACAAAAGGGAAATCCATTATCTATCATGTTTAACTCACAGGGCTATGATCAGAATAAAATGAAAGACTGAATGTTAAAGTTCTAGGAAACATAAAATAGTATATGAATGCAAGGTACTATTATCTACTGATAAATACCATGCTGTGGGTTACAGAGACTTTTATAAGTATTTCCTGATGGAATAGCCATTTTGACAAAAGTTATGGGTGACACCAAAAGATTGTGTGATTCCCGTAATTCTTAAGGGGCTGAACTCATATGAAAATATTTACATACGTTAGCTTTGTATGTGTGTATGCGTACTTGTGAAACACATATTTTCCATTTTAGATTATTTTATCCATAATTTACTCTTATAATAAAAAAGTCAATTTCAACTTTCTGGCTTCTAAAAACATTTATAAGGCTTTAGTTTTCTTGAGATAACAAACCACTGATTTAGATTCAGTGAATGCTTGAAATGATCTACGATCTTTTTCTGATATGAAAAAAATAAAGTTGGAAATAATACCTGCTACCAGTTATGGAATGAATAAGTCACGGGGATGAAAGGTACAGCATAGGGAATATAGTTGATGGTACCATAATAGCGTTGTATGGTGACAGATGGTAGTTACGTGGGTGAGCACAGCACAACATACAGAGTTGTTAGATCATTATGTTGTACATCTCAGACTGATGGTTAAGGTCGTGTGTCAACTACACTTTAATTAAAAATAAATAAATAAAATATATCTATACCTTTCTATATACATACATATATGTACATATATCTATACACAAGTACAAAAGTTGCATTACCAAAAATGGCAGTAAATCTAAATGACTGGTATGCAAAGTACATTTTTCAGCCTTGGTTCCTGCACTGTGGCCACAAAACACCCGGTCTTAATGTCACTGTCTTATTCAGTGTTCCATTTAAAGGGAATTATTTTATGTTCTGGTCTGGCACAGCTGGTTCAGATTCTAAATGGTTGGAGAATTCAATGAAAACTGGGAGGAAATACCTATGTTTCCATTTCTCCATAAAGGTGTCAAATGGCTTACTACTAGTTTTACAATTCTGTTTCAGTTTGTTTTATTCAAGTTTTTCTTTGTAGAAAGTGTTCCACAATGTACTAATAATGAGGTGTAGAATATAAAATTTCTTCTTCTAGAATCTCAAAACTGGCTCTTGTGCAAACATTTCATTTACCACATGTAACTGAGCAACACAGTGCTTCATATTTTACAGACTGAGAAACGAGTGCACAGACAAACATTAAAATAAGCTAACAGGAGATTAGTATTACTGATTTTACAGACTCAGAGTTGAGATGGATCATCAGTAATTAAAAAAAAAATTTAAAAAAAGCTTATGTATCCAGATGATGTTAAAATAGAAGATACAGTCATATGGGCCAAAAAAACCCCTGACCAATTCAGTAAATAAAAAAGTTTAACCATTTTGACTATATTTCAATCAAAAGGCATATCCCGAGTCCCAAATGTTCATAGATTTAGTTTCCTAGTGTTTGCGACAGCTTTGAATTCCTAAATGTGAGAATTTGCCTTACAGATAATGTGTATAATTGGCTATTCCCTTAGAATCATATATTCATTAAGCTGCTGCTTCCAGTTGGAATATCCTTCCTTTTCCCCAGCTTTCAATTGAAAATCTGCCCACCCTTCCTGTCCATGTCACATGTCACACAGTCTCCAAGATGATATTATCTTCTTGTCTTTGAAAACCTCCTCTTCATAGCTCCTAACATGTATCTTCATCATAATAATGTAAATATTATTTTGTGTTTTCTCCTCTCTCTATACTAAGTTCTTGTTGGCAAATACTGTGTATTTGTCACTTTTGTATTCTTCAAACTGTATCAGATTGATAATGCATATATTGTTAGGTTGATATACATCAAGTTGTACTAAAATATGAAGAATTTATATTTCAGATGTCTCCTCTAAGATCCAGATTTATATTCAGATGTATATTATTTAGTTCATGATCTGAGAGGATAAGAAAGAGGAAAAAGCAAAAACCTAAAGTACAGTCACCCCCTAGGTTTAGCCTCATGAAGAGCTTTTCCAAATTCCAGCAGTTTCTTACATCTCAGTTGGTTACCTCAACTGAGGAGCAGTAGAAATTGGGAAATTTATATCTCTAACCAGATACATTGGTGACCTTGGCAATATAGGGGAGAATGCAGAGTGGATATTGAGTAAGCAACTAGCAGATGGCAAAAGATAAACAAATAAACAAAAGAACCCACAGTGGAGCCTACTTGTATAGTCCAAGGTCAATTCAAGCTCAACATGTCCCAAGGCCAGCTTCTTCTCCTAAACTTACTCCTTTTCCTGTGGTTCTGCCTTCACAAATAGCACCATCCTGTCAGTCACCCAAACCAGAAATACAACGAACAGCCCACGTTCCAATCCCTCACATAAACTCTGTGTTAATCCATTTGATTCGGCTTTAGTTTCTTTATTATCTTTCCTTTTTATCCTTACTGACAATTCCCATTGCCCAGTATCTTACGGTGATTTCTTGGTATTTGGGCAGTAGTCATTTTTATTGCCTTCTTAGCTTTCATACACCCCATCTACCTTCAATCAGCAGCCCTGCCCCAACCCAACCAACCATTCCTTCCCAGTAGCTCTCTATTCTCACTTGGATTCCAGAGAATCTGACCCCAATGTTGATTTTTGAAGACAAAACGCATGACCTAGGCTAAAATAATCAGTGCTTTCCACTCTCTTGAATGCAGAAACCAGCTCAGAGATGGTCATATAATCGCAGCTAGTATAAACACTGTACATTTTGGGATTTTTTTTTCTGTAATGCTGAGATAATGACACTCTTTTCTACTTGATGTTAGTGCAGAAGCGTGTAGAAATGAGATGATGGAATACATTTGGAGATTATAAAGCATAAGTGCCCATGATGAAGCTTACTTTAAGAAGTGTAGGATGAAGATACAGAACAAAACCAGATATTTGATGTCATTGTTGGGCCACTAGATAAAGCCTCTGCCTGGGCCAACTCTACCTTTGGGACTTTCAGGAAAGGCAGACATTAAATTCCATTTATTGAAAAAGCAAGTTTGAATTGGGTTTTCTGTTTCTTACAAACCAAAACTTCCTAATGATTCAGTCTGACAATTTCTTGTTTAATTGAAAGGGGAAAGAAGTGGACTCACAGGTCCCTAAAATAGAATTATCTACTGAGGATTTTGAAAATGAAGGTCCGATTTTAAAATAATTGTTATACTGAAGCATTTCAAAATAACAAGTATTGTATACTCTAGTGGATTGCTTATCAATGGACTACCTCAGAAGAGGGTGACCATTAGTCTTGGTTGACCTCGGATAGTCCCCATTTTATGCCTCTTGAAACAGCATCATCATTTATAGCTCCCATTTCATAACTGAGTGTCCCCATCAATACATTATATGATGACTATGCTAAAAAGGTATCTAAGGCTCAAATAGTTGTTTAGCTCTGGTGCCAATTACCAAACACATAAAAATGATCATCTCTGGGTGTCCAGATTAAAAAGATTTAAAAAAGATCTTTATCCTGAAGAAGTGGATATGAACCTCTGAGCAATGTTTCTGACTGCCTGACCTGTCCCAGCTCTCGGCAGTCTTCACACCATTTACCTAGGTGACCACCTCAGCAGGATGAATAAGGAACACATACAAGTTGAGAGAATCTCCACACCCATGGTAAAGTGGTTCAGTGGCGTGAAAATGATTTGTCATCCCCTGCCTCTAGACATACTATAGTGGTTATTAAGCATTTTAAGATTTGCTTGCTTGTTTGTTTGTATGTCTTAGAATCTTAGCTTCTGATGTGCCATTGGGTTGTACCTCAATTCTTTATAAGGCCTGGAATTAAATTTGGAAACCAGAGTTTACATTAAAATCTTAAAAAAATTAGTTTGCCAAAGTTAAGAGCCCATGTGGTCTGGTTCATTAGGCACTGGAATAAGAGTTAAGAGACATAGGCTTAGAAACATTTTCTATCTTTTTCATTGCCATATCCCCATTGAGCGGAAAAGCGAGGAGGAACGTAGCAGGAGCATAATGATTATTTGCGAATGAATGAATAGTGCCAGGGAGCATGATTTATAATACCATATTCCAAAGCCAATAGCTCTAGTTTTAGTTTCCTCAACTACAAAATGAAATTTAAAATACCTACCCCCCAAAATAAAATAAAATAAAATACCTACCCCATCTACCCCACAAGTTTGTTAGCATGATCAAATGAGCTAATTGTGTGAAACACTAGTAGAGATATAAAATTATACATAAAGGCAAAGTTTAATAACATATATATATATATATATAAATGTTACAGAATTTTTCAACTCCTCTCCAAAGAATAAATATACCTAAATTGGAATTATCTTATGTCACTGTGTTGCTTCCATATATATTATCATAACTGTTTTTTTATTTTGTCTAATTTTAAAGCATATTGAAACAGATCAAACCATTTATCAGAAAAATTAGAATATATATGAAAAATTCCATCAAATAATACATTGAAAAACTCATCATCATTACTGTAATAAATTAAAATTTTGTGAATTCTCAAATGTGGCAACAATTAGCAGAGTTCCAATTTTCCTAGGTATTGGAAATAGAAAATATTGATTCATCACTAACTCAAGTATTTAACAAGATGTTAGAAAGAGAATTTATAAATTATTTTAGGAAATACACTTCAGTATGCAGGAAGCACCAACATTAACAAACAACAGTCTTTCTGCATATACTTTTGGATCGAAACCAAACGTAAGATTTCTAGAATTGGAATATTTCACTTAAAATTCCCTTTCTGGGGCCCTAATTTTTAAAGAAAAATTTCAAACTAAAAAACCAGTATATTTACAGAACCAGAGCAAATGTTACATTGAATAAATAAATTATTGTTGGCAGTCTAGCTTTGCCAGATTTCAGCAGCTTCAAATACAAATGCCAGCTTCTCACATAGTGACTTACTTGTGGTTACCTTTCACTCTATACCTAACCATGCTCTCAGAGTCATGTCTGAACCTCTTGCTAGCAAACACCCTTGAAGATTGGTTTAGCAACAGGCAAAGAATTTCTCTAGACCACCCAGGTCCCAATCAAAGTAATATAGGCAGACGGGCATTTTCTTTAGGCTAGGAAAATAAACAGTCCATAAGATTAAGCTGGGCAGTGGGTATCAAGCAGCTGGGACACATGTGGAATTTGAGTGAGTCAGAAGGCAAGAGCAAAGAGTCCCTGAGGGAATGAAGCAGCTAGGCAAGGGCTGGGGACAAGATGTCTCTGTGGCACCAACTGTCCCCAGGCTTTGGTCATTTTATAACAGAGAGAAGGGGGAAATAAAAGAAGGGGTGAAGTAAGAGAGGATTAGTGATTGTCAGGGCTTGAATAGGAGCAGAAATAGAACTCCTGGTTGTGGAAAGAGTAGTCATGATGGAAATATAAAGACATTTTTATTAAGTGTTGGAAACCAACAACTAAATTCTTAATAATTAGAATTTTTACTGATTTTTTTTGTTCTAACGATCAATGTGCATAGTTTTGATAAAAATAATTTTATCTTGCTTCAAAATGAGAACAATTTACCTCATGTGCCATTACAATGGTACACAGTATTAAAGTTCCACAGAAATCTTACAAGTCCAAGAATGGCTTTGCTTAGTCACTGCATAGGTTTTTTTTTTTTTTTTAAGATTTTATTTATTCATTTGAGACACAGAGATACAGAGGGAGAGAGAGCACGAGAAGGGGGAGAGGCAGAGGGAGAGAGAGAAGCAGGCTCCCTGCCGAGCCAGGAGCCTGATGCGGGATTCGATCGCAGGACCCTGAGACCACGACCTGAGCCGAAGGCAGATGCCCAACCATCTGAGCCACCCAGGCGTGAAGAGAGCCAGAGGCTAGACTGAGCTGGACCCTGCATATTGGGGCTGGAGCCTGGGTTGTGGTTTAAATTTCAGGGGGATCATCAACACCACTTTCTGCTGCCGGAGAGACCACAGGTCCAACACCAGGAATACCACCCACAGGCAAATCCATGTGTTCACACAGAGAAGCTGTGGACCCAGAAGGGGAGAGTAATAAATAACCTATCATCAGAAACAGTAAGGGAGGAAGGTTGTGGTGCCCAACTGAAAGTAAAGCTGGGTAGGCCTCTAAGGACTCGGTGAATGACCTGGAGGGAGGCTAGGGCAGGCAGCATGGGTAGCAGGACCCAGGAAGTTAGACTATTTAATGTCGGCTTTGTGGTCATTACATGGGTGGACTGATGAAATACATAGGGTCTGTAGGACTCTGGCTATTTTACTAGTTAAGACAATGTAGTCCATGAACAAAGAGCAGTTCTTGTATTATTTGAACTGAAGATGTCATTGTTAGGTACCGATACAGGAATTCTGGGGATCTTTACTGACTAGTTCCTCTATCAAGTTTGACTACATTTTATAGAATCAGAGTGTGTGATTTTACTGGCATAAGTTTGGAGAAGGAAATAAAAAAACTTGCCCATGTTGTCCAAAAAAAGGCAAAGGATCTGGAGAATTTACGGAAATCTGTTATTTTCCTTAACTCCCTGAAAGAAAGGTTTTAACAGGCTCTTAGACATTGATCAGAACCATCTAATGGTGGTTAGCGGTTCAGAGTCTTAGCTCACTGCCCCAGTTCACTCTGTCCATGCAGAGGAGTATATGAGTATGTAAGCCTTTAAGGACTCACTTTGAGTTTCCCTACACGTGTGCATCAATGAAAGAACAGCTAGGCCTTTAATACCATGAAGGATCTGTTCCACACAGAATTCATGACTTAGGCACTGTTTGTGATCTCTGAAGAGCAGGTGTGTGGACCGGGATTTTTTTCCCTGTTCTGTGAAGTAGATCGTTATATACCACTTGATATTTTAATTAGTTCCTCAGAATATTATTCAGGGATTTTTCTGGTGTTTTATATAGAAATGCCAGATGTTGGGTATAAGCAACATGGAAGATTGTGGATGGCTGTTGATGTGGAAAAAGTAGAATTCTTTTTTCAGGGAAAGGAATAAGCACTTTCTCAATAAAATGAGATAATCAAAAGCAGAATGACTTTAACGTCCTAATAGAATGACAATGATATCATGTAAGAGAAAGCGTTTATTTGGTCAGCATATAAAAGCCCAAGTATAAATAGGCTAACTGTAATCTTTTCATATCCATTTTAGACCTTTGTGGTGAGTATAAATGGTCACTAGATGAATTTTGGCCAAATAAAAAGAGTAGATTTGTTTCACTTAAAGTTTTTGTTAGCAGAATATGTCTGAAGCCAGGTAAATATATATTATTTTAAATAACTCCCAATATTGAACTCTGTAGGGGTATAGCTCTTCATCCCTAAGTAAGTGCATATTGTATTGTATTCTTTGGACTCTCTGTGACATGCACTTATAATCCTGTCACTCCCACTATATAAATCCATGTAACATTTTGTGTCAGTCAAAAGTTGAGTAATGGAAATGCCTTGTTGCCAGTGTACAAGGGCTTTCTAATCATGGACTGCCAGGTTACACGGAGTACTATTTACAGATCTTAAAATCCACAAGGAAATTCTGATTTAAGAGTGACCGCAGTACGTAATACCTATCAGGTAGCATCTCTCTAGCTAGCCCATTCCATTTGATGAATGGGATCTGAAGGAGCCAGAGTAGTACAGCGACTAGAACCTGGGCTTGGAGCCAAAGACCTCAGAGATTACTCAGGAATCCACATTCACCTGTATACCAGCTGTCTTAATTGGGATAGTTGCTTAACCCTCAGTCTCAGTTTCTTAATTATAATGGGGACAATATGTTTCATGAATGATTGTTGGGAGCCTTAGGTAAAATAAGTTGTCTAGAACGTTCAGGCTATTCAATAAATATTATTTCCTTACACGTTTTCTATACTGTCTAGTATAAAAAATGGCATAAATTGATGTTCTTTTGTTTCAATCTAGCTGCAGGAAACAGAAGAGCATAAAGTCAAAAAACCATTTAGTGAGGCTGCTGGAAGTACCACACCTAAAGCAATGTTAATATTAGCTTTCCATTATCGTTCAGATAAGTACATCGAGTTCAAACTACAGTAGAAATACATTCAAAGTAATAAATATTCATTAAGAGGTAGAAAAAAATAACACAGGTATACCATCCCCTTAGAATTATTCTGTGACTTCAACTCAGTTGTTTAAAATGTGGTTTTAAAGGAGCAGAGACTCCTTTGTGAGCACACAGATGACCTTTGTTCCTTAATAGGTCCTGAGTCTGAAACCTTAAACATGGCCAGCACAGCAGAGAAAGACTTAAGGGAGAATCTTTTATTTGAGCTTTAGGTCCTACTTTTCTATTCCAACATTTTTAATGATCTTTCATTTTCGAATTTTGTGGAAATGTTGCCTAGGGTATGAATTTTTGTATGTGTCAAAGCTAGTGAGTATGAAGTTATATTAGTCATAGAAATATTTATGTCTCTCAATATAGATATTAATCATATGGTTACCTCTGTCAACTGACTAAGATAATGGCACAGCAGGGTTTTTGCTAAATATATTAAGCATTACTTGGGCTAAGAGAATGTCAGAGAGGCCTCAGGTACCAAGAAAGTAGTGGAGTCCAATATTCCAAATTTTCTCACTTTATATGTCAAACTACAGCAAATGAGGAGATGCAAGGCGGAGCAGTCTAGGATCACTTCCATGCTGCTCTTCTCCAAGAAACATGTCCAATGGTCGGTTCATCTTTCTCAGAGTCCAGGAAAATAATTTGCATTTGAACTATCATACATGGAGAATGTCATTCCTTTGCCTTGAAAAATAATAGAAATACCAGATCAAAATCAGAAAACTCATTCCAGCCCACTCCCCATCTCCTTTTCTGTGTTCTCCAGGTAAGTGATGTTGGGGAAGAATAAAGAGTCTTTTAAGTCAGGCAAGTGTTCCCTTTTTTTTTCCTTGGAAAGTGCAGTTACCCCTGTGTTCCACACATCCTTGTAAGAGCTCTAAGTGTGCTCTCATCTGATCATCATAACAAGCTTATATGAGTAGATCTTTTATCAACTCCATTTTACAGATGAAGAAATTGAAGCCCAGGACTCCATGATTTATTGAAGTCCACAGAGCCAATAAATGGTAGTGCTAGAGTTTAAACCCAGTTTCTTTGGTTTCAGGGCCACGCTTCTAACAACTAAGTAAATGATAGGATATCCTAATTAGCGATTTTGTTAAAAACAAACAAGCAAACAAAAACGTTAGTTCATACTCTAGCTCTCCAACAAATTAAGAAATTCATGGCTTTGTTCCTCAGGTACACCAGTTGTAAGGATGACTCAGGGCCAATCAACTCCTCTATAGGAAAGTTCAAGTCAACATATTTAACTTTGTGCATAATTTGATCCTTACATTTGGCAGAATACTGGCCTCCCAAAGATGGCCAACTCCTAATTCCTGGAAATTATAATTATGTTAGGCTACATAACAAAGGGGAATAAATGTTGTGAATGGAATTAAGTTTGCTAATCAGCTGGCGTTCCAATATAGAGATTATCTTGGATTATCCAGGTGGGTCCAAAGCAATCACAAGGGTTCTTTAAAAGTGGAAAAGGGAGGCAGAAGAGAAGGTCAGGTTGATGTGATGTGAGAAGGACTTGCCCTCTACTGCTGGCTTTGAAGATGGAGGAAGGCGGCCACAAGCCAAGGAACGCAGGCAGCCTCTGGAAGATAGAAAAGGCAAAGAAACAAGATTTCTCCTGGAGCCAACAGAAGGAATAGCCCTGCCAACTCCTTAATTTTAGCTGACTGAGACCCATTTCAGACTTCTGACCTCCAGAACTGGAGGAAAGTAAATCTGTGCTGTTTTAAGCCACAGAGTTTATAATAATTTGTTACACTAGCAACTGAAAACTAACAAAATCTTAAAAACAAACAAAAAACCCTGAGGTATTTTCATTAATGGGATTTGTCTAAAAGAATGTATCTAGTTGGCAAGAGAATTCTTTTAGAGGCCCACTTCAAATTCCCCTGTTAGTGTGTCTTGCTTTCACAGCTCTCTCCTGAACCTCAACAGAACTTTTTAATCAACAGGAAGTACATGTTTGGATTGCCTGTGATTTCATTTAACCTTAATTTAATCTTTTTTTTTTTTTTGAGCGAGAGGGGTGGAGGGAGGGGCAGAGGGAAATGGAGAGGGAGAGAATCTCAAGCAGACTCCCCACTGAGCATGGAGCCCATGCCGGGCTCCATCTCACGACCCTGAGATCATGACCTGAGCCGAAATCGAGAGTCAGATGCTTAACCGACTGAGCCAACCAGGTGCTCCAATGTTAATTTAATCTTAATCTTTTCCCCTTATTAATTAGCAATATACAAAGGGTCTCTCTTTATCAATGGACCTCCTCAAGCCAAGATTCATTCCTCTGAGAATAAGGATTAACTGGATATAATAATTAGGAAAAATTGGCTATGCTTGTTGATGATATTATTCTGTAAGAAACTTTTTTTAAGTTTTTTAAATTATGTTATGTTAATCACCATACATTACACCATTAGTTTTTGATGTAGTGTTCCATGATTCATTGTTTGTGCATAACACCCAGTGCTCCATGCAGAATGTGCCCTCCTTAATACCCATCACCTCATATGCATCTTGTCCATCCTAATTCCGCAAAAAAGCTATGAATCAATGCATTATTGCTGAGTTATTTATACCAAAACAAGTTATAATCAAGTTATGGTCTTAAGACTGTACACCCAACTAAAGTCTGAAAATTTTATTAAATTATGGATAATTACAAATATCCCAATGTTTCATGCCAGCCACAAAATCTTCCTAATAAATTATTTCATAGAATTATCTTCTTTAAATCACAACATTATAAAGGTACGTAGGAGAAGTCAGCAAAATAGCTGGCCTACCACCTGACGTTGAAAATAAAGTTTTACTGGAACACAGCCACATTCGTTTGTTTACATATTCTCTAGAGCTGCCTTCATATTATAGCAGAGTTAAGTTACACTGTATAACCCGCTAAGCCTAAAATATTTACAGTATAGCCCTCTACAGAAAAAGTTTTCAGACCCTTGCTGTATAGACACAGCAACATCACAGATACTATCTTATTTTTAACCTTTAAAATTTTACTTACAATTTAGATTATGAACAAAGCTAATTCCTCCAACTTCCCATGCTTAAAACTCCTGTAAAAATTCACAAATATCAAAAATAGTTAGTAAATGCAAGATATTGATCAATGGTTTGTCAATTTTCATGAGAAATCATCCTAACCATAGAATTAATATGCTGGATTAAAAAATGATCTTTGGCTAGTGGGATAGCAAAAGCTTCTGCGATAGCAGAAAATGACCAGTAAGGAAGGATGGAGAGGTGGATTCCTTCTACGGCAAGAAAAACCCCATTGTCATCTGCATGTCTCTAGGAAAAACTGTTTTGAACACATATGCCAACTAGCAAAAGATGAGTATGAAGAAGAAACTCAAGAAAGGAAAGGCAGTATTGAAATAGTAGGATGCTAACACTGCTAATACAACTGAAAATATAAAAATATATTTTAAACATATGTAGTGAAATTATAACCCAGTGATGATAATCAGGTCCCGTGGCTTTAAATTAGAAAGCTGAGAGATGGAAAAAGTAATAAGATGTTGAATCGTATTGCTATAATTTGAAGAGATGAGTAAAATAGATGTTATAAAAAATTACCAAAAATGAGTCAAAATATAGCAAAATCAGGTAAAGAGGAAATAGCAGATAGACAATCATGTAAATAATTAAAAAAAATTTTTTTTCAAAGAATCATGGATAAAAATAGCTCCAGGTCCATCATAGGGCATTCTTTCAAATTTAAATATAATAAAAACTCTTCCAAAAGTTTAAAAACAATGTACCGCCCCTGCTTCATTAGCTTGAATCAGCATTATCCTGATACTAAAAGCTGACAATAGCACAAAAGAGAGAAAATTACGGAGCAATTTTTCTGTGTGATATAACAATTCTAGGTAGATAATTAACATATTTCTATAGCTCATTGAAAGAACTATTCATTCTAATAAAATAGAATTTAGTCCAGGAGTTAAAGGATGGTATCATGGTATAAAAATTACTAGTATAATACATTGTCATCAGTAGGTCAGAAAAAAAAAATGATACATGGTAAATTCAATAGATTTTTATGCCCTTTTGTGAGTAAATTTAATGCTGGTTCATTATTAAAAACAAACTGACAATCTCATAGGTAAAGTGGGAATGGAACGCTCTACACTTAGTATGACAAAAACTATCTTAAACTAATAGCCACATCCATACCTAAGGTGGTGTTAGACAACTGTTTCCCAGATTGTTGTCCTTCTGTATATCAATCTTACACATTGTTTCCTTAAACAAAGGAGGCTACATGATCAATAACTTTGGGAAAGTCAGCCTTTTCTTGGTTATATACAACTTACTGTATTTTAAGGACTTCAGGAGGTCCATCACTAAGTAAATCAGACTATCTTCTTTTTTATTATGTTATGTTAATCATGCTAATCACCAGACGTTACATCATTAGTTTTTGATGTAGTGTTCCATGATTCGTTCTTTGCGTATAACACCCAGTGCTCCATTCAGGACGTGCCCTCCTCAATACCCATCACCAGGCTAACCTATGCTCCCACACCCTTCCCCTCTAGAACCCTCAGTTTATTTCTTGGAGTCCATGGTCTCTCCCGGTTTGTTTAAATCAGCATTTTTTCAAACTAATGGACCACAACACCCATTTGCCTTAACCACTTACTGAAATTCCATTAATTATATCCTGCAGAACATGCTTTGGGAAATACTGCACCAGATCAATACTCCTTGGTACATCATGAGGAACAAAATTCTACCGTATTTGAGTCTCTTTCTCTATGGCATTTGGTTCTGCAGTTTAGCTTACTTTATCTAGTACATTTACTATTCAGGAGAGCTGTTGGCTCCACTACCTCTCTGTATATCCCCAACCTGCCCAACAGTTTCCATTTCCTGTTACCACTTTTGTTCAAGTCTCTATCATCCTTTACCCAAACTATTATAAATATCTTCTGATCTGCCTCCTTGCTTCCACTGCTGTTTGCCTACCTTCTATTCTCCACAGAGCCACTAGAGAAGCATTTTTTAAAATTGGGAATCAGAATATATCTGTTATGGGTTGAACTGTGTCCCCCCCAAACTCAGTATGTTGAAATCCTAACTCCCAGTACTTCAGAATTACACTGTATTTGGAGGCAGGCCATTTAAAGTAACTAAGGTAAAATAAGATTATGGGGGTGGTTCTTAATCCCATAGGACTGGAGTCCTTATAAGAAGGGGAGATAGGTCACAGATAGGCACGGAGGGAAGGCCACATGAAAGCATTGGAAGAAGGTGGTCCATTACAAAACAAGAAGGGAGGGTCTCAGAAGAAACCAACCCTGCAGACAACTTGATTTGGACTTCCACCCTCCAGAACTGTGAAGAAATACATTTCTATTGCTTAAGGCATCCAGTCTGTGGTGCTTTGTTACGGCAGCCTTAGTAAACTAATATAATATCCCTGTCCTGTTTAAAACACTTCAATAACTAAATACTATCTAAACCTCTTCCTCTGGCCTAGAAGCTACTGCATTATCTGGCCCTCTCTTATCTTATTCCTCTTATCTCCTCCTACTCTTTACCTTGTTCATTCACCTCCAACAACACTGGCTTTCTTTCCTTCATTAAATATACTAAGATCCTTCCTGTATCAGATCATTTGCACTTTCTATTCCCTTAATCTAAAGAACCCTTCCCATTGATCTTCATGGGACAGATTTTTCTTATTTCAGAACTCAGCTTAAACATTACCTCCTCCAAGGGACCTTCCTGATCACCTTATCTAATGTCCTCCACACTCACATGGTAATAACTTTCCATTTCCTTTCCCTGACTAATTTTCTTCAAAGCACTCATCAGTTCTGAAGGGCTCTTGTTTATTTAGATTTTAAGCTCTACAGTAGCAGAGACATCTGTTTATCACTGTCTCTCTGGAGGCTGCAATGGTTACTGACTCATTGTAACCACAAATAATATTTGTTAAATGTAGTAGTAAGTGCTCTTTAAAAAACTTTTAACCACTGCTAGTCAGAATATTAGTTGGTACTGTCTTTGTGAAAAGCAATTTCCCATTATGTTTCAAAAGCTTAATGGTTTTTAAATCTGTTTATACGGTAATATTATTTCTAGCAAATTAATGAGGTTCATCAGGACTGCCTGGCTCATGTCATGGCTGATATCCCACAGGGGTACACTTGTTTTGCCTTTTTGGTTGTCAAAATATACAATTACTTCTATATTCATTTGTAAATAGCCATCGCCCCCGAGAGTCCTTCGTTGTCTCAGCTAACTCAGCCTTTCCTCCAGGACCATATGGACGGCCCACCAATCAAGCAAACGGAGAGGTGATACTTTGTTCAGCAGCTTCATAGCTGAGATTGATTCTGAAAGATAGAGTGTCCCATGCCATTCAGGTTTTTGAATATTTTGAATATCATTCTTTCTTCCTGTCCTTACGGAGTCCCTTTGACCTTATGTGTTCACTCATATTCTCCCTTTAATTTTATGTTTGCTATATTAACTCAATTCTTCTCCACCTCATATGTTTATGCCATGCACATCAATTTCACAATATGTATTTTTGCTGACTGTGTTAATAAACTGACTGTTAATTTATACAGTCTTACAGGATGATAAATTATGGTTACCCAATTCTTAAAGGTCATGCCCATTCTCAATTTACTTAATTATTTAGAAAAATATTGGTGTTCTACTTATCACTGGTCTTCGCTCTTATCATGGGAGTATACCGGAGACAATTTGTACCTGAGGGCATGGTGACACAAACACATTTGCTTTTTAAAGGCAAAATTTGGGAAACATGGTGGTATTGTCAGACAAAATTTTCAGCTAGGTTTCTTTTGGATGAATGCTTTGAAAAATACCACATCTCCATAAAATTCTGGAAAAAAATTCTCACTTCAAAATGCTGAATAATGTTTATAAACCAGAAGACAGAAAGTGTTATGTTCAACAGCCAAACCTCCTGGTGACCCATGGCTAGCTCTAGACCAGGGCAGCACATTTAACACAAGGAAGAAATGCCTCTTCGGATGCTGACTCTCCAGTGTGGAATGTTAATGAGGATCATCTACCAGGTGTGTGGATTAAATGCTACACGGAATCATTAACGAAAGTATATAATGAAACTTTTTGAGCTTCTTTTTTTCCCCAGAGAAAAAAGAGTGCTAAAGTTATCATAAATAAATATTTTGAAGTATATTCCAGTTATATTAGACATTAATAGCCTTGTTAAGTTCACAGTTTGACAGTAGGTACAGAGTAACTGGGGCCATGTGCCTACCTTGGGCCAATTGAATATATTTCAAATTGTACGTAGCCTCTGAAATTGTCCCTGAAATTCTCTGCTGGCCATCTCTCTCCCTGCATCTTCTGGCCCAACTCAGAGGAGCCAATAGAGTATTTGGAGCAACCACCATAAGGGTCCCTGAATCATCTGGTTGGCTAACTGCCAAGTAGTTAATTGCTATAAATGAGAAACAAACTTGATCGTGTTAATAAACAAACACACATTCTAGGATATAACACACAAACACATACAAATAAGTGTACCCATAATATTTAAGAATATAGTCGTAATATCTATAATAAAATACAAAACTCTGCAAATGCCATAAGGTAAAGAAATGTCTTGTTGGACTTGAATGAGAAAACCCCTCTAGAGTGGATATAACTCAAGAGAGGCTTCTTTTCTAGGCAGCATCCTCTGACAGCTCAGACTTGGTTAGACACTCTCATTTGACCCTTGTAAAGTCCATGAAGCTTACTGGTCTGATCCCCCTCTGTACAGTCAGCTCCTTGTGGCAGGGCTATACCTTCATTACTTTTGAATTCCTAGTACTCGCTTAATGCCAGAGACGTAGCAGGCTTTCAGTAAAAGTGTCTGTAAGGAGTGACAGATGAAAAGGAGAAACACTTCACGGTTTGAGAGGGCAGTAGAGGTGAAATTTGTTGGATAATAGAATTTTGGTGGGTGGAGACTCTGATGAGAAAAATGTTCCAGGCAGAGCAAACAGCATGAGCAAAGGACATAGAAACAGGTTTTAGCAACTTTGTATGATATAAGCTAGGCTTGAGGTCTCTGTAGATAGAACGGTGAAGGGGTCTTTGGTATTTTATTTCATATAGAAATTCACACTCCCTCATGATTACTTGTGCAAGCCTTTGTCTATTGGTATTTGCCTCCATCTTAAATGTGAGTGTGGGCTGTTAGTATATGAATGTGAATTTAGACCATAAGCACAGGGAACAAGGGTAACATTCTAGAATATAAAACCATGTAAAATTATAGTTTAAAAATGACAATGACATCTGTTCGTAGAAGACAAATTTGAAGAACATTTCAGTAACATTAACTTTCTGCTCTGATAACATAATGAAGACAAATGAAAAATAAAGTATTATAATGGTATTGTAGATAAAAAAATAACCAGTAAGATTAGCATTTTGTTAATGGCATTTTTTTTACTAATAAATCATCTGAAATCACTACTTGTACAAAGTATATTTAGTTATTATGAGTTAGTCACTATTCTGAGTTCTCGTTATGCACTGTGAATAAAATAAACATGGTCATTGCCCTATTTTGAGATTATTGTATGCTAGGATAGATATGTAAGTAAATAAACAAATGGGGTAAAATAATGGATTGTGAGGACTACTAGGAGAAAAAATAAGAGTATAGAGTATAAAATCATTGTAGAGACTTATTTGGATAGAATCAGTAGAAAGGTCTTTCTATCAAGGTGACATTTAAGCTAAGGCATGTGAGGCAGAGCCAGGGAGGTACTATGGGGAGGTGTGTTCTAAGCAGAGTGGCTCCCAGATGTTATTTGTCCTAGATATTGATCAGAGTATCTGTCCTTCCTTCTTTCCTTTTCCAAATATTTAGTGTGTGGATATATTAAGTAAATCCCTGTGCTTGGTGCTTAAAGAGATAAAAAGATGGGCCAGACCCATTTCTTATCTCCAAGAAGTTTAGAGTCAGTGGAGGGATTGTAAGCTTGAAGTTATGACTGATAATTGTATGCTGGGGCCAGCTGCCACGGACTTGTTAGGGCTGCTTGTTAAATATTCAGGAATTTTGTGGGCTGCCCATTAAAGAGTTAGTAGCTTGAAATCAGCCATGGCAAGAGTATTTACACTACAATAATTGTCAATCGCTACAAATCAGGGTGCTTTCTCCCCCAGAACCTTGGTGGTTAAATAAATACTTACCTACAAGCACTCTACAGCTGATTTAGAAGAGGAACTGTGCCATTCTTTGGCTTTAGGTTCTATTGTATTCTATCAGCTGTTTGAATGGAGTGTGACTTTAACAGAGTAAAGGATTACATTATATCTCCACCTCAGTTATGATGATGGCTTTGATAGAAATGCTTTCAATAGAATGTAGGGTTGGAAACTTGAGATTGTAAACTTGATAAGATCACAGACAATGCGACCATTATTCTCCACTCTACCCTTAGCACCCACCATACCTGGGACCATCACTCACCAGTGTTTGCTCTCCCCATCACAAACTCCATCTGTCCAGTCCAGCTGTCTTTCTTACAAGTACTGTATAATATGTCCCATCTTTGGAGAATAATTCTCCCTTTACCTCACATGCCCATCCTTCAATAGTTCCATTTTTTTCTTTCCTCATTTTCATGAGCATGCTTTACTCTCTGTTCCAACGTCCCTACTTCATATTCTTTTTTGAATCAGCTACTGGCAGCCTTTTTTTTTTTTTTTAAACATTTTATTTATTTATTTGACAGAGGGAGACACAGTGAGAGAGGGAACACAAGAAGGGGGAGTGGGAGAGGGAGAAGCAGGCTTCCCGTGGAGCAGGGAGTCCGATGTGGGGCTCCATCCCAGGACCCTGAGATCATGACCTGAGCTGAAGGCAGATGCTTAATGACTGAGCCACCCAGGTGCCCCAACTACCGGCAGGTTTTGTCTTCATCATTCCATTAAACTGTTCCTGTAAAGGGCACCGAATATCAAAGGTGATTTTCAGTCCTATCTTCCTCAGTCTTGCAATGGCATTTGACACAGATAGGGATTCATCCCTCTTCAAATACTTGCCTTAGGTAAGAGGCACATTCTCCCCATTCTCCTCCTACCTCACCAGCCACTCCTGAGTCTCCTTGGCTGTATATACTTGCTCCAAATCCCAAATTCTAAATTCCAGAGTTCCCTAGGGTTCAGTCACTGAAAATGGTTCTTCTCTATTTACTTTCACTGGTATCTATGTATTGATGACTCTAAAATACTTATCTCCAGACTGACCTATTCAGAGTTCCCAGCCCTTAGCATGACAGGAAAAGCCCTTCTATAACCTGGCCTCTGCCGGGCTCTCCGGCATCATCGCCTGCTTTTCTCCTAACTCTCCATGTAGGACTTATTTTTTTCTTGACGAAATAAAGCTGGGTCTTTCCTCAGGACCTTTCATTTGAAATTTGCTCTACTTCGAATACTCTAGCCCTACTTCTTCCATGACTAACTGCCATACTTCATTCAAGGTTTGCTCAAATGTCACCTCCCTGACCACCTCATCTAAAATGATAGCACCATTACCTTACAGCGATTTAATTTCCTTCATACTACTTATTATAATATTATATATATCACCGACACAGTATCTGTGTCAATATATTTTTAAGACATTAGTCAACACGGTATTATCCAATATACCGTATACCATACAGCATAAAATAGAAATGTGGAACACTTGGTGTAAAAGGTAACACAATGTAATGTAAGATCACTAGAATGTAAGGTCCTTCAGAACAGACAATTTCCTTCTGTAGTTCCATCACCTATAAACAGTGCCTGATACATAGTAAGAACTTAAAATATGCTTTTGGAATGACTGAAAAGGATTACCTAAAAAACAATGACCCTCTTCTACTCTTCTTATGTATTTTTTCACCCTTTCTCTGCCCCACCCCCAGCTTTTTCCATTGAGGACACAACGCTCACCTGTAGGCCTTAGAGCAGTAATTTATGGGGACCAGTACTTGCATCCAGATCTTTTCATTATATTTTTACTTCAAATACATTTTTTTCAATTATGGTGCCACCTCAAATTATAATCTTTTTTAGAGGAAGCCCATTCGTTTATAATGTAGCTTCCCATTGGCAGTGTCTGGTCACAGGAAGATGCATTAAATATTTACTATGAGCTAGCCACTCTATTGGTACTTGAGATCCAAAGACAAAACACTGTTCTTACATCCAAGGAACTCTCCCTCTTACACAAGTGTATATGCACAAAAGCATTGCAATAATTTCTGACAAAATTGTGTACAACCTGCACAGCAAAAACCTTATATTGTAACTTTTAAAATTCCATTTGCAGGATGAATTTCTATACATACACATGCAAACACACACACAAACATACTTCATAACAAGCTTGGGCGTAAGCATACTTGATATTCATTTTTCTATTCTTTGAGTAAACCTCAAGGCTGGATGTAACCACAGACACACCTGACCTCAGCAGAAAAAAATCTCTCATCTGCTTATTTGTCAAACTTGAGCTTCGAAATCAGATGCTAGCCTAGGAAATAGCAACCTCATTTGGAGTTGTCGCCCCATAGTGCTTGCCTTCAAAAGAGAGCCGCTGGAAATGAAAAAGCAAAGGCCTTTTTGCTTATGCAAGTTTTCCAATTTGGAAAAAAGTGTTAATACTTGTCCTGCACTCTGGATATCGGCTAGTCCTTTCGCTGACTTGCTTTATCTTTCCGTACACACATTTTTTCCCAAGATCATTTTTGGCCTGCGATTGACCTCACAGGTAATTTATCTTGCAGGCAGTTCATGTTTAATCTATGTGGCATGACAAATAGCTTTCGTATTATTTAGCTGACTAAGATGGAAGCTTGAAAAGGAAATTCTCTTCGACAGGCTGAGTCAGTGAGCTGCCAGTGCATTTAACGTGTCAGAGAGCGAAGAGCAGAAACGGCGTGGGTAATACCACGGGCAACCTTGGCTTTTTATTTTTTATTTATTTTTTTATTTTAAAGATTTTATTTATTTATTTGAGAGAGAGAGAATGAGAGACAGAGAGCATGAGAGGGAGGAGGGTCAGAGGGAGAAGCAGACTCCCTGCCGAGCAGGGAGCCCAATGCGGGACTCGATCCCGGGACTCCAGGATCACGACCTGAGCCGAAGGCAGTCGCTCAACCAACTGAGCCACCCAGGCGCCCGCAACCTTGACTTTTTAAAGGCTACTAAATTCCTTCATCCTCTGATGCTGCTAACTATGTCTCTCTTTTCTTTTGCTGCTAACTCTATCTTAGTAAGTACGGTGTTGTCCTTAAATATTTCAAAATCTAAGTGTTGATTAAATAATCTCAAGCATTCAGTGTTGCTTTGTAAGAATTTACTTCAAAAGAATTATGAACTTGAAATCATCTTCATCCAAAAAGCACTAAAGGTTTTATTATAAAATTTAATATCTAGCCTCTATAGTCTATGTTATAGTGGATTTTTTGGTTAACATTCTGAATATGAGAACTACACCAAGGATTGAAGGCTTAAAATACTCTCTTCATTTAAAAATGCAAAAATACGGGGCGCCTGGGTGGCTCAGTCAGTTGAGTGTCTGCCTTCAGCTTAGGTCATGATCCTGGGGTCCTGGGATCAAGCTCCATGTGGGGTTCCCTGCTCACCTGGGAGCCTGCTTCGTCCTATCCCTCTGCTCCTCCCCCCCCAGCTTGTGCTCTCTCTAATAACTGAAGAAAAATTTTTTTATGAATAAAATATTAAAAAAAATGCAAGAATAATACTAAAATAGTAATGATGATAATATATTTATACGTGTATCAGGTACTCTTTTGCAATGTAAATTGTCTAAAAACTTTAAGAAATCCTTTGATCAGAGATGTATTAGATAATATAAAATTTAACGTAAGTAACCAATATTCCTTAAGTTACACCAGTCTGTAAATTAAAAAAAAGAATCATAATTAGTTTTCTGTGGAATTTTGTGAAGTTCTCTTTGGAAACAAAGAACACTCTCACATTCACCCCCAATGGTTTGGGGGATCTACAAGTGTATCTTATGGATGTGTTATATAGTGGTGTTCTTGGCCTCTGCTTAGCACCCCCATTTCCTTGCCCACTGATTGCTGCTCACTGTCGTGAAATTTCCTGTCACTCCTGATACCGGAGCAATGCGTGTCATCAAAATTCATATCTGCAGGGAAAGAGAGAACCCCAGTCACTAATTGCAAGAGAGAACTGATGACATCAAGGCCATTCACAGTACAAGCTCTCAAAGTCCCATAGAGATTTTACTCAAACGCCACCAATTTTTATCTGCCCTTTTTTTGCAGCACAATGTGAGCACCAAAACTGGATCATCCCCAGAACCAACTACTTCCTTCAATCTCTCCGACCTCACACTGAAACAAACTTGTGCCCTTAAAATTTATAAAGGGGAAGACCATCCCAATATTGTTAGATATCATAGTTTTCTAAGAAAACAATAAATCAACCTATTGATTTTTTTTAAGATTTTATTTATTTATTTGAGAGAGAGAGATCGGGGGACGTGCAGAGGAAGAGGGAGAGAAAGAATCTCAAGTAGATTCCATGCTCAGCACAGAGCCCCACAAGGGCCGGATCTCACCACCCTGACATCATGACCTGAGCGGAAATCAAGAGACGGTCACTTAACCGACTAAGCCACCCAAGCACCTCTCAATCTACTGATTTTTAAGTCTTGATGGCCAATTTAAACTTAGTGAATAATATTTTTACTGTAATATAGAAAAATACCTGGGATATTGTGATTTACAATAAGAAATATATATTTTGGTCTTCATCCATGGTTCCTGGCACACAGCTCCTTAAAATTTCCCAGGTGATAAAAGGCACAGAGGCATCTTTTGTTATTGTATTTAATCTTTGTTCCCACTTCCTGAAATAGCACCAGAGTGATAGAAGTGAAATGGGTGTCTCTTGTTACTCACAATAAGCCTCTTTCAACCACACCTGAGTTTATATTAATGAGGCGATTTTTGGAAAGCTGCTAGATAACCACAGGTTGGGAACTTGTTGCCAGGGGAACCAACTGTGTAATTAGAGGGTTAGGACTTTCAACTCCAACCCTCTGACCTCTGAGGAGGGGAGAGGGGCTGGGAGTTGAATGTATCACCAATGGCCAATGATTTAATCAAGCATGCCTAAATAAAGGAGTTTAGAGAGCTTCTGGGTTGGTGAATATGGGGTCCCAGGAAGGTGGCCCCCAGAGAGGAAGCATGGAAGCTCTGGGCCCCTTCCCACCTACCATGCCCTACGCATCTCTTCCATCTGGCTATTTCTGTGTTTTATCTTTGTATAATCAATCAGTAATCTAGGAGGTAAACTGTTTTCCTGAATTCTGTGAGCTGCTCTAGCAAATTAATGGAACCCAAGGAGGGGATAGTGGGAATCTCTGATCTATAGCCAGTGGGTCTTAACAACCTGGACTTGCCGTTGGCATCTGAAGTGAAGGAGGAAGGAGTCTTGTGAGGCTGGGTTCTTAACTTGTGGGATGTGAGGTAACTCTGGGTAGAGAGGGTCAGATCTGAATTGAATAGTAAGATTTAGCTGGTGTCAGAATTATTTGGTATGGGATAAAGAAGAAAAAACCCACAAAGTTGGTGACCAGAATTCTGTGAGTAGAGTCTTGTAATAGAGAAAAATAATATCTTAATTACTGTGCATTCCAGGTGGAAAGGAGAGATAAGATGTCTATAGAGAAGACTACTTTTAAACTATTTCAGTTCCAAAATATTATTTTATAATTGCAGGAAAATCTAGAGAAAGGTTACAATAAAAACACATAAAATTCACAACACTATTTAACTGGTCTATGGGCTAAATATCTCCCCTCTGTTTTCAGTAAATATTCTTGAATACTATTGTGTGGTCAGCTCTTAACTGGATAGCTGGTATGCACATCTTTAGTAGAGACAGGCTTCCAGAAAAAGTCCTATGTGGGATAGAATTTCCTCTATCCCCCCTTTTACCCTAAAGTAAAGCAAGAACTTCTGTCAAGTACAGAAAATAAGGAGGATTCAGAAAAATGTCAGTACTTCCTCTGTGGTGTGGCATACATAATATGGCGTGTGTGTTAGAAGACTGTAGATCGCATACGGACCTCGGGGAACTGAGGAAGCTGGAAGGGATAATGGTGAAGACAAGGGGTAACTTGATGGTCCATAGATACCCTATGATATCTTTTGGCCTCACCAAGCCACCTCAAAGAGATGTATCAAAGAAAACAAGTTCATTTGCTATGCAGATATCACCTAGAAACCAATCCAGAATTTGATGCTAAAAACAAACAAACAAGCAAGCAAAAAAACTTCCTGCCAACAGAGTCCCCTTTTAAGCTAACTTTTGAGCTTAAGCGGGGAGGGGTAGGCAGAACAATAGTGCAGTGTCACTGTTCAAATCATTATATTCTAGAAGCTATTAATAAGATTTCTCCTTTTGGTTTATTATGACCGGCATGTCTGCCCAAAGGAAAGTAAGGAAGCTATCCCAGAGCTAACCCTTTGGAGTCTTGAGCTAATATAAGAGTAATACAAAGAAAAAAAATGAAACTTTTGGATTATGACATAAAGCAGAAAAAAAGATTTTATAAGCAAATTAAAGTTTTGAAGTGAGCAACCCCAATTATGGCTAATCACAGGGAATACTTTATTTTTCTTGATGTGAGACTAGCTTTCTGGCAAGAAAACTCAGTAACACAGGGCTTCATCAGATTCCACTCTGGAGTAGAGAAGCCAAGTAGTTTTCCTAAAATACTGAAGTCCTTGAGGGACTCAACAGCACAGTTTCCATTCTATGGAGTTTAGATTTGAATAGGAGGCACCAGTTTAATGCACTTTTTCATTTACATTGGTTAATGACGAATCAGAATCATTGGTCATTAGGTTGTTTTTTTTTTTTTTTTAGGCTCTCTGTACATATAAAATTGTCATTGAATTTTGTTCCGATTGAACTTTTTTCCTTCAAGGTTTGAAAGAATTCCGTGTGATCCCATCAAATTATAATTGGTAGCACAAAAACCTCCCCTAGGAATGGGAGATTAAGTGATTACCCCAAATAGAGTTGAGCTGTGAAAAGCTTTGTACAAAACTCTGAAAGAGGAATATAACCTTATTAATTGCACCATATCTTTCAAATATTTCAGGCTTTCATGTATTCAACCAAGGTGAGCTCTGCCAAATTTTACATTTAGTAGGAAAGTTTTAAATCTCCAAAGGCTCTTTTAACTGGAAAATTTGTGTGGCATTTCGGTAGTGGATTTCAGTTTGCTGTGAAATACCATGTAAACTGATCTTCTGAATCCCGGGTTTTCCTAATACACCCAAGCATGTGATTTGAACATTTGCAAATTAGTCAACAAAAGTGATTAATAGACATAAAATGGTAAATGCCATCCTACACAAAGGATGACTTGTGAGTTAAAGTGATTTAAAGTTCATGAAGTTTGCCTACCAAACCAGATGTTTGGAAATTACTTGTGGAGATCAATTTACTACTCTGGATATAATTCATTTAAAGACCATTAGACACATAATTATAATAATAGCATTTATTTTCTTAAAATTAATCCATTTGCCTTTAAACCAGAGGTGGGCAAACTATACCTATGGGCCAAATCTGGTGTACCTACCATTTTTGTAAAACAAGTTTAATTGGCACAAAGCCACACATTCTTTTTTTGTTTGTTTGTTTGTTTGTTTTGTTATCTATGGTACTTCTGTGTTATAACAAAGTTGAGTAGTTCTGGTGGAAACTGTATGGTCTAAAAAACCTAAAATATTTACTATCTTGCCCTTTCTAGAAAAAGTTTGTTGATCTCGGTTTTTGTCTCTGTTTTGTGACATAAACAGATTTAGAATTTTTCACAATGAGAGTTACCTACCATTTATTATCTGCCAGGCTCTGTGCAAACACTTCCTAGATTTCTTTTATCTCACTACAGTTCTATGAAATATTGTTATTTCCATTGAACATAGGAGAAATGAGAAGCTTTAGAAGTTTAGGCGCTTTGCCCATGTAAACACTGGAGCTAAGATTCAGCCTCAAGTCTGACTCAAAACCCATGGTGCTCCTCTTTAATCCATCTCTTCTCTGATAAGTCCATGGTCTTCTTCTGGGCAATGTGCATGATTTGACCCCATGAGAAGTAGTGCCAGTGGTAAAGTCTCTTAGCCACCTGGATATGAAGTCAAGTTGCATAAAGTGCTCAGATATGGCTGAGATATATGCCAACACACGAAGGCCTAGGCTATTTTTCTGGTGATAACACATTTCATTAAACTGCAGCCTTTGGCCGGTTTGACCCCCTATCTACATGTTCTGAAAAAAATACGTTTTTACCTAAAGCAGAAAAAAAAAAACCAAAACCATAGAATTTTAAAGGAAAAATAACCTTGGAAGACATTAAGTCCAACTCCCTAATTTTGTGAGTGAGTAAATGGAGGACACATCCTAAGGTAGGATGTAAGGTAGGATGTCCCCGACTCCACCTTCACTCACATAGAATATAGTACATAGATATCCCCCAGAAAGAATCAGGTCATCCTGAGATCTATTAGTTATTCCAGGAACCTTTTCAGGGTTTTGAAGATTGAGAAAGTATTTCTGGCTTACCAAGGATAAAACAACATTGTCAGTATTATTAGTAATAATATCATTTCAGGTTATATAATGATTTTAACTTTTCAAAGTAATTTTACTACTGACAATGTTATCATCTTCATAGTTATGACAAAGGGAAATTAAGCTGTGGAATTTTGACATAACTCATCATTAACGTCCTTTTCTCCAGACATGAAATTGACTTCAATACAAAGCAAAAATAAAGTAAAATAAAATAAAAATCAATTCCTAGTAATTTTTTACTTCTTAGTGAAAAACCTAGTAAAAACAAGGCTTGTTTATGGAAACTCTTTATTTTCTTCATCTTTTCATCTTTCTTCACCCTTCCTTCCAACCCCAAGCCTTGCTGTTTCTCCCTGTTCCTGGTCCCCTTTGTGTCTCCACCCAAGAGGGAAATGTTTTTGAGCACAAAAATGGGGAGACTGAGATCAAGGGATTTCTGGAATTGTTGAGTTTCCATGCTTGAGGATTCTGTGCAACAGTGGCAAAAGTTCAAATACTAAATGATACATTTGAAAGTACATTGACAGAAATCAAGGGCATATTTTGACTAAATGAAAAGCACAGATCTCTTAAGTACATATTTGTCCATTTGATTCCATTCCTTAGACCAAATTCACATTGTTTTTTCAGAGTCTAAATGTGCACAGAGCTTCTAGCCAGACTGTGACACCCCACTTCCATGTTCCTTCCACAAATTAAGCCATTAAGGACATTTTCATGCTCATATTCATCATTTATGTCTCCTCGTGGTATTGCGTTTGATAGTGGAAAATATTATCAGCATATTATTCTGGTTACTTTGGCAAAATGAATTCTCCTTAATAGTATTCTATTACATACCCCATGTGAGACCAAGAGACTTGCAAACTTTTTTTCCCTGTTCTCCCTGAGTCATCTTGTCTGGCATTTCACAGTACATTCCAGAAGGCAAGACAGGGAGAGTAACCACAACAGTAGCAGAGGCAATTCTTTGGGAGGAAACGCCTTTGTTTGAGGGAGGGGAAGAGAAAGACAGAGGAAAAAAAAGAGAGGGAGGTGGAGAGAGGGAGAATCAGCACTGTCAGGGATTAAGGAAATAAGGAATATAGGTTATTCACTCTTCATCTCCTTGAAGGGTTGTTCTGACCACTCAAAGAGTGAAATACCGGAAAAAAGTTAAAGAGATTCAAGGGAGAGAAATCATAAATAAAAACTGAAGGCTTGACCTTGATCTTGGTCTGCCTTCTACCCCATTATACTGGGGTTCTCCTTTGGAGCAGGCTAAGAAGATTTAAAATGCTTACCAAATTCGTCTAATGGGCATGTGTGTGTGTGTGTGTGCATGTGTGCATGGGCATGAGCTGCCAAGTTTAAGCATTAATCTTTGATGTTGTCATAATATTCAGTCTAAGGATTTTCCTACTGTTTTAAAAGGCATTATACACAAATGGCATTTTCCTTTCCAAAACAATCTCCAAGTAAGGATGGTAGCCTCAACTTTTCTATTAAACTGGGAGCTATTAAGCCAGTGTTTAAAGGAAAATCAAGAATGACTGTTTTTCTCACCTATCATGTCACGTGAAGCTACCATTACTTAATAGCAGAAAGTCTAACAAAAGGCCCATCATATCAGAAACAAAGGTACACAGTCTGCAAAATATTTAAGCTAATTATTGGATTATTTTAATGGGAGATGGGGGTATGGTGGCAGGGGCAGGAGAGGTAAAGGGATAAGAAGCCTGGAGCAGATACGTATTCTCAAGCTGTTCCATGTTCCCCAAAAGATGTCCAAGAATTGCACATACTGGCCAAAAAGTTTTGAAACTATTATTCTGACATCTTTCTGACCTTATATTTCTACATTTTGAGTCTCACAAAGACAGCATAGTTAGAGTTTCACCTACTTTATATTAGATACACTTTGTAGAAAAATAACATTACCTGGTAGCAAAGCATTCAAAAACCTGGAACCGGCTCCAGGGCAGTTGCTTACATAGTTGCATTGCCTTGAACACTGTAGATTTGGGTCAGGGAAGAGGAGGTAACTTTAGCCACTGACTTCATAGCTTCCCACGGTGGAGCATTTTGTGACTGAGGCTATGCTGCCCCCAGCCCAGCCATAGTCAAAGGGGTTAGTTATCCTCTAATAATTTTCCAGACATACGGAGTCTGAGGGCAATAGGACCCAGTGGCAATTGAATGCACTCACATGGATGGGGAAGGGGGGCCGGAAATGCAGACAATGCTCCCGCACTTTCTAGAGTTTATTTATTTGCTTATGCTGCAGAGTGTGGGGCTAAAGAAAGGCTGGCTAATGATATTTCAACAGGATTTGTGTCCTGCTTTGTCATCCAATGAATAGAGAGTTTTCAAAGCATTTGAATTGAATTTTTAAGGAGAACACTCAGACGACATAGAATTAAGGAGAGGCTGAAATGTATGGTCTGCAAATGACCATTAGGTTGATTTAATTCTCCCACCCAACCTTCAAAGGGGAAAAGGGGGAGAGGAGAATGAGCATGTTGTAGTCTCAGGGAGCCATTTCTTTTTTTTTTTTTTAATTTTTTTATTCTTATGTTAATCCCCATACATCACATCATTAGTTTTAGATGTAGTGTTCCATGATTCATTGTTTGTGCATAACACCCAGTGCTCCATGCAGAACGTGCCCTCCTCAATACCCATCACCAGGCTAATCCATCCT
>NC_138376.1:54991951-55094161 GCF_054177405.1 Leptonychotes weddellii
TCAGTTTGTTTTTCAGAGTCCATCGTCTCTCATGGTTCGTCTCCTCCTCCGATTTCCCCCCTCTTCATTCTTCCCCTCCTGCTACCTTCTTCTTCTTCTTCTTCTTTTTTTTTTTACACATATATTGCATTATTTGTTTCAGAGGTACAGATCTGAGATTCAACAGTCTTGCACAATTCACAGCGCTTACCAGAGCACATACCCTCCCCAGTGTTTATCACCCAGTCACCCCATCCCTCCCACCCCACCCCCCACTCCAGCAACCCTCAGTTTGTTTCCTGCGATTAAGAATTCCTCATATCAGTGAGGTCATATGATACATGTCTTTCTCTGTTTCTGAGTAAAGTTCTTTTTCTTTCTATGGCAGAGCAGAGCTAAGGGTTTTTAATGAAAAAGTTGTAAGTAATTCAGCAAGAAGGAGGGATAGCCGCAGCAGATAAATAATCAAATGCTCAACTTTGATAGAGCTTATAAGTTACTTATAGCCAAAAGAAAGTGAGGTAACAACCCCGCCAAAATAAAACCTCAGTGGCTTAAAATAATAAGCATTGGGGCGCCTGGGTGGCTCATTCGGTTAAGCGTCTGCCTTTGGCTCAGGTCATGATTCTGGGATCCTGGGACAGAGTCCCACATTGGGCTCCCTGCTCAGCAAGGAGCCTGTTTCTCTCTCTCCCTCTGCCTGCCACTCCCCCTGCTTGTGTTCTCCCTCTCTGTCAAGTACATAAATAAAATCTTTAAAAAAAAATAATAAGCATTTAGTTAGCTTATGGATCTGTACATCTTTTAGCAGGCTAGCCCGTGTATATTCTTGTGGTGGTGGCAGAGGCATGAGAGGGCAAAAGTGGTATCAAATATACACTTTTTTTTATTTTAAGATTTTTATTTGTTTGTTTAACACAGAGAGAGAGAGCACAAGTAGGCAGAGCAGCAGAGAGAGGGAGAGGGAGAAGCAGGCTCTCCGCCGAGCAGGGAGCCCGACGCGGGGCTCGATCCCAGGACCCTGGGACCATGACCTGAGCCGAAGGCAGCCGCTTAACGACTGAGCCACCCAGGCGCCCCTCAAATATGCACTTTTTAATCCTCTTCTAGTATTAAGTTTGCTAACATCCCATTAGCCAAAAGCGGTTGCAATGCCAAGCCATAGCAAAGGTCATAGATAAAAAGTGGGTGAAAATTGGATCCCCCAGGGCAACAGCCATTCTGGGCAGACGCCTGGAGGCAGCTCATGGGCCCTCAGTTTGCCAGAGGGGTAGGATGCTGGCATGAGACCGAGGTGACAGGTAGAGGCTTTGAAAAGGAAAGAAATGCTTTCAGTTGAATAAGAAGAACTCTTGACCAAGTAGGAGCAAGCCTTGAAGATCTGTGTGAAATCACCCCATATTAGGATTGGCAGGACGCCAGCACCTCAGCTGATGTTGAGAGAGAGGAGGAAACATTTCCTCGTCAGAAAAATGGGAATGATCATGATAGTTGCACTCACCTCATAGAGCAGTTGGGAGGGTTAAAGGCATTTGTCCTTAAAGAAGATGGAGGAAAGCCTTGCCACTCAGTAAATGTGCAGAACGGGTTAACTTCTACTATTACTAGTCTTCAACCAAGTGGAATCTAGCGTCTGTCCTGGTCAGTCTATGGAAATGTTTCTGTCAAATGCCCCAGTGTTCTTGAGGTTGTCGACTGCAGTAATATCTTTCCAGGATCCATCTTGCTTGGCTTCTGTGTCATGCTTTGCCCAGCTTCCCGGATTCACTGTGTGAAACTATTAGCCTCTCAGTGATTCGTTTTTCTCTGCATACCCATTAGTGGTGGCTTCTTTGGGAGATATAGATCAATGTATCCAACTGCCTATAAATCTCTACAGATACCTCCAACCCAGCATGTCCAGAACCGAGCCCACTGTGTTCAGTTTCCAGAACTCCTCTTCCTCTTTCTACCTGCCCCTTCTTGATGAACTGTCTAGCTAGGTCTGCAGGACCCCAAGTTTGTGTTCTCTCTTTCATACTCCTCATTTACTCTTATACTAAATCCTTTGTGATCAGGTCTCAATCAACATCTTTTACCCAATTCCAGATGTCACTTATTTAGCTAAGATCCTAATAATTTCTCACTTGTATTCCTGTAATAACTTCCTCATGGGCCTCCTTTCTTACTCCACTATCCACTCAGAATCTATTTCCTACACTGACGGGAACATCATCTTTCAAAAATGTGAGTTGATAAATATGACTGTCTTGCTACAAATGCTTCAGCATAAAACCCAAAATCTTTTATTCAGTCATAAGATACTACTTCAGGATCTACCTACTCCTCTAGCCTGATACCCACCACTCCCTATAATCTGGCCAGAAGGAAAGGATTAATGAAGAGTTGGTTACACTTGGAAATGCAGGGGAAAGAAGCAAGTTAAAGTAATTAATGTGTCTGCACTGTGGGACATAAAAACCTAGATGATTTGGCTGATTTTTATTTGTTCATACATTTTATCAACAAATATTTTCTGTGAGCCCCCTGATAAGGCATGTTAGGGATCTATCAGTGAAGCAGTTAATTGAGGTGCCAGGAATATACTGTGAAACGAAACAGACTAATTCCTGCTCTCATAGGGAAGGAATGACAGTAAATATGTAATACACCTATAGCATGTAGGATAGCGACACATGCCACAGCAAAAAAAAAAAAAAAGAAGAAGAAGAAGAAGAAAAAAATAAGATAAAGGAGATAGGGAGTGCTGGGAGAAGTGATTGGGAGTTGTTATTTTATGCAGTGGGGTGGCCAGGAGTAGCTTCCCTGAAAAGGTGACATTTCAGCACAGATCTGAAGAAAGTGAGAGAAATAGTAAGCCATGCAGATATATGTGGAGAATATATTCAGGTGCAGAGAACAGCAAGTGCAAAGGCCCTGAAGCAGTATTAGGCAAAGGATGTTTGAAGAATAGAAATTAGGCCATTGTAGCTATAGCAGAAAGAGCGAGAGGAAAATAGTAAGAGGTAGGAGTAGGGGTCATAGCAGTGTCTGCAGCCAGACATGAAATCAAAGTCATTCTAAGGATTTTAGCTTCTCTTATGAGGGCAATGGGGGAGGTCTTGCTGGGATTTGAACAGAGGAGTGACATGATCTCTCTGGACTTGGCCCTTCATCTCCTTTTCTTCCTGGCACACTAATTACTTGAAGTTCCTCATTCTTACTCTTCCTCTGAATCTTTCTGTGCATGGCTACCTCTGCCTGGAGCCTCCTTTGCCCTCATACCTTCCTCTCCATCAATCTCCTAGTAGATCTTCAGGTTTCATCACAGATATTACTTCTCCATGAAGGTTGGAGTAGGTGCCCTTTCCAAGCTCCCCCATGACATTTTCTCGGTCAAGATACTTCTGGAGACAAATAACAGAAAACCTAACTATTAGCGGAGTAGACCATAAGAACAGTAAATACTTGTCTGTGAGATGCTTGGAGGTAGACATTATAATCATTAGTTCAGCAACTTAGGTGTATTCACAAAGACCCAGGTTCTGTCCATTCTTCAGCTTCACCACAATCAGCATATTGGCTTTCATCTTCCATCTTGTCCCTGCTGGTTGTAAGATGGCCCCATCTTATCCTCACAGGCATCAGAAGCCAAAGCAGGGACAAAGATACGGGATTTAAAGAGCTTTCTCTTTTCAGTGTCCTTGCCTTTCGTCAAGGGAGATCATCTTTCCTAGAAAGCCCATTAGAAGTTCCTTTGTCTAATTAGCTGGGACTGGACCATATTTATTATAGCTATTATTTAACTCTATCTCCCAACCATACCATCATAACACTCAGCCCAGATTGTGACACATATTTTGCTCAATAAATATTTGTTGACTAAAATAAATGTTTAGTGGCTTTTATTCTCTTTGTTTATAGAATGTGAAGTTGAGGGGCAGGAATTTTATGAAAGTAATGCATTTTCCAGATAAGAACTGCTGACTAGACAATCAGAGAAAGACATGTATCATATGATCTCACTGACATGAGGAATTCTTAATCTCAGGAAACAAACTGAGGGTTGCTGGAGTGGTGGGGGTGGGAGGTATGGGGTGGCTGGGTGATAGACTTTGGGGAGGCTATGTGCTATGGTGAGCATGGTGAATTGTGTAAGACTGATGAATCACAGACCTGTACCTCTGAAACAAATAATACATTTTATGTTTAAAAAAAAAAAAGAAGATAATAGGAAGGGAAAAATGAAGGGGGGGAATCAGCGGGGGAGATGAACCATGAGAGACTATGGATTCTGAGAAACAAACTGAGGGTTCTACAGGGATGGGGGGTGGGGGGATGGGTTAGCCTGGTGATGGGTATTAAAGAGGACACGTATTGAATGGAGCACTGGGTGTTATATGCAAACAATGAATCATGGAACACTACATCAAAAACTAATGATGTGATGTATGTGATTATCATAACATAATAAAATAAAATTAAAAAAGAAAAAAAAAACTGCTGACTAGAAATGAGTGAAAGAATTGTTAAATCATGTCGTGGCCTCACTTATGTTTGAGAATGGCAAAATAATAAAGTTCTAATTTGTATGTTAGAGTTTCCAAATAAAAATTCACAAATTCCCAAAGGGTTGAAATGAAGTTCACATTATCTAAACCATGAAATTTAAACATGCTTTGAAGATTTTCTCCACCCTGGTTTCTGTTCCTTGATAATGATCTTCAAAAAATCTTTCTCGGGGCACCTGGGTGGCTAAGTTGTTAAGTGTCTGCCTTCAGCTCAGGTCATGATCCTGGGGTCCTGGGATCGAGCCCCATGTCAGGCTCCCTGCTGAGTGGGAAGCCTGCTTTTCTGTCTCCCATTCCCCCTGCTTGTATTCCCTCTCTCGCTGTCTCTCTCTCTGTTAAATAAATAAATAAAATCTTTAAAAAAAAGTCTTTCTCAATTCTACTGAACTATATCTGAACCTCACTGGTCAACTGTAAACCATAATCCCTGAGATATGGGTCAAGCACAAACACAAAATAACACCCAGAAGGAGAACCCTGGAGAGCCAGTTGTTGATGGTGCAGTGGGGAATTTCTATATTGGTACAAGAATGAAAGATGTTTGATAGCTCAACAAAAGAAGTGGAATAGGGTCAGTGGTTTGGCTCAATGGAAGCATATTTTCCCAAGTATTCTTCTCATTAAGCTGGTGTCCAGTCATGCTCAGTCCCCTAGATGTCTCCTTTCTATCCATGAGTAGACCGGCAGGTGTCCTTTGGAAAGGCATAGGGGCTACAACTCCTTAGAGGCAGTCTCCAGGCTCTACCTTCCATTTTCCACTCCAAACCCACTTGTTCTGTCCTAGTGTCCCCAGTTCCTGTCCTGTTCTGTTTTCCTTCATCCCTTCATGCCTCAGCAGAAATGGCCACTCAGCCTGATCCAGGCTTTAGCTCTAGATCCCCCACAGTTCCATGCTCTGGACTCTTGGCCAGAGCAGCTCCATTCTGAGACCAACCCAGGCTTTAAGAAATGAAATCCAGGTATAATACTCATTTGTCATTTTAAAGTTTTAGAACCAGCCTCTTTATCTTTTAGAAGGACACTTTGGGTCCTGCAGAAAGGGCCACAAATGGCCCTAGGCCAAGAAAGAGAGAGACAGAGACAGAATTAATGCTGGGCTAGGTTGGATAGCTAAGTTGGTCATGTACTGCCCAATAATGATGCACAGAAAGAAGCAAACCTGCTCAAATGCCAGAATTTTAAGAATACGTGTAGTAGCAAAATAGAAAGAATAGCAACTAGAACTACCAAAACAAAGTGATGAAGAATCTTAGACTTATGACCATTGCATAATTATGAACAAACACAGAAATGTATATACTTAGTTTCTTAATTCTGTTACAAGAAAGTACTTCTAATGTAGATATGAACCAGATGGAGACAGATAAGCATCAACAGACCACATAGAATCAAGTTCTGGACAGATAGGGCATGAAAACATGTTTCCCTTTCCAATACGAAGAATTTCACCAAATTTTCTAGTTGTAAAAATTTGGATTTAGGACTGGGATTATACTACTTATTATTTGAGCTTTGTGATTATAGTATATCTGAGAACATGTGTGTGTGTGCACTTAGTGTTTAATGACTTATGTGTAGTATATTTATTCTCTAGTAATCCTCTCATTGACTCCTAAGTTAAAAATCACCTCCCTACACTGAGCATATACACTTGTCTTCAGGTATTGTTGAAGGATGAAGTCCGAATCCAGCAAGACCCAACCACCATTGAGTGAAATTTCCCTGGCCCAGAGTGGGCTGCCATGAAAACAGATCCTTTTACAGAATTCTGACTTACCAGACTTTTTTCCCATTCAAGTGGGCCTTATGTTACAATTAAAAATTAACATACCTCATCTTTTGAAATGTAGTCTGTGATAGCCCAAGATATCTTATAAGGTCTCTTCCAATTTATAAATTAGATTGGCAACTCTTTAATCATCAAGTAGTTTCTGCTTTGGGTTAATTCATACTACATCAGAAAAAACCCTACAAATTTAAAATTATAAGTTTTTCTGCTTGTATTGTTGTTAGACACGAGGCGCTTACATATTTCTTTGATATGGGAAGTCTTCATCAGGTGAGATCTTATTAAAACAGAAAGATTGTGTACTATCTTTAAAGGATTTCTCTTAGGGTTTTGACGGAAGATTAACGTAATGGATAGAGTGCATATAATATACACTATGTATCAGAAAAAACAAATAAATTAAGCCTGATTTACTTAGTTATTTGGTTTTTTTTTTTTTTTTGACCTATTAAACATACCACTGCTAACAAAATTTGCTCATGGTCAGAGAGCTATAGAAAGTTTTATGACAGCCGTTTTAAAACTGATACATGATAGTTTCTCCCCTTGCCTGCTTTTATGCTGTGAAACCTGCTTTAAGAAGGAACTATTATAAAATATTTTATTGCTGTCATTTATCAAAGTACTACCCAAATGTGTTCCCCATAGCTCAAAAAAGTCTCAATTTAGCTTGTAAAATTTTATGTTTTTCAATACTAACGTTTTCACATCACTGTTCTTTTCTTACATATATCTATTTTTAGCATGCTAACATTAGACTCAATTTTGTGGAACTTCTGATGTACCCCATCTCCTCGAAACAAAACATTTTTTTTTGGTTATTTTTCTAACTTCTGTAAAATATTCTATCATAAAAAAATGAACTTTGTAATTGAAATTAACATAATTAAATTTTATTCAAGCATTACCATGATCTGATTTAAAGCATTGTACAACAAATAAAAGCAAGACCTGCACACAATTGTGGAGTGCAGCGCGCACTGAAAGAACCAGTACAAGGTGAAACTGCCACACGGGGAGCACTCAGCTCAGAGATGCCTTGTAGTTATCAGTTTTATATAAATTGACCGAATTTTCTTGAAAATCAAACATTGATTCAGCATTAGGAAAATTTATTTACCTTTCCAGTTAAGCCACGTATCAACATGTCATCGGTGGTTTTCAGTGAATTCTCCCAGTAATGTGGTGAAAGCGAGTTAGCAGTAAATTCTTGTCATTTTAGAGATTGCAGAACTTGAAGCAGAGAAATACTAGCTCTAACTGCACAGCCACGTTTTTCAAAATGGGCTAAAACATTGATCTTCTGATATTTTTTATCAAGTTAATTGAGAGCGTTCTTAGTTAAGTTGCATTTAGTTTTGGAAAGAAGTAAACTAAATTTTATCTTGCCCTATGAAAAATATACTATTTCCTTTTACTAAGTGATACAGTTTCCAGTTGAACTATTAGTAGAAAAGGCTAAGAAGAATATTTTTACTTAAAATCTATTTGACAGAGTCTAGGGATGTGATTAAAATAAAGTAAATTATATATTTTATATTCCCTAAATAAATTGGTCCATATCCAAGAAACTATAGGCACAAACATAAATCTAGTCAATTTATAGATTGAAAGAGTAAAAATACTTGGTTTTCTGATTCAATAGGTTAATACTGTTTTTAGATTTTTCAGAATGAAAAACTACTTGCATAATTTCACACCCATGATAATACAGTGTGTCTATCAGATTTATAGATATTTCAGTTATGTAAAAATTATCCAACTGCCAGCCCATTTCTCTATTAGAACATATTTTCTGTTACTATATGAGATTGAAAAAATTTCCCACAAAAGCAGTCTACATTATCTCTATTCTATAAAAAATATAGCATAAAGGATGCCATAAAGTAAGGGATTGAATGTATCTGTCTGATAATAAATACGAGCTATAAGTTCAGCCATGAGTTTTGACCACATAATTTTGCAATATATATCTTATATTGCTTTGGTTTTAATCTAGAAGGACATTTTGTTCAGCATTCTTTCTTGACTTATACCCTTCTTAATTTCGAAAACCTTAAGTTTTTGCTCTATATTTTTGAAAAAATAGCCTTTGAGTGATTCTAAGTGGTACTACTTTGGTAATGTAGTGGTTAATTCTCTGTACATTTGGAAAGAAACTAACAAAGCGTTGTTAATTCTACTGGTTAGGGAGAAGATGTGTTCTGAGCAATTTTATTTTCTGGCAAACATAGGATTCATCAAGGAAATTTTTTATTTCAAAGCAGTGACAAATATACAATATACTTTGCTATCTTAATAAAGATACTTCAAGTCACGTACTAATAATTGGAAATTTTTTTACAGTTGTTTTTTGAACACCTTGCACATCTTCATAGTGAAGGAAGTATAGGAAATTGGTTTAAAAGAGATCTTCGTTATTTTCTAAATAAGACCTTTCTTTCTTATTTATCACTGTCTTTTAAATTTGAACTTCAACAAATAATTCTGTGAACCTGAGAGATTTGGGAGATGGGTTCCACTTCATCAATATTTTACTGTAGAATAGATAATTAGAAGTGATTTCATTTCACGTAAGCAATAATTTCACATGCTTTATACCATTGCTAAAAGTATAAACCACCCATTGATTATGAAGCTACCTATCAATTAGATTTCATCGATTAAAGAAAGGAGTAATATTCAGTTACTGAGCCACATCCCTCACTGTTCATATGTTTTCGCCTAATGTAAATACTCAGAACTTTTTATTTATTTATTTCATTTTTTAAGTGTGCATCTTTAATTTTAAGTGTGCTCTCTTTTTTTACATTTTAAAATTTATTATTTTATTATTATTTAAATTCAATTAGCCAACATATAATACATCATTAGTTTCAGATGCAGTGTTTAATAATTTGTCAGTTGCGGGGTGTGATGAGCACAGAGTGTTATACTCAGAACTTTTTAAAAAACAGATATCAATGATAGGGATGTAGAATAAGGAAATTAAAGTTCCAAGCAGTGTTGTTAATAGAATGGTTAAAGTATTTCAGTAAATGAGGAAGAAGGAATGATTTTGTTTAAGGGAGAGGAGGTAGAGCCTCGCCAGTTTGAGACCCCCGATCCCAGTACGCAGTGATGCCTTGTGGTGTGGGGCAAAGGTTGGCGCTGCCCTTGGTTATGTGAGGACCCATCTACAACGAGGTCAGAATTCAAGATGAAAGGAAATAGATTCTTTTGACCGCGAACGTGACATATGAGATTCTAAGCAAAGAATCTTGTACCCACAATTTAGGAATCCTATGGAGAAAAGAAGTAAGCAAACAGGAAGATGCGGGTCAGAGATACTGGAGGACAGATGATGCGATATTAAAAAGCCCAAGGAGGGAAGGGTTTTTATGAAAACATAGAGGAGGTCCAAGCCAGCGGGGTAGTGGGCTTCGAGTATTTGTTGAGATTCCTCCTAAATCATGTTGAAAAACTCTATGCCCTCTCACGTGTTTAACATCTTTTCAACATAAGCATAAAAAATTGGAGATAAAACAATGTAGAGGATATTATAAATATTGTCATAAAATACTGTTACATGACTCTTCCAGATGAATGCAATGGAATATAAAAAGCGAGCAATCTGATAGCCATCATTGTCTATTATAAAAACATATGGAATAGCTCTTCTTTACAAGTTAGAAGTTTTATCTTTTTTTTTTTTACTCCCTGAGTTTACATTTCCATTCCACTTTCTCCCACAGAATTTAATCCTAATGAATATGCCTTTATAACTTCAAGACCTTTTACTGATGATCTTTCTTGCATTTTCATAACAAAAACATATACATAAACTGAAATATTATTTATTTCATTTTATTTTGAGATAGAGAGCACACGCGTGCAAGCAGGGAGGGGGCAGAGGGAGAGAGAATCCTCAAGCAGACTCCACACTGAGCTTGGAGGAGGTGGGGTTTGATCTCACCACCCTGAGATCATGACTTGAGCTGAAAAGAGTCTATCACTTAAGTGACTGAGCCAGCCAGGTGCCCCTGAAATCTTATTTTGAATTACCTGTTACCATGAGACTTAAACATTCTACATGCTTTCAAATTAACTGTACCCTCCAATTATTATTATAAAATTAATCAAAACTACCAACATATTTATACATTTTTATAATTATTTATCATATATGGTAAAATCTATAATGAATTTTTAATAAGATGAATTAGGCTATTTTTTCAGCTAGTTCATGTATCTATGAATAAGTTATTTTTTAGCATAAAGTATCCAACCTAACTTTATCCTTGTTTTTAGTTTTCATAGATATAAGATTATAGATAAATAGATGTTAGGTAGACAGATAAATAGGTAGATACGGACGAAACTTTGTTCACATCAATAAATAGAAAGAGTTTGTTATGGCAATGCCATAACAATGCCATAACTACTTCTGAGTTATATGCCAAAAAATAGCATCAGGATGTATCTATTAATGCTTTATTTCTTTTTTAAGCTTTAATTTAAATTCCAGCTAATTAACATACAGTGTAATATTAGTTTCAGGTGTACAGCTTAGGATTCAACACTTACATTCTTTATCCAGTTGACGTTCAATTAGATTTTTCTTCAAATTTGTTTGAAAATTGGAAAACACCTCACCTGCGAAAGGTTTTGTTACACAGGAGAGGTGTTCGCCTCCTGGGAAGTATATGAACAAAGTCATTAATATGACTTTGGAAATGACTATTAATTATGACCACACCCTTCACTTAAAGGCATCTCATTTAACTCAGTTTTCTCAGAAATGGTTGGGAAAATGTAAATATCACTAATTTCAGTGTACTTTTGCCAAAATAACATTTTAAAGAAAACTTTTTTATGTCAACCCTTCTTGATGAAGCCTATAATCTTATTAAATATTCCAACTCCCTCTCAACTGCACTCTGAACTCTTTACCATTTATTTTTTGTTTTTCTACAACTTACCACTTTCTAATAGACAACATAATTTATTTAGTCTGTCTTCACTGGAATGTGAGGGCTGTAACCTTGGTCTTTTTTTTCTTATTTATTAATGTAATTAATATTATTATTGAGATATTAATGTATCTCAAACTCTTAGAATAAGGTCTGGCATTTAATACCTGTCCAATAATTGACTTTTAATAAAAAGCATTGGAGCTGCAGATACACTTCATTCAGTTATGGAAAATGTCCCTCTAATACCTCGTTGCCATCCAAACTTATAGAATGTAAAATATCAAGAGTGAACCCTAATGGAAATGATGGACTTTGAATACCAATGCTGTATCTTTGTAGGTTCATCAATTGTAACAAATGTACCCCTCTGGTGGGGGATGTTGGTAATCAGTCAGTTTATGCATGTGTGGGGGCGCAGGTCACACTCAATTTTGCTGTGACCCTAAACTGCGCTAAAAAATAAAGTCTACTGAAAAAAAAAGTCACACAAATCCAAATAGCAGGGCATTCTACCAAATACCTGACCTGTATTCCACAATACTGCCCAGGTAATCAAAAGTAAGGCAAGTTTGAAAAACTGTTACAATCAAAAGGAGTCTAAGGAGAAATTATGACTAAATGTAATGTGATATCCTGGATGAGATCCTAGAACAGAAAAAGAACACTAAGGAAAAACTAAGGAAATCTAAATCAAGTAGGAATTAATAATAATGCATAAATATTGGTTCTTAATTATAACAAATGTACCATACTAATGTAAGATGTTAATAATAGGAAATATTAATAACAGGAAACTGATGAGGGTAGGGCCTCTCTTCAATTTTTCTTTAAATCTAAAACTATTCTTAAAAAACAGTTTATTTAAAAAAAAATCTAATTTTCTAAGCCAGTCCCACTTATCAACCAATCAACTAAATTTGAGTTAACTTTTGTTTGAAAATGTCTACTTTTATCTTTCTTTTTAAATAACTGTGTTAGTTCTCCTCCTCAAGGCAAGTGTCTTAATTCTGAATTTGAATTCAAGACAGCTGGTTGAGAAGGTTGGGTGTAGGTAGGCCAATAGATGGGGTGGGGATAGATGGAAAAGTCTCACAGTCTTACCTAGGACTGGTGACCTAGATGGAATTGGAGCTGCCATCTTTAATATTTCGTACTGTTTGCTTAGCTTTGCCTATATGGGACCCTCCCTCCAGAACACTGTGTCCTCTGGAGGCAGTCCAAGGATGAAATCAGTGAGACCAAGACTTCTCATTAGTCTAGGCATTCAGAACATTTACACAAAGGACAAGATCCCAAATTTCTGAAATCAAATTTTAATCCTAAGGAGATATGTATAAAGCAGAGAAAACCAGGATGTCCTGCTGAGGTTTTCATCAATATTTTGAATTAGCCCTTTATTTGCTGCCAGATGGTTTTATATCCTCTAACTCCTCCCTTCTCCAGGACAATGTATTAGGAAGATCGGTAAGTGAAAGGTACAACTTTCTTTTCTAAAATGGAAGAAATGCTTTTGGGGAAAGGAGTGGCAGTAAAGCAGAGCTAGGGTGAACAGAATGTGGGATGAGCTACAGAATTTGTGGGGCCCACTGCAAAATAGAAACGCAGGGCCTTTCTTAAAAAAGGATTAAGAATTTTTTTTATTTAATTATTTTTTTTATTATGTTCAATTAGCCAACGTATAGCACATCATTAGTGTTTGATGTGGTGTTCACTGATTCATTTGTCGCATGTAACACCCAGTGCTCCATGCAGTACTTGCCCTCCTTAACACCCATCACCAGGTTAACCCAACCCCCCATCCCCCCTTCTGTTACCCTTTGTTTCCCGGAGTGCAGAATCTCTCATGGTTTGTCTCCCTCTCTGATTTCTTCCCATTCAGTTTTCCCTCCCTTCCCCTATGGTCCTCTGCACTATTCCTTGTGGTGAAAAGAAGGGGCACATGCACCCCAATGTGTTTAGCAGCAATGATTAAGAATTTGAAGGCCATCATAGCAGAGCATTAAACCAAGGGCAGGCCCTGTGTTCCTGCACAGATCACACACGCTTATGAAGCCAGCCCTGCCTGAATGCTTTCAACATAGATATTTCAGGGGCAAGTGAGTTTTAGGGAAGACTGCCTAAGAGGAGGACTTGGAAATTGATTCCCTTACTATTCTGGGTATTCATTTCTCCCATAGAACATCTGTGTATCCCCCAGAGGTCTGTGAATCCCAGTTTGCAAACATGGTTTTAACCAGTTTTCAAAACCCGTTTTAACCCAGCCTGAGGTTTCCTACTAACTTAAATCCTGTTAAATTCATGCTTGAATGACACATTGAGAATGCTTGTCTAGTAGAAATTTTTGGAATCGGGCACCTGGGTGGCTCAGTTGGTTAAGCGACTGCCTTCGGCTCAGGTCATGATCCTGGAGTCCCGGGATCGAGTCCCGCATCGGGCTCCCTGCTCAGCAGGGAGTCTGCTTCTCCCTCTGACCCTCCCCCCTCTCATGCTCTCTCTCTCTCATTGTCTCTCTCAAATAAATAAATAAAATCTTTAAAAAAAAAGAGAAATTTTTGGAATCAAGACTATTTTGAGAAAATATGCTTTTAGCTCATTATGTCATAATTACTTCCTAACATCAAAAAACTGAAAAAGATTATTTTAGTTTCTTTGGCAGCCACTGTAGAAAACACTGTGGAGATTCCTCAAAAACTTAACAAATAGAAATACCATATGATCCAGTGATTTCACTACCGGGTATTTACCCAAAGAAAACAAAAACACTAATTTGAAAAGATCTATGCTCACCTATGTTTATTACGGCATTATTTTCAATAACCAAGATATGGAAGCAAACCAAGTGTCCATTGATAGATGAATGGATAAAGAAGATGTGGTGTATATATACAAACAGTAAAATATAATCCAGCCATAAAAATGACAAAATCTTGCCATTTATGACAACATGGATATACCTAGACAGTATTATGCTAAGTGAAATATATCAGACAGAGAAAGACAAATACCATATGATTTTACTTATATGTAGAATCTAAAAAGCCAACCAACCAACCAGACAAAAAAAGTGGAAACAGACCCATAAATACAGAGAACAACGGGTGGGTGTCAGAGGGGAGGGTGGTGAGAAGATGGGCAAAATGGGTGAAGGTGAGTGGGAGGTACAGGCTTCCAGTTATGGAATGGAGAGACAGTGGGATGAAAGGTACAGCAAGGGAATATAGTCAATGTGTTTTAATAGGGTTGTATGGTGAAAATAGCTACACTTGAGGTGAACATAGCACAACTTACAGAGTTGTTTGTTACTTCGTTGTAGCTAATGTAGCCTTGTATGTCAATTATGCTTCAATGTAAAAAAAAAAAAAAGGTTGTTTAGTTTTTCTTTTGAGTTATTTCTGCTGACTGCATGGAAAAGTTATAGCTCTGGGCAGTCCAGCATGCATTCCTTACTTTGTATCTATGAAACCTATAAGATAGGAAGGCCAACTAAATCCGAGCAGATACCAAAGAAAATGGAAAAGTTAAAAGACCTTGAGAAATCCTATAAATATGGTACATATGAGATTAAGGTCTTTAAATCTATGATCCTTATTAAAAACTTCCAACATTAAAAATTGATTTAAAAGCCATATGTTTGAAATCTAAAAGAAAAAAAAAGAAAGTAAAACTAAACAACAAAATAAAAATAGAGCTATATGAGAGTGAGATCATGGAATAAAACTGCAGATCTAAATGGTCACTTTGACTGTGACCCAGGTTTATTAAAAGAGGAGTGATGGCTACTGCAGATTTATAGGACACCATTCTGCAAACTGCTATCTGAGCAGATATCACTGGGATATGTTAAAACACAGACACTGGATGCGCTGAGTAGTTGTTGCCCTCTAGTCTCTGGGGTTATCCTATAGTTTGTGCAAATTAATTTTGTTCTGTTGGTCCCAGTAAATATCTCATTAAGTTCATTTAAATAAAAGAAGCATAGATTGAAGGCTTTGTGTGTTTGGTGCTTTAAAACTTAGAACCTCAAAGGATCATGCATTGAACATTTCATCTGAGCTCTTTTAAAATGGGCTTCTCTTTTTCATCATGATCATGAATTTTTTCAGCCTTAGAACATATATTTTGTATGAAAAATATTAAAGCTGGCTTAATTGTATCCTGAACTGCTTAGTCAAGCTATTTTGAATCAAAGAATTTAGAAGACACCATAAATAGGAAATATGCCAACGTTTCTTTCTTCCTATTTTGCTAATCAGTATATTTAGGCTCCAAGAGCTTATATAATTTATTAGTAGTTGGTCAACACAATGAATATTTATTTAACATAAAAACAATGTACTAAAGGAGAACCTAGATGTCCCATTCTGGACTCTGTTCTGCTGTCAACTGATAACTTTCCAGTAAGAGAACATGGTCAAAGATATTTTATACGAAGATTAGCATGATTTAAAAAGAGGTATCACTGTAGTTATTAAAATCTTCATGGTTATTCATTAGTAATATTTTCTATTCATGGGATGCAGTATAAAATGCTGAAATATTAGAACTGAAAGAAACTTTACAGGCTTTCTATTTCATATTCCTTCTTTTGTTACAGCTATTTGAAAAGATCTGTTCCCAATACCCACACATTATAATTTCTATGACACTAGATAATTTGGTCCCTAACTATTTTTCTACCTATATCTCCCCTGTCCTATCAAATCTTATGTTCTTACCAAATGGGAAGACGTGACATTACCTGGATGTGGTTCCTGATATCCCACCTCTTGCTTCTGTCCCTCTCATTCTGGAGTGTCCTTGCCTCTGATCTAGACTCATGCAAGTCCTACCAGCTTTCACCTTTTCCATAAACTTACAGCTAGTTTTGTTTGTTTGTTTACCTTGAATATTGCCCTTCTGTGAGTCTCTCTTCTCCTTTCTCTCTTTGAGGAATCATTCCGTTCAATCTTGTTTGGTACACAGAACATAGACTTGGGTATGAAGATCTACATTTAAGGCATAGTTCTGGGTATAACATCTATAAATCTTAAAAGATTATGCTAAACTTTATAAAACTGTTGCTGCAAAAACCAAATTAGATGATATTTATGGAAACACTTTGTAATGTGAGAAGTGCTACACATATTCTAGCTACAGGTGGCAAACTGGAGACCCAGAGGAGCCAGTGGGAGAGCTTCTTTTTGAATCCAAAACCTGGGAACCAGGAATGGTGTAAGTTTCAGTCTGAGTCTGAAAATCTGAGAACCGGGAAAGTTGATGGTAGAGGCTCTGAGTTGGGAGTCCAAAGAAGACTGCTGTCCCAGGTTCAAAACAATTAGATAGAGTGAATTCCCTCTTATTCTGCCTTTTTGTTCTATTCAGGCCTTCAGTGGATTGGATGAGGCCCACCCACACTGGGGAGGGCAATAGAAACACCCTAACAGACGTGCCCAGAATGATGTTTAACAAATATCTGAACACTCTGTGGCCCAGTCAAGTTGACACCATAAAATTAACCATCACACCCCATGAATCCAAAGACTGGTCTTATGTATCTGTGAACCCAGGAAGGTAAGTACTTTGCTGTGTTGTTTCTAGAATTTCTAGCACCTACCACCGTACCTGGCATATTTGGTATTAAATAAATCTTTACTGCTCAACTGATCAAGGGATTTGTTGAATTAATAAATGAGTAAATGACTAGTTGAATCAATAAATGGAAAGTTGTTTAAAAAATGATTACAAAAAACATTGTCTTTCCTCCACTTTATTCTTAGCCATTTTTATAAACTATTGTCTTTCTTTTTCTAAATAATCAACAGTACCTTCATCTGACATTTTGTAAAGTAACATTAGACATAGCTTTAGATTTTATAATTTTTCTTTGCATGGTTCTTTTTTTATTTTTATTTTATTTATTTATATTTTATTATGTTCAATTAGCCGACATATAGTTCTAACACTCATCATATTGAACTGTAATTGTTTAGCAATAGGTCTGTGTTACACTGAGCTTCACTATTTTATTTTTTGTTAACTTTAGCACTTTCACTGTGTCATGGTGTCAGGTGTTCAAAAATTTTTGCTGCATTAGATCAAATGAAATGTGCTTCTGCACTCCTTTATCATCGTTCAGTTCTCCCTACGTGAAGAGGCCACTCAATGCCCTTGTTCTTCATATTTGCCACCTGAGCCCTGGTGGTTCTGAGGGTGCATACAAGGAAGATGGGCCTTTGTGGTCAGGTCTTCCAAAACAGATCTCTATATAAGGACATCTGAAGTCTATGTGTGGAAGTGGGGCAGAATCAGGGGAGAAGAATGATCCCCTTCTGCTACATTCATGAACTCTAGTCTGTGATGCCAATTTAACATTTTTTTTACCTCATTTTACATGCATTTGAGATTAACTGTCTTTCTGGGAGATCAAATATCTGGCATAGGAAAATCCAGCCATGGACTTTCCATAGCCCAGGGGATAAAGTCCAAATCCTTTAACACATTTATGAAGTTCTTCTTGACTTGGCCCTCTCATCTCTAGGCTTTAGTCACCAGCAGCCTCTTATTGACCTTTGAACCCATGATTTTCTCTTACCTGTTTATGCCTAGAATACTCCATATGTCCCCTTTCCTTGCTTACTTTTTTTCTGGCCTTTAGAAGTATCCCTGGGCTCCTGGTGAGGGACTTAGAAGATAGCTGAGGTGAGAGCCAGAAGATCAGAATGGGAACTTTTGAGGGAGATGATTAGTTACAAACAGTATAGTTGACCCAAATTCTTCAAACTCTGAAAGTTATAAACTAATTTATTCCTCAGATATTGGCAGCTTATTAATGTCATCAGCAAGTAAATAAACCTCAGAAATGTATTTCAGTTATGCTAGGCTTCATTGGAAGTATCTTTAATTGAAAGTTTCCTTCCCTCCTACATTTATTCTTGAATTAAAGTCATTCTTTTCTTAACCTCTTTCTTTCATATACAAAATGCAAGTAACCCAGACAGTTAAATAAGCTTGTGTATCAAAAGCAAAATTTTGACACAAAACACCATTATGGTTTTCATAAATCCACTGAAAATTGCTGAGAGAGAGCAAGAGAGAGAGAGAGGGAGACTCACAGAGGAAGCCTATGACTGACCATATACCAAAGAACCTTTCTCTCAGTCCCTTCTTCGCCAACCAGGACTGCTCCCAGTGACACGTTCTTTCACTGCTGACTCTACTCTTGGTTACTGATGGGAGGGTTTTGTGCCATTTTCCTTTTAATCTGCTCTACATTTCTCACTTAGATTTGGCAGTCAGGATTTGGCTTGCCCGGATGCCAAGGGTAGAGGCAAACCCATCATTTGGAACCCAAGTAAGAGTGTGAAAAGAGAGGCTTGAGTTAACCTCAGGTCACTCTACATGTACCCCTTTCAGACATAAGAAGTTCCCTTTTTGGGGAGAAAGGGAAAATAAAGCACATAATGATGTCCTTTAAAATGTAATGTGTACTGGAAAGTGATCTTATAAATGACCTACCTCTCACTGCAAACAGAACTCCCTGTTCGACATGCCAAGCAGGTCAGGAAGGATTCTTGCTTCTTCAGATAAACATAATAACAGTTTTTTCCCCACTTCTTTCTTTTTCGAATGTGTGTATATAAAACTTCCCAGTGAGGATATAAAGAAAAAGCCCATTTTTTGTATTTTCCCCATCTTTATGATAGTATAAAAATTTGATTTTCATTCAAACAACTATAATTATTTCTTTCTCTTAAAAAGGTTATTCATTTGGAACAAGCTTTTGCTTAAAAACTTTTGTCTCAGGGAAGATATCCTACCAGAGTAAACAAAGAGAAGTAAAAAGCTCTGCCTTGAAATTTCGTAGTTTATTTCTTCTCAGATTATTTCTCTTTGTTCTACTCAAACGTATGGGCTTCCTCAAATCCCAAACACAGGATTGTTTTGAAAGGAAATTAATACACAGGGAAGAAATCCCAAAGAAATGAAAATGACTTTACTCAGATATTTCTTTTTTGTGTGTCAAACTACCAACTGTACACCAGAGATAGACCCAATTACCAACCATTAATTGGTGAGCAAATAAGATTGTCATTGTTTATGTTGTTAACAAAGTACAAAGGTTTCTGTGTACTTTTTTTCACAATAACACAGTTCACATCTATATAGTTCTCTGCAATTTACAAAAAAACTCTTTGAAAAGTCTCAGATCCCCCAACTCATCTGAGCCTTATAACAAATGCTTCTTTTGGTCTAGTGTTTCTCTTAAGACATAACTTTTTTTTTCTGATTAATACCTTGTTTATTATTAAGCCTAAACAGGGCAGACTATTTAATAGTGACCAAAAAAGTTATTTTACCCAATATCGTGTGCTCACTCAAAAAGTCAGAACTACTTTTTGTTTGTTTGTTTTTGGAGAAATGTCCAATTGTGTAAGAAAACTTGGGAACCATGACCAAGCAATGGCTAAACCTTTCAGTAAGAATCCTCTTAACTTTAATTACTTAAAAAAATAATCAGGTCTCTAGATTCTGGTTATATGAAGCCAATTAAATTGTCTGCATACATTTGTAGGGTATTTTACTTTCTGTCTTTCGTATTACCTTGCTGTAAGCCAGATTCTATGAGTAATTAACTTCTAAAAAGTTAAGCAAATGATCTTTAGTGAGATGATAATTGTTAAAGCTTTAAAGCTAAATAGTTTCTGTTAAACATGGTGCTTATCAAGCAACAGTTACTTTAATAATTTTCTAGATTTGCTCCATTTAAAATAATTGCCTAGCAGATTGGTTAGGCCTTCTCTGTTTTCCATGCTTTTGCTCTTCCCATTTGTCCAAGTTTCTGAGGAATTCTTAAGTAGGTAAGAAATTTATTCACATTCTCAACTCCGCCTTCCATGAGGCTACTGTGTCTCTTTCATCTGTATGTCATGTTAATCTATTGTAGTTACATTAATGTAGACATAAATAAATCTGTATTATTTATTAAAATCTCTAAAATTTTTTGAGCAACTATATATTTTAAATAACCTATAAGGCTTTGTTATATCATTAATGTCATCCTTATAAGAGTATTTGTATCTTAATTTATTTTTTATTTTTTCTATTTTATTTTAGTTTTTTCATCGTAAGTGTACTCTTTAATCCCCATCCCTTATTTCTCCCATCCCCTCACCCATCTCTCCTCTGATAAATATCAGTTTGTGCTCTCTAGTTAAGAGTCTGTATCTTGGTTTGTCTCTCTCTCTTTTTTTCCCTTTGCTCATTTGTTTTGTTTCTTAAATTCCACATATAAGTGAGATCATATGATATTTGTCTTTCTCTGACTGACTTATTTCGCTTAGCCTAATACTCTCTAGCTCCATCCATGTTGTTGCAAATGGCAAGATGTCATTCTTTTTAAGGTTGAATAATTTTCCTTAAGACATATTTTTATTGAAAATTTTCTACTATTCCATTTCAATTTTACTCCTTTATACCTTTCTATAATAATTTAATTTTCATTTTCTTTTAAAAATTTAATTAGCCTATCAACCAAATTAACACCTATTAACACTTTTATGTGTAAATCACCTTATTGGTTCTGAAGTAAAAATGAACATGATACAGTTTCATATAAAGGGGTCTGCTCTATTTGATAAAGAAGAAAAAATGAGTATTATAAAACTATGACATTTAAATAAAAGTGTGATGCTCACATAGTGAATGTAAAACACTCAAAGTATCATATACAAATGAATTTATCAAATGAATGGTTAAAAAGAGGTTCCAGTTTGATTACCCTCAGGCCAGGGGTGTGCAATATACATATTCGATAATTTAAATTTATAAGGGCCAACACTTACAAATTAGAAATTTTCACATTAACATTGCAAAATTCTTTTGAAAATCCGAACTCATAGTGACATAGGGCCCACATTCCTATGGGGCACACGAGTGGGTCCAAAAGGAGGCAGGTCTATTTAGATGAGACACATTTGTACAACATTGAGGCTCCCTGTAAGGTCCTAGCTTGTTACACCCAGTCCAGCTCATTCATTATGATCCTGGCCTCTGTATGTGGCTAAATTTGCAAACTGAGTTAAACTGATCACTGTTGTGGACTTTTGGAAGAGAGAGATACCACAGACCTGGCTTCTAAGGTCCTAAAGAAGATAAGGAATCATTGGTTTCAGGGAATAGACAATAAGATGACATGAACAAAAGCCCAAAGACAAGAAAGCAGAAGGTGTGAGTCCTGAGAAATAGGTAACCCAGTTGGCTAGGTCACTCTCTTGAGTGTAGCACCCAAAGGTTCTTGAGGAGGATAGTGACACTAGTTTACTCTTTTATCTAACTAACCTGTCCCCTAAATCATTACAATCTGACAATTTCACACTCAGGCCTTGCTTTTCCTGCTAGTCTGCTTAACCTCAAACGTAGTAATCCTCAGTGATTTCCACTCGATGTGATTAATCTGCAGTGCACGTGATCTCCCTGGCATGGCTGATGCTCAGTGGTCAGAGCCACTACTAGGTAATATGGATGGGCCCCTAGAGGGGATAAGTAACTAAGAGTTCCTTCTCATGTGGCTACTCCCATAGCCTATAAATAGCTGTCAAACACTGCTGTTCTAAAGTTCAAAAAGTCTGTTTCTCAATCATGCTAAAGTTAAGAGCATTATAATTTAAAGATCTGAGTTTTTATTTGTTTAGAGAATGTGTTGGGATGGCATAGCAGGAAAAATAAGAATATAGGGCAGAAAATTTTAATTAGTGAGCTTAACTGTTTATACTTTTCAGAAAAGTTTTTTTTTGTTTTTTGTTTTTGTTTTTTTCCCACTGGCTTAGTTCATTTTTCCTGAAACTAAAGGATTACTGTGAGTGAAGAAAAGCAAAATATAAAAGGACTATTCCTTTTACAAGGAGTGGTCCTTGTAAAATAAAACATGTAAAAACACAACAAAAAAGTACTTTTGGGGTGGCTGATTGCTATTAATTTTTCCCCAAATACTTAATGATGTCAATCTGTAAAAATGAATTGCTTCACTTTCAAGGTAATTGAGTTGCTGTGTGTAAGTGCAGTGAATACGATGTCTTTATTATTGACATTAGTCTTTGTGGAAAAAAGTTTAGTGTGCACTTTGGAATGTCCTGAATCTCTTCCCTTTGAAATTTCATCTGGTCCCAATTACCATCTGCTCCTAATTTGATTCAGTGGCAGAGAACGAGCTGAGCTTCTGTACTCAAGCTGAAGCAGACACATTTCATTAAGCCTCATTCTGGTGGTGGTCTTTATGTATCAGCTAAAGTTTAAAGGAATATAGACACAGCAACTTTATGAAATTGTGTTAAAAAGGCATAGAGCTGCATTTACATAATGTACTTTTGACCTCTTAGCTGTCAAAGTCACTCAAAGCTGTTATGTGACTTTTTAGCTAGTTAAGTAAATAAGTCGCAGTTTCTGCCATAGCTCTTATTTTATATTATTTTATTTTTTCTTTCCACATCAGAATCATTATCCGATGGCAGCTGAATTGATGCATTTGGAATACACTGGGCCCTCCTAGGGTCCCTTTGAAATCCCCATTCAGTTCAGTTCATCTAATACGTAAGGATAGCCGCAATGTGCCAAGCATAGATAAGACTGGCCTAGAGCAGTGAATGTGCTTGACAGAGTCCTTGCCTTCCCTGAGTTTCCAGGCTTTGGGGGAAGACAGACATCAACCTACACACCAAACCAGTCTTTAGAGTCCAAAGGAGTTGTTTTTTCACTGCCTGCCACTATCCCGTACCCACAGTGTCCTTGAATGCTGGTCAAAACAGAACTGGGTGTGATCTGCCCTGGCGGGATTCGCCACAGGCATTGAGATGTGGCATGTGGATGCTCCCCAGGCAACTCCAGTTCCAAGCCTTCTTTTTCCATCCGGACAAAAAACCATCCATTCATCTAAGGCAACCATGGTTGGCAACCATGGCCTACAGGCCAAAACTGGCCTGCCGCCTCTTTTTGCATGGTCCACATACTAAGAACGGTTTTACATTTTTAAATAGTTGAAAACAAGTCAAAAGAAGAATATTTCATGACACATGAAAGTAAAATTTCAGTGTCCATAAATGAAGTTATAGTAGAATAAAGTCATGTTTATTCATTTACATATTGCCTATGTCTGCTTTCTTGCTACGTGGCAGAGTTGAGTAGTTACGATGGAAACTGTAGGGGCTCACAACACCGAAAATATTCTCTGTCTGGGCCTATACAGAAGGTTGTTGACCCCTGATCAAAGGGGCCATATTATGTCTTTTCTCACTTTTTCCACCCGTCCAGTCACTGCATACTGCAGGCTATGCTATATGTCAGCCCCTTATCTATTCTTCTAGTTCCTGAATTTTTCCTCCAACAACTGCATGACAACCTCACCTTACAAAAACTCCATAACTCATTTTTTTAAGTAGACAAGAGAGATGATTGAGCCCTAGCAAGCCAGACACCCAGCACCCCTGTAAATCTGACCTGAGTTCTTTGAGCCCATAGCATGGTATTATCCATGCATCTACACTTAGGGTGTTTCAATTTTAAGGACAAAAACTGAATTCTTCTAAGTAGCTTTTCCATGCCACTATTTTGAACAGGCTGCCTCCATAATACAGTTTAATAAGACATTTTGGCTTGTTAATTTTAAAAAATCACCAGGGGTTATGTTACATAATTTTAAATACATTTGGCTACCTGCTTTCTTTCATAATGGTTCTCCTCTAAAACTTCTAAGAATGTCTATAATCAGGAATTCCTAGATAGGTGATATATTCTCCAAATGGCAAAGTCTGACCAGTATAGCTGCTCTAATAAGCACTTATTTAGTTATTTAGTTATTTATTTTTTTTAAAGATTTTATTTATTTATTTGACAGAGAGAGACACAGCGAGAGGGGGAACACAAGCAGGGGGAGAGGGAGAGGGAGAAACAGGCTTCCCGCGGAGCAGGGAGCCGGATGCGGGGCTCGATCCCAGGACCCTGGGATCATGACCTGAGCTGAAGGCAGACGCTTAACGACTGAGCCACCCAGGTGCCCCAATAAGCACTTATTTAGTTATCTAGTTATACTGTGTACGAACTGAAAGTGCCCAAGATATGACAGTCATAACTGATCCACAGGAGTGGATTATATTATTTAGAATAAATTCTTTATTTTTCATATTTATCTCCACAAAATATGCATGACTGATTAGAACTATTTTTCTCACACAGATAATCATGGCAATATTTTTCTTATATCATAATCTCACATGCCGGTAAAATGCTTGTTTTCAAATATAATGAAAATTTCATTTGATTCTCTTAATTCTAGATAATATTGCAGCAAGTTAAATGCATTTAAAACATTTGTATTAGATTCTTATTTCTGACAAATAATGTTTGATCATGAAGTAATACAGTTCGGGGCCAAGAAAAAATTATTGTATTTAACCTAATTCTTGGAGGACTATCCAACTGCTTTCACTACCTTTCAAAGACACTTTTCCAATTTCCAATAAATAATATTGTGAGCAACAGGCATCTAATATTTGGTCTATGAGGAAAGGGAAAAAAATAAGCTGTAAAATTCTTCCTGGAAAGACAAAAGAAACAGTTACAGGTCTTGATAACTTTTAGAGTATAGACAGTAAGCAGAGGCCGGGGGAAACTGAAGTGTAACCTCTGCTGCAAATATGACTCATTCTTGAAAAAAACTGAAATGATAGGTCTAATTTCTGACAAGTATCTTAAAGAACCGATAATCCATGCTAAAAGATAGAGCTTTTTTGCTCTGTGTTTCTGCCCGGTAATTTCTGAGACTAAAATAGGTAGTGAAAGCAGCAGTCTGGCCTCGCTCTGTGGGACAGACACCCTATTCTCCACTGAGCAGAATTGATGTTGACATGTCACAGAGATGGAAATTGAAACCCAAGCATTTATGTGCTTTTCCCAAAGCCTGTGGTTAATCAGTATCTGAACCTGGATCTCAGGGATCTTCTTTTGCGAAGCCTGGGATCAGACCAAGAGGATACACGGCACAGTGCTTTTGACCATCTTTACCAGAACCACAAAGTACTGGAAAGGCCTCAGGAATGGATGTTCTCTACTGATTTCCAAACCTTAGGTATGTCCTTTTAGGTAAGTGTTAGGAAAAATACGATGCCTCTAAAAGAAGTTTCCAAGCCACAAAAACTACGTAGAACTGAGACAATGTTTGACCTTGTGCCCACCTAATTTGTGAAATATTGTTGTTGCCTATGTTTTTATTATGCAGCTTTAAAGAACACGTCTCCTTTGCCCTCACATCTCTAAGGAACTTCAACTTACGAGTTCGCTATGATAGAATAAGAGGCAGAAACATTAGAAGGTTAACTAGTTTGAGATATTAGTAATCGTACGAAATGAGTGACAGCTCTGCCCAATTGCAGTATTCAACATCTATTTAACTTGTTCTTAATATACTTGAGCATTATTTTTGTAGAGCAAGATATTGAATCTACAATTAATTTTAGGTGACTATAAACTGATTCCTCAGACATTCATTGAGTGCCTGCTCTATTTCAGACCCATGCTAAGCACCAGTGTGAATGAATTATGAGTTACTCACAACGTCTGTCTCCAAAAGCTTATAATCTAGTTAGAAGAAACAAATTTCCAAGTAAATTAATTCAATATTATATAGTACAAACTAACTGAGAAGCATCAGGAGTTATGGGAGAGATACTTAATTAACTCGGTCCCAATAAAAATGCTCAAGGAAGGAAAAGCTACCCTAGTTCTGAGTTCCAGTAAGAATAAGCTTTATTCAGGGCATAGTAGCCTAAGCAAATCCATGAAGTATGAAACTGCATAATGTATACATTCTATAGTATACAGCAAAATATGGGGAGAGAAAGATGAGGTTGAAGAGGGAGTTTGGGCCTCAGCCACAGAAGGATTATTCTCCACCTCATGAAGAAACTTGATTCCAGAGACATCAGGACACTGCTAGAGGAGAGTTACAGAGGTAATACCTTTACTTGAACTAGATTTCTTAGACTATATTGTAGAGAGAGGCTCTAAATGGGGCAAGCCTAGAGGTAGGGAGACAAGGTGGGAGGTTGTTGTACAGCCCAGACAAGAGGTGGAGAAAATCTGATTTAGGACAGTGATAGCAAGGATGGAGAGGGAAAGAACAAGATAGAAGAAATATTTCGAAAGGGTCCCTAGGGTAAGGTGATTAGATCTGACATGACTGAGGAAGTGAGTAGGTCTAGGCATACTTCTGATGCCTCGTTAGCCCATGGACAAAAAATAATAACAGAAGATGGGGAGAAGGTTTGAGGATGTGTGGATAAAAGAGATAAAAGAAATTGTCATAGATCCACATGCATAGCAATGAATATTCATATTTTGAAATATTTCTTTCCTGTCTTTATTTTTCATGTATTGTATACATAATTAAGTTCATACTACATTTAAAATGGTCTGTTTTGCTTTTTATTTGACAAAAGCATCATTTCTTGCAGAAATCGTTATTTCATAATATTAAAAATGCTTTTTAAGCACACTCTTCAGTAAGTGTGTAAGTACAGTTACTGAATAACTAATAACCACATAGGGTGGATTTAACATAATTTTTTTAGTATTGGACACCTAGGAGACCAAACAGTCCCTGGAGATTGAGGAGAACTCCCTGCAGCGGCGGTCTCTATAAACTACACACGACAGTTGAAGAAACAATTTCTTAGAAACAAGTAGCCAATCAATCAAATACATCTTAAGATAAAAATATAAAAAACCTTCCTCTTATTTAAAAGATCTAACTTTGTCATTTGTGCTAACATAGTAATAGCAATACATGGCCTCGGAGTTACAAGAGATACATAGTCAAGAGCAGAAACAGTGAGATTTGGCATTAACATTTTTCCTTTTCTCTCTAGTGATATGGTTCAGAGGAATAAAGTCTGCAGATAAAAAACAACAACAACAACAAAACTTCATTTCCCTGGAGCTGGACTTCCGCAAATCCATACTGCCAATCACATGGATAAAATGTAGGCCAGGCTGCCTTGTGTTTTTCAAAATAGACAATAAATGAAATACAAGAAGCGAATATGACTATTTATAATTCTCACTTCTCAGTTGGCATAGTCAACAATTATTAAATATGCAGACAATATTTCTATTATTTGGGGGTTCCTTCTCTCTCTCTTTTTTTTTTCCATCTTCTCAACAGGGAATTTCGGTGCACATTTTTGCCCTTTGGCTTCATCTCTTGGTAGCTCATGAAAAATGATACGTAGGTGGTTTATACTCAATGCCAGAATCAACACTCTTTCTGTTCTGAAAAGTTGAGAATTTGAAAGCATTTTTCCCTCTCATAAAGATTTACTCAAGTATTTATATATCCTGTAATAGTTGGCGTCAGTAATCTTATTCCTTCATATTTTTGGACACTTTTATTTAGAATAACATGCTTCACAACCAAAGAAGCAAACTACCAATGAATACAACTTTATTTTCAATTATTTTTCTTCACATCACTGTGGAAGTTGCTTTTAAATATATTTCATGCATATGTCCAATTTTCCACAAGTGTAAATTCTAGTAGTTCAAGAGGAATATGATGATATATTTAGAACTGCTTAATATTCACCAACTAATGAAAACCCAGTGCAAACAAGGAACATTGTATACAAAATATTGGTTCACAGTATGTTTGGACTTAGTAACTTAGACCTTTAGGATTGGAGTGGGGGGTTGAATTAGATGTTACAAGCAGACACTTTGGGTATGTGTTATGTAAAAACAAGTGGACAGAAAAAAAATTTCTAGCTGCTCAAAAGTATAGGAATAGAGCTATGCCATAAAGTACCTGGTGTTTCTACAGATTTCAATCAATTTTAAGAGGTTATATGATCAATAGACTTTTCTGAGAAAGAAAAGAAGCTTAGATTTTCAATAATTCCTTTTTTTTGGTTAACCAATATATTTCTGATTTAGTGCAAAATTAATAAACATGCCATAACAAAAATTAAAATGTATTTATGGGAGAGCAGGAGAAAGCATTTGAAATGATACCCTCATAGGTAACTTGAATATAAATACTCTGCAGGATCAGGGCATATCCAGTATAAATTAAAAAAAAACAACAAACCACATTCTTCACTACAAAACGGCAAAAGGTATTGGAAATGAGTAACAGGCTTTAATGTCTGTGAATCAAGCATCTGAAGAAGACAAATTCAAAATTCTACAACACAGCACAAACAGTTTGCACAAATTGTGTTGCTTTTCATTAGATTATGTATTGCTGCCATGGATGGTCCTGAAAACCTGGGAACATGTAATACCCTCTACACTGTCTACCCCCACCAGCGTGAAAGAAATTCTATGAGCCACAGACACACCTAAAGTCAGGAAATGGGGAAAATTTTAGGAAGTTACCATTTGGTTGAGCCCTTGGCATGAGGCAATTCTCTGATGCTTTCTGATTACCTAGTGATAGTAATATATAAAGTACAAACATTAAATGTTCATTATTATTTAAGCTTCCTTTGTATTAAGGTGGTTGTATTGAAGGCCACAGTCCTTCCAGCAGTGCACGTATGTTTACCAGAGCCATCGTTAGACTATGGCCTGGGCTCAATGCCACTGGCCCTGCATTCTGGCAAAAACCTATTGAACGCTGGGTAAGAATTTCAGTTTCTTGCTTGACTAAGCTAGCTTTTGATTCATAATTTAAGCAGTTTGTTCTTTTTTTTTAATGTTTTATTTATTTATTCATGAGAGTCAGAGAGAGAGAGAGAGAGGCAGAGGCAGAGGGAGAAGCAGGCTTCCCCGCGGAGCAGGGAGCCCGATGTGGGACTCGATCCCAGGACCCTGGGATCATGACCTGAGCCGAAGGCAGATGCTTAACCATCTGAGCCACCCAGGTGCCCCTAAGTGGTTTGTTCTTTTAAGAAATAAAGCATACATCCCTCTTTCAGTCAGTATTATATAAGCATCATCATGAAGACATATTTATTAAAAGAAAAAGTTAATTATTTCTTAAAAGTCCTGGCAGATCTACCCTAGTAAAATTTATATTGGACCTCAAATGTCAACACTATCTAGTGTTCCCTTGATGAAATGTGTGATGAGACCCCATGATGCATAGTTGACTTTATACTGCCAAAAAGAGTGGAGTTTGACTCTCGGACCTAAGTCCGATGCAGATGGGTGACTCTTTTTAGCCTATCTGAGCATGATGGGAAATTGTCTCCTATACCATCAGTCAGAACACAGTCAACAGTGGTGTCTCAGTCAGAGGGCAGCGCTGCCCTGCTTTCTCAGGCTGCTGGTTATGGAGCTAACCTATGTTCAGAAATCTGTTCTCAATTATTTTGTGTTTCAAAAAAAACAAAGTGCCCTTCATCCAAACCAAAGGGAAGTCGCAAGCCTGGGGCATAAGGCTGAAAATGGCCAATTGAATTAACATACTTTTTTTGCACGTGTGAGTAGAAATATCCTGACAGGTAGCTACATAAACATGGGGGTCATTTAAGATAGTATTTTAACATGATTAGGAAAATTAAAATACCCCGTATTTGTGGGCAGAGACTTATGTGCAAAATCATCTTTGAATACCAACCATGTGTATACTTTTTGAGAAAGGAAACGAGAAATTTGCACCGTGTTCAGACCATAAAAGCAATAAATAGCTACAGAACAAGTTACTGTACAGACGAATATGAAACATGGACTGTGTACAATACTACAGAACTCATTTTTTTAATTTGTGTATATGCTTTTCTTTTTGTAAACAATCCAGTTTGTATTATAAGAGCAATTACTGTGTATGGTGAAAATTCAAATAGAAAGATGCAAAGAGGGGGGGTGCCTGGGTGCCTCAGTCATTAAGCGTCTGCCTTCGGCTCAGTTCATGATCCTAGGGTCCTGGGATCGAGCCCCGCATCGGGCTCCCTGCTCCGTGGGAAGCCTGCTTCTCCCTCTCCCACTCCCCCTGCTTGTATTTCCTCTCTGGCTGTCTCTCTCTGTCAAAAAAAAAAAAAAAAAAAAGAAAGATGCAAAGGTCTCTTCCCTTACCTGCCTCCTATCTCCATCTCTCATTCTCTAAGGTTGCTACTCAAAAGTCTTTTTAACAAACTAGATCATACTTTATGTACTATTTTGCACGTTGGTTTATTCCACTTAATAGTTCTTGAAGATCCTTCTACATTTACCCAGATTACCACCTTCATATACATACGCATATTTCATTCTTTCAAATTTGACTCTAAACATTAAGCGTGGTTAAATGATAATTAATCTCCAGTTCCCAGCTGGTAGGCGTTAGGATTGCTTCCAGTTCTTTTAAAAATCATTGCAAATCATGATGAAATGAACATCCTTTGCATATATATTTTTGTGCAGTTATTTCAGACTATATGAATAGAACAAATTACTAAAATTGAAATAGATGAGTCAAAGGAATATGAATTTTTAAAATTTCAATAGCTACTGCAACATTGCTATTCCACCATAAGCTTTATGGAAATGATGGCTTCTCCACATCCTTGTCAAACTGGCCAGCAGCAAACTTTAATCTGAGCTAATTTGATAAATGAAAAATATTAATTCATTGTTATCTTAATTTGAATTTCTATCGTAATTATTCAGGTTGAGCATTTTATATTTACTGACCAACTGTTTTACTTTTTCAGTGAATTGCCCAGGAATGATTTTTTAAGAGATATCAGATCACAGTCTCTGCTATCTATATGTGTGATAAGATGCTATAAGTGAGAGAAAAAGCACCTTCAAACCAAGATGGACCTACTTTCTTCTTCCCTTTGTACAAATATTATGCATTATTAAATCTGATTTTAGGGAACTGTCTCTGAAAGCTACCAAGAAGTAGAATGTGGATTTTCTCCAGAACCAGCTGCAATGAACTGCAGAAAAAGGAACCTTCTACTCACTGGATATACCTTTGCTCTTTATTATCCCCAAAAAATGAAATTCCAGAAATACCATTGTACATTCAATGTGATGTGTGTTTTTTATTTTGTTTATTCATTAACTTTTAGTTATTGATGGTGTATTATGCGCAAAACCATCAATATAGCTTCTATAAAGGGAAGTAGCCAAATAAAATAAGACAATAAGTTAGACATAATCCTTCCTCTTAGGGCATAGATAGTGTTTTTGAGAACAAACAGGAAAGGAAAAGAAATACAGTGATAGGTTAGGGATGTTGCTTGAGTACTAAGGAGTTAGAACTTCACTTGAGATAAGAAGAAATGAGTGCTGCTAAATGACAATATTCAAACTGTTTTTAAGCAAATTATTCTTTTTTTTTTAATTTTTTTTTTTTTATTTGAGACAGAGAGAATGAGAGACAGAGAGCATGAGAGGGAGGAGGGTCAGAGGGAGAAGCAGACTCCCTGCCGAGCAGGGAGCCCGATGTGGGACTCGATCCCTGGACTCCAGGATCATGACCTGAGCCGAAGGCAGTCGCTTAACCAACTGAGCCACCCAGGCGCCCTAAGCAAATTATTCTAAAAGCAATGTAGATGAAGAGAAGAGAGGGATTAGAGGTAGAAGAACTCATTAGGAGGCTATCCCTTTTACAGGTGACAGATAATAAAGATCAAGATTACCACAGTGGCAATGGGAATGGCCAGCTGGGAACTACCAATGGGGATGCTAGGGGGAAGCATAATTCTCTGGAGCAGACATTGGATGGCATAGAATCATCAAAGCAAGGAAGAATGAGTCCTAAGAAGGAGGGATCCTTAAGAATGTAAAATTCTATGGTCCATCCATATCACCCTGAATGTGCCCCATCTCGTCTCATCTCAGAAGCTAAGCAGGGTCAGGTCTGGTTAGTATTTGGATGGCAGAATGTCAAATGCTACAGACTAATGGAATTCTCACCCTTGCCCATCTTTATTCATCCTAGTGGAAATGAGAGCATACCATTATTATCTTCATCTAATCAGTAAATACTTATTGGCTCCTGCTATATCAGACACAGTACTATGTGCTCAGTAAATGATAAAATGATAAATAATGGAAAAAAATAGTCAGCAAAATCGGTAAGGTCCTTACTTTCACGTAGCTGAGAACTTACCCAGAAAGCATTAAACCAAAAGCAATGATGATACTGCCATTTTGCTCTGGGGGAACCACCTCTCCGCCATTGTTAGATCTTGTGCATCAGCTGACACTAACTCTTCCCCAGCTTCCCAAAATGGTGTACTTGATCTAAGACCAGACCCTTGGGAGGAGGGGAGGGTGCCTTCTCTGTCTGGCTACAGTGAGCCGTGGTGGCCAGTCACAGTTGCTGAGACTTCATTCCAGGTGTTTTGGTTCAGCTCTCCGAGAAGCAGACTCTCTTCCCTCCATGGTGGGAACCTGGAAGTGTGAAGTCAACCTTGTCTGTGATTTGAAAAATAATTTTCTACAATAAGTAGAAGGCAGAGCCAAGAGTTACAGAGAAAACCATGTCCTGATGATATCATTTGAGTCTGGTCAAGCTCTGACCAAAGCTAGATTTATTCCTGAACTTTTGGGTTAGGTGAGGCAATGAATTCTATTTTGGTACAAAAGCAGTTTGGTTTGGATTTTCATTCACTTGTAATCAAAAGAAGTCTAACCATTACAACTCAGCTCTTAAAAAAAAAGTCCTGTTCTTTTTTTCGAGACAGCAAAAAAAATTGAAATTACTTTTCTCTAAACATTTTATTGCAAAACTATGGTGTATTACAAAATTTGAAGCATTTGAAATCTAAGAAGAATGGTATTTCCTTGGAAATAATTAAATGACTATCTATGGAAAGTTATAGTATCTTCCAATCTGTTTTAAATTATGGTATAAAGTTCACAGCTGTATGTTTTTCAGTTACCAGAATGCAGAGAAGTCTGCTATTTGGGCCATGACAAACCTACATTTATTTCTCTTTTGAGATAGTAAAAATGTTGCTGTTATTACTTTATTGATAAATAATTGAAGTTTACTTTTTATTTCTAGGTAAAAATATTTTTAAAAAAATTAAACAGCTATTGTTTTGAGAATCTCTTATTTTAGTGGAGGAGGTGAACATATAAACCACTAAATGCACTAAAATCAGTGCATATGTTGCCTTGATCTTTACCTTTATGTTTTAAGCATCGTTCATTGGAATGCCTTCACATGACATGCACCTGGAAACAATGACAACGCTGCTTGAGAATTTTGAGGAATTTTTTCACACTATGTATGGCCATCGTTCAGAATCAGCTTGGAAATGCTGTATTATACATAATCAGACTTTCAGACATGAGTAAATACAGTGATGCCTTCCTAACCTAGAGTTTCCCTCCCATGCAATTATAACTTATGGTCTTAATTGTGTCTGTTTTTTGAGCAACCACAGGATTTCAACTCCACTATTCTGTATTCTTTCTTTTTAGAGATAGTTAGAAAAAGAGGTGCTAGCACTTAGCTGTGGAAAGGGAATGTAACTTCGTGGAGTTTTTTTTCCCTCCTAGTGAAGATTTGAGAAAGGAAATTTAAATAATCTCCCAAACTTCCCCTAACCCAATTTTTAACATACCATCTAAGTATGAGGATAAAAATAGTATCTTTTCTAACTACCTCACAGGCTCATCAGGAAGCATAAATAAATACTTTTTATGAAAGTGGCTTGTGCATTTTCAAGAGCTGTACAAAGTTAGTCTTACTTCCAGTTTAGGGTTCCTAGAAGCAATGTGCTGTCCAGGCCAGTAGGACAGGCTACGCATTGCACAAAGGTGTCACGGCATATCATGTAGATTTCTATATGTAGGTCAATAATTTTCTGGCAAATGGCAGTAAAGAGAGTCGTTCTGATAAATTCTCAATGTTCCAACAATGTTCCAACAGGAAGGGTTGCCTTTTTAAAATTCTCACAAAGGGCCTTTGTATTGTGATTGAGGAAGCATTGTCCTGCCTATTTTTTCTCCCTTTCTGCAATCCAATATTCACACTATAGTCTGACAATTGCTCCTAAAATGCAAATTACATAGCCTTATTTCTCTGTCAAAACTCTTACAATGATTCTTCAAAGGCCTTCACAATAATTTCCTAGTTTCTAGAATTGGCAAGTTTTGAGACCCCTCACCAACCCGGTCTCATCTCTCCATGCCTCCTGCTACTCATCCCCCATGCCCCAGCATGAGGAGATACCTAGAATTCCCTGAACAGCCTGCACTTTCTTGCCTCTGAGCCTGAGGAAATACTCCTTATGCCGGAAACATTTTTCTACTTCTATTTTCCTATATGCATCTTAGAGGTCACATTAGATGCCCCCTCCTCCAGGAAGTCATCTCTAAGCTGCCCCTTTTACTCAACCCTCTAGGGGTCGATGTTTATTCCTGTGTTCTCTCTTGCAGTGGCCTCGTTGGTCATTCAGCTGCCTCAAGCAGATAGTGAGCAACTGGAGAAGAGAGAGTGTCCCATTGACCTTTGTGCCTGGTACATATTAGACCTCACCTATATTTGCTGAATGAAATGGAGTCTGGCTTCTGATGTTGGATGTATTGCTTATATGCCGTGTGACCTTTCTCTATCTTACTTTCCTGCTAGAAAAATAGAAGTCTGACCATAGCATAATGTACAGGGAAGTTGAATCACTATGTTGTACAAGTGAAACTCATGTAAAGTTCTGTGTCAACTATACCCAGACAAAAACAGTATAAAATAAAAAAATAAATAAAAGTATATTGCATTGATAAAAAATTCAAATTTGAATTAGCCAATTCAAAGAAGAGAACATTTAGACTTGGAAATGCACCATATGCTTTTCTCACCTAAATTCAGAATATTCTGTCTCTGCTGCTAAAATGGAAAAGGAAAGGAGGAGGGAAATTTTGGTGATTGGAACTCAAAGACATATGAAATATGTGTGTGCCCATGCACGTTTGCTCGTTAACATTAAATTTCCCTGACGGGCTTTGAGAAATTTTTTAACAAAAGATCATGGCAATGGAAATGCTTGGCAAGTGAAATGCAGCTATTTTACAGTGGTTTAACATTTTCCAAATGCCAAATGTAATAGGTGTTTGATACTGCACATAATTCACTGGATCTTTATTTTATTTTCACTACAAATGTAGTGGTTAAGCTTCAGGGTAAATGGCTTCACCACACGATCGATCAGGGTCTATTCTGGGATTGTGAAAGAGAGCTTTACAATTATCTCATTAATTTGAAAGTCATTATGCAGGACTCAAGTGGCAGCTCCTCTTGGGGAGCAGTGTCTTCATCTTAATCATCCTGACTGTGGGCAGAGCAGAGTATCATTAGGATCTGGGTAGAAGTAGCAAAAGAGGCAAGGGACTATAGGAGCTGGAAAATGATGGTGGGAAGGAAAGAAGCAAGCCACAGAGAACAACTGTTGAAAGATGCTAAAACCCATTGTGCCTTAAGGTTTAAGAGAACGAGCAACGATCACATAAGCCATGTTGATCCATATTTCGTAATACATTCCCTCTGATACCCATAGGACATGAATGCTTTTGCAATCCCTGCCAATTTTGATATATTATGCTGGAGGGGAATTTCCAAAGGAATCCATTATCTTCTGTGTCTTCCCACTATTCAAGGTTTTGTCAAGCTTTATTTTCTGTAGATTATGTTATAAAAATAATCTTTTCCCCAAATTAAAAATTTGAGTATAACAGTGGATATGACTTCAACATATACACATGCTCTTCCTACAACACTGAGATTAAAATATACTCCTTGAGAGGATGGGGCTCTCTAATTTAGAATCATAGATTTGGTGGGTGTTGAAGAAGCAACTTGTCCTATAGAGAATGACAGCCAAAAAGGGAAATACCACTGAGTTACGTATGATTTAGAATTATTGCCCTTGAATCACTGAGAAGTTGAATGCTGGATGAAAAGTGTCAGTTGTTTTATATGTGACAGCAATGGTCATAAATGCATCTGCTTTAGTGCAGAGAGAAGAACCTATTGCATTACCATGTCACCCTTTATGGAGTCACACCAGCAAGCACCTGCCATACATTTCAGTTGAATAAATCAGTGATTTTTTAAAGACCTGTCAGCAAACCAGTGCCAGACTGGCTAGAGAAGAGTCACCCAAGGAGCTTGTTACCAAAAAAATCCACCCGTGTCTCTCCCCAGTCCACCTGAATTAGAATCCTTGTGGGGGAGGCCAGGAATCTTTCCTTTAAAACAGCTTTGGTGGTAACTCCAATGACCAGGTTTTGAAACTGCTGGACTACATCATATTTCATATGTTAGTAGCTGTACAACAAACTCTCCCCTCCCCACGATATTCTATGTAAGTGATACTCTCTTCAGGGAAAATAACTGAAAAGTTTGATAATGGCAATTCTCTGAAGAAAGAAAGCATTAGTGGATGATGAAGCACAGTATCATCAGTTGTCTATCCTTGACAGATTATACACTTTTTACCTCTGGAATCTTAACTGCCCTCTTGGCTGGGTCATGAAATTGGAATTTTCCCGAAGTGGAGGTACATTAGTAGACTTTTACTCATTTTCTGGAACGAAATGGACAAGCCTGTATCCATTCACACCAGAAAAAAAAAAAAAAATGTTCCCTTTAAGTCAACATGTCTTAACACTTCAAAACAGGCCAAACTTTACTACTGCACAACTTGAAACATTTGAAAAGAAGTTGTATGATTTACGATGGCTCATATGTTGTCAGTGATTCACCCAAGTATCCATGTTTTTAGTAATACCGTGCAAATAAATTGCAGCAAATATAAGAAGTGGGGATTTAAAGGTGAAACTGTTATTACTCACTTTCTTGAAATCAAGATGATAGGATTTGGAGAGAAGTTGAAATGTCAGACTGTTAATCTCTCTCAGAAAAAAAAACCCTGGTATATTAGAAATTTTATAAATATATGTGAAAAACTGTTGGAAAAATTTTTTTAGCAGGGGTTACTTTTTCTTCACTTCATGAGAATGCGAGTTTTACCAGAAAGATCATTCATTCACCCAGCCAACAAACCAATACTGAGTGTCTACTCTCGACCAAGCTTCCTGATCAGCCTGACCACACAACTAGTTCATATTTAATCATCTGCCCTTTCCATTAAATAATTATTTCTAACTGGAATTGAACTAAAAGAGATATTCATTTATTAATTCACTTAAGTAATTTTTTTCTAGATTACCTTGCAAAGCACTATGCTATGCTCTATTAACGATTTTCAAAATTACATACAGAACTTCTAACAGTTTACAATCCATAATAACTCATAAAGATGACTGCACAAGGTGTTCCTCAAGTAGTAGAAAACAAATATTTTACTTTTTGCTTCCTCACTTTCTTACAAAAAAAGATAAGGATGGTTATGAGGGGAGTCAAAGACATACAGGTACAAATTCTTTTCCAGTAGAGTTCAATGTGGATTGACAAAGTGTGTCATTTCTTTTAAACCAGCAGAGAAGTAGTTGAAAATGTAAGATTTATTTGCCTATAAGATGGAATCCCATGGCCATTCATTTTAATACCTCTCTTGCATATCTTCAGCATCCTTCCATTCACTTCACTATACTCACCTGTCACAAACCCAATCTCCTGAAATCCAACCCCACCCCCACCCCCGCCCAGGTCCCAGCCTGCACCAGTGCAGCTGAATGTGGCTGGAGACAGACACACTGATGGTTTCCCTTCAAATTCACCTTCATGTTTCCCAGCAATCATACTATTTGTTCCCTAAATCTCCTACTCTGGCTTTTTCTTTTCTTTCTTTCTTTATTTATTTGAGAGAGAGAGAAGGAGAGACAGTGAGAGAGCACAAGTGGGGAAGGGAGGGAGAAAGGGGCTCCCTGCACAGTAAGGAGCCCCATGCGGGACTCGATCCCAGGGATCATGACCTGAGCCGAAGGCAGACACTTAACTGACTAAGTCACCCACGCGCCCCCTCTCTGACTTTTTCATGTCTTTTCTTCTGCCCTCAAACTTCTAACACCTTCTCCATCCCCACTTTCAAGTGAAAAAAAAATTAATTTCACCAATATTTCAATGAATTATGTCTAATAAAGCTCCCCAAACTTAATGGTGTGACACACAAAAAAAATGGTTAAGAATTTAGGCAGTATTTGACTGAGAACTTCTTACACACAATGTACAGCAGCTAGGGTTATTTAGCTGGGAGCCATGCTGGCCTAGATCTCCAAGATGGCCTCTCATCCTCCATAACTCTGCATGAGTCCCCTAAGTATTCAGTAGCCTGGATTTCCATAGAGCATGGCAGCTGGGCTCTAAGAAAGAGGAAGTAAGATATCCCAATTTCTTTTCTTTTCTTTTTTTAAATTTTTTAAAAAGATTTTATTTATTTATTTGAGAGAGAGAATGAGAGAGAGAGAGAGCACATGAGAGGGGGGAGGGTCAGAGAGAGAAGCAGACCCCCCGCTGAGCAGGGAGCCCGATGCGGGACTCGATCCCGGGACTCCGGGACCATGGCCTGAGCCGAAGGCAGTCGCTTAACCAACTGAGCCACCCAGGCGCCCAGATATCCCAATTTCTTAAGGTTCATGCTTGGAAATCCCAGAACATCACTCCCACCTTATTCTATTGGTCAAAGCAAGACTTGGTGGATTTAAAAGACGGAAAATAGATTCAACATCCTGATGTGAGAAACTGCATGTGAATACAGGGTTAAGGGGAACTGTTGATAGACATAATTGAAAACTACAACTAATTAAATATTAGTTACCATGCCTGATCATCACATCAACCGCTTTACCTAGACCTGTGCCCACATGTCCATGTTCTCTCATGTTACTATTGATGAACTGTTCATCACTGAACAAAAGTCAACCTCCGCTTTTACATTAGAATCCACTTTCACGGGGTGCCTGGGTGGCTCAGGTGGTTAAGCGGCTGCCTTCTGCTCAGGTCATGATCTCTGGGTCCTGAGAGCAAGCCCCTGTCGGGCTCCTGGATCAGCGGGGAGTCTGCTTCTGCCTCTGCCTCTCCCCCCTGCTCATGCTCTCTCTCTCTCTCGCTCTGTCTCTCTCTCTCTCAAATGAATAAATAAAATCTTTAAAAAAAAAAGAATCCACTTTTACCTGTTCAGGGTCATTGTTTCCGTAATTTTTCTTCTTTGCCCTGCATCATTAGTTGTTTTCTTCATTATGTAATTCCCATTGGTAAACTAATGTAGTTTTTCTCCTCTTAAAAAACAACCAAAGAAACCAAAATTCCTCTCCAGAATCCACTTTCTCCCTTCAGACATTTTTTTTCCTGTTCCTTCTTAGGGCAGCACTCTCCAAAAGATGATTTGTATGCACTGTCTTCAATTCCTCTTAACCTATCCTATCTTGAACCCACTCCAATCAGGTTTTGTTCCAGTGATTCCACCAAAAGAGACCTTAACTCTAAAACCGTATCTTCCACCTTCAAAATGCAAAGTCCAGGGGTGCCTGGATGGCTCAGTCGGCTGAGTGCCGACTCTTGGTTTTGGCTCAGGTCATGATCTCATGGGTCATGGGATGGAGCCTTGCTGGGGGCTCCATGCTCAGCGCAGAGTCTGCTTGAGGATTCCCCCCACCCTGCTTCTCCTTCCGCTCAAGTGTGCACACTCTCTCACTCTCTCTAAAATAAAGAAATAAATCTTTATTAAAAATGCAACATACAATGCTCTGTTCTTATCTCATTTGACCATCTGGAGCATTGAGCTCTATCAACACCTTCTCCTTGAAACAGTTTTTTTCCCTCTTGGCTTCAAAGACAATACACTCTCCTGATTTTCTTCCCACCTCACTGATGACTCTTTCTGTCTCCTTTTTGTTGATTTCGTCGCATTTCTTCAATCTCTGCTCCAAGGCTTAGTTCTTGGTTCTCTTCTCATCTTTATTTACTCACGTCTCATGACTTCAAATACTGCCTAGGTTCTGAAAATTCTAGTACTATATTCTCCAACCCTGACCTCTTTCTCAAATTGCAGACTGTATCTGACAGCCCCCTTGAAATCTCTACTTGGATATCACATCAGAATCTCAAGCTAACATGTCCAAAAGTGAGCTGGTAATCATGTCCCCAAATGGTCCTCCCACAGATTTCCCATCTCAGTAAATGGCATCTCCATTTTTCCAGCTGTTCCTGCCAAATACTTAGAGACATCTTGGGATTTCTTTTTTTCTTAAAATCCTCGTTGAGTTTGTCTTCACATTCCTTTAAAATGCATTCATAATCTGAATACTTTTCACCACCATCTCTCACCTAGATTTCCCTAAATAGCTTTTACTCTTGTTTCCTTATGGTCTATTTTCACTACAGTAGACAGGGATCTTTTTTAAATTGGATGATTTACTCTTCTACTTAAAACCCTTCAGTGACTTCCTGTTTCACTCACAGTGGCCTCCCATGGCCTCCAGTCTGGCCTGATATCATGTCATTCTGTGCCTGTGATCTCATCTCCCACCTCCCTGCCCCTCACTCATTCACTCCAGCCACATTGAAGAACTGTCTGTCCCCAGCCCACTAGGGATGCTCTCATCACAGTGTCTTTGGACTTACTCTGCCCTCTGCCTGACATGCTGCTTTACCCTTGCCACCCTGGACATAGCTTTGATTTTACTTGTCTATTGTTTATTGCACATCCCCCCCATCATGATATAAGTTCCGTGAAGGCAGGGACTTTCATCAGTTTTGTTTGTGGTTGTATCCCCAGAACCAGCAACAGCACCAGCTACGTGGTAGGCACTCTATAAATAAGTGTGGAATTAGTAAATTTTCATTTCCTTTTTTGTTTGTTTCTTTTGTTTTTAAACATAGTCAACTCTTTATGCTCTTTGAAATGTATTTTATTTTATGCTGAAATGAGAGATAGAAATGGTTAACCGGTTCTTTCAAAAACCCCTTTGGTGAAACTAAATTTTGATGCTTTCTTTGTTCTGTATTTATCCTTACTAGATTCTGTCCATTCCCTGCCCTTGTTTCGTGCTGCTTGGATTAATATGGCTTTGCTAATGTGTTTTAACAAGTGATAGAGGTAGTCACACCAAATTTCTCTTTCTCCCCTGCTTATTCTTAAACATCTGTGCCAAATCACTTACATGCTGCCTCCTGGTTAGCCGAGTGACAAGAAGCAGGCTCGTTTTAGTTTCCTCAAATCCTTTTTAATGTACTATTTCCCACTTACATTTTCTCTCAGCTTCTAGGATTTGGGGACTGCTGGTATGTTACTTGGGACTTGATTCTCCTTCCTTTTACTTTGCTACCAATCTTGCCTGTCTTCCTGGTATTGAACTTTGTTTTATCATGGTTCCTGATTCTCTCTGACCATCTGTTTTTGGAGTCTACCACTGCCTGAGGTGGGACATTTGTTTCCCTGTGTGTGTGGGGAGAGGGGGTGTGCCACACCCCTCCCTGCCTCACACCTCCAATGAGCAAAGGTGCCAGCTTCTGGACATGTTCTGGAGGAATGGGAGAAAATCTGGTCGTTCTAGATGATTTTTTTTTATAGTTTTGTCATTTTTGTTTAAAATGTTTCATTGGGATTTTTTAGTGTTGTATCATCAGATTGAGGAGAATTATTGACATCTTTTTCAAATAAGAACATTTTATTTCTTATCACTCAAATTTTCCTGTAAATGCTCTACTAAAATATAGTTTTCTTTAACTTGGCAAAATGTTTCTCATTAAGGACCAGATTGAGTATTTGTGTATTCATTGTCGTTAATAAAAGCTTTTTTATTGTATTTATGGGTAATATATGAGATAGTATTTCTGTGGGGGGGCATTTTTTCTAAGGGTAAAATTTATTTGGCATTTTAAAAAATTCTTCATTATAAAATAATTTTAAACTAATTTTCAGAACTATAATGTATGTAATAATTTTGTCTCTAGGTCTTGTTTATGTTGGTTATATAAGAACCTCTTTATAACAAATAATTGTATAACAAAGAGTTCTATATTACAAGAATAATATAGAATAGAATCTTTTTAAGTTTTCATAGGAACACACAAACCTTGATTTTAATGATATATTCTAAGTTTTTATGTGTTTTGTGTGCATATGTCAGTTGGTCTAAATTAGGACATACATGGGGCGCTTGGGTGGTTCAGTCTGTTAAGCGTCTGCCTTCGGCTCAGGTCATGATCCCAGGGTCCTGGGATCGAGCCCCGCATCGGGCTCCCTGCTCCGCGGGAAGCCTGCTTCTCCCTCTCACACCCCCCCTGCTTGTGTTCCCGCTCTCGCTGTGTCTCTCTCTGTCAAATAAATAAATAAAATCTTTAAAAAAATAAATAAATCAGGACACACATGTAGTACCTATGTTACTCTATCACTTCCTCAAACACTACACACTATCTCTATAAACAATGCATATTTTAAATTAGAAACTGAAAAATTAAATGGCTTAATAACAATAGGACTGGGAATAATGACTTATTTTTCACATTGGTGTTGCATTTTGTTCTCACTATATTATGATATATAGTTGGAAATAGTCCAATGAGCCGCTTTTTTATGGAGCACTTGGCTCATGCTCTGAGTGAAGGAAACTTCAAGAAGAAAGCTGCCTTGAGATAGCTCTGAAGAGGTGGGACTAGCATGAACACACTGCTCTGAGGTTGAGAAATTTTACATCCTTTTGTGACCCTCAAAATGGGAGCAATAAGGCAGAAAAATAGTCAAAGGTATAAACCTTTCCTCTTAACCCAAGATTATAGGAGACAGATTGGTACTGCCAGAGATAACCCTATCATTAGAATACCCCAAATAGAGGGGCTACCTAAGAACAAGCCCACCAGAAAAACACTGTGTTTCTTCCTTAAACAGTTAATATAACTGTAAGAGCATAGTTTGCTAAGTATGAGGAAAGGGATTGAAATAAGGATCTATCAGGATGCTTTCACAGATAACATCCCTGACACACATGCACACGCACACACACGCACCTTGGTAATTCTGCTTTTCTTCCCATAGGAAAATTGCATTCTTCAAACATGCAATACTTGATGATGGAGCCAGATGTCAAAAAGCATGTGGAGTTGGAGAAGAATACAGCCTTAAGATTGAAGATTTGCCATGGAAAATCCAAAGACAGATCAAGGAATTTTTTTAAGTGAAACTTTTAACAGTCTATTGTTTGTAGTCCATTTAGGAGACAAGATATCCTATATGCTCTGAAAACAGTTACTGATCTGAAAGTAAGATTAATTATAAAATCCACTTCTTCCTCATCACCACCTTTGCTAACAATCATCAATTGACTGTATCGGCATTCAGGTTGTCATATTAAACATATACACAATCCAAACCCTTCCCCCCGGTTCTGATCATGTCACTACGGCCACTTTCTCCAAAGCCTAACTAACATCACACACTGAGGCTGAGACATTTGTCAATTTACTTTAGGTACTCTATTGGTGTAAAAGTTTTTATTTTACATCTCTGAGTACAATTTTGGTTTGGAAAGAAGTGTAGAGATTTTTTATAGGTCGTGTGTAAAGGAAGGCGCTCATTAACAAACACAATTCATTTAAAAATTTTAAGAAAGGCGATCCAAAAATTATAGCACAATAAGCTGACACATTGTTTTGTCTAAACAAATCCATGTGTTGGAGTGCTGATTCTAGGATATCTTCCAAACCTACAGACCTTTAGCATTCCCCTTGTTACGTGCATGTGCCTCTGCTGAGCCAGCATGCTGTGCTGCTTTGACTCAAAAGAGTTGTCCATATCCAGGCATTAAGTCACTATACCGGACACGCACCACTGGAATGCTGTGACCTACATACGGTGTATGTGGTTTACATTTTCAGTAACTGGGAGGCAATTTAATTGTCTGACTCAATTACAGTAAGTGAGAGCCAGACTGCCAAGTCTTCATTCACCTCACTGAAAACGGACCCCTCAAAGTCAAGCCAAATTCTCAAAGGAGAAGCTGGGTCAGCAAAGTTGCTGCTGAATCACGTGTGTTGCAGTCTGTATCTTGAAAAAGCTGCTAGTTTTCCTTGATCCTTTATTTCTAGTGCTCGCTCTCTGAAACTGGTCAAACTCTAAGATCAACAGTACAATTGAGTTTGACTCTAGCAGAATGGTGATTCTATGCTGGGCAACTGTTTCCTAGCTTAAAGCCAAAAGAAATATTGTCCAGTAGGAGGAACCATAATAAACCTGGGTTTTTGATTAATTTGGAATGTACATTTTCCAAGCAGCACTGATATGCTTGGAATTCTGCATGAGTCTTAATCTCCACTAGAAAGAGGTAGCCTGGGCTCTTGGGACTACACTACCTCATGTCCTCATGTGGCCAACTGCCTCAAGATTGGTTTGTAAAGTGACTCCTTCTTTGACCTGCCAACACTGGCTCCTGACCAGAAGGCACAGGGTATGCTTAGCCAGAGAACTGCCACTTAGCGAGAAACAGGTCAAGTGTCCACGGAGAAACCACTGATCTAACGCTCAGTTCCTAATGAAGCAAAGGGAATCTGTTCAAGTCTCTTTCTTTGTGACGTGCCAAGCAGTAGGCATTAGATTTGAAGTCTGCCCCTCTTTGGTAACTATGTTAAAAGATAATGGGGATAATTCTCAGCGAGAGTTATGACCAAGCCTGACGCGTGCCATGAGAATTCCCAGAGAAAGACTGGTAAAATTCTAGTAAGAAGAGTAAAACCAGAGTGAGAGGAGATCCATTTTTATACCTCAGCTCTGAAAGCAAATGATTCTGCACTATTTATAGTAACCATGAAAATCCCCACAACTTGATAATAAGCAGGTGGGCCACTGACATTTCTTAGAAGTACAAATAATTATGATGGAAACTTCCTCTTTCTCCCACAGCTGAGTTTATGCAGTGAATGGAAGGTCCAGAGTGGGGCAGAAGAGAAGGCCATGAGAGACAATCTGACCTGAGGCTGATGTTTTCTTTTTTTTTTTTCTGGTTTCTGTATTATCAATGTCTTTAGGATCACATGACTATGTTTGAAAGATCAGTGGGACAGGAATGATCACAATTTAGATTATTTGACATTATGCTTCTTTAAAATATGATGTAGAAAAAATGTAATAGGGGCGCCTGGGTGACTCAGTTGGTTAAGCAACTGCCTTCGGCTCAGGTCATGATCCTGGAGTCCCAGGATCGAGTCCCACATCAGGCTCCCTGCTCAGCAGGGGGTCTGCTTCTCCCTCTGACCCTCCCCCCTCTCATGCTCTCTCTCTCTCATTCTCTCTCTCAAATAAATAAATAAAATCTTTAAAAAAAGAGAAAAAATGTAATAAAATACAATAAACTTGTGAAGAAGATAGGCCATTCCCCATCACCACTGAAGGTTGAAAGCTGTTCTACCTTATGAGGAAAATATTAGTCAATGCCATTTGGCTCTTCAGAGTCTTCATTTGCCTTTCTATAGACTAAATTGTTTTCAATAATATCTCATAACTTGTTAACAATCCATTAATGTTCAGAATTTGGGGGGGGCGGATTATATGCCTTGAAAGATATTCTTAAAATAAATGGGTCCATACAGTTGTTGGGGGAGAGAGGAAAGGAGTGGGGAATGTGGTTGAGAGTATTGACCCTGGCACCACATGACCTGGGTTTGGATCAAGCTCTGCCATTTTGTAACTGTTGGCTACAGTTTTTTTTCCCCCTCCTAAGCCTCAGTTTTGTTTTTATCTATAAAATGGGAGGAAAAAAGATTAATGAAATAATGCATCTTAAGCTCTTAGCATAATGTATGGTATATAAGAAACAGTTAACAAGAGTTACTGATTATTATCTTACAAATAAGCAAGTCAGCATGTACACACACACAAACACACAGCACACACACACAGTCTTTTATTCATGCACTGGTACTAGAATCTTCATTCATTTATTTAGAAAAAGGACCTATAACATTTTTGTTTTTAGATACAATTTACTGAGCAAGTGAAGTAAAGGACCCTCTATAGAATGCGATTTCAGGATTCCTGGAAGACCCTTCCTCACTGAGAGCTGATGTTCCACATATTATTCCATCTTATTGAGGTATGTTAAAACTTAAGTTTAAATTTCCCTTCTTCCATTCTTCTCTTCTCCTCTCCTCTCCTCTTCCCTTCCCTTCCCTCCCCTCCCCTCCCTCCTCCCTCCCTCCCTTCCTCCCTTCCTTCCTTCCCTCCTTCCCACCTTCCTTCCCTCCTCCCTCCCTTCCTTCCTTCCTTCTTTCCTTCCTTCTTTCCTTCCTTCCTTCCTTCCTTCCTTCCTTCTTTCCTTCCTTCCTTCCTTCCTTCCTTCCTTCCTTCCCTTTCTTCTCTTTTCTCTTTTCCTCACCCATTCTCTTCCCCTATCTGGGATTTCTTGGGCTTCCCAAAGTTCCTACAGATGGTGGGAAGTTGCCATGAGCTGCCCAGGGTTCAGATTCACTGAGAAGTTCTGCAAAGTCAGCACTACCATCTGCTGATTATTCTTTATTTTAACATTAAGACAAAAATGTTTTCAGAGGAATATTCTTTAAGCTCTAGTGGTAACAATATATTTTTATTCTCATCATTATTTATTTCGGATTTTTTTTTTTTTTTGCAATTAACATGTATCACTTTCACAATCAGAAATAAAAAAGCATTTAAGGAAAATAAAGAAAGAAATTGATAGCACTATTCAGAGTGCTAATTCAGGGCAAGAATCATTTGTCCCCTTTCTGCTTCTCCTGCCATAATTTCTAAGGATCTTGGATGTGTGGAGAAAAGATACTTAGGTATTAGGGTTATGTATTTTATTGTTCTTACCTTTCATCATGACATTTCTGACAGTTTTCCAGTCATAAAAAAAAAAACTCTATGAAGTATTTGACACATAACATATATATTTCTTCCTTCCTGGGGTTTGTACAGTTTGTAAATTAAATTGCAAATGTGAATATTATTTGCTATCTTTATCTGCCTTTTGGCCTCAGAAGTTCCCTCACACATTTACTTTTTCCTTTTCTGCATATGACATTCTAGAATGTTACACGCTTTAACTTTTAGTTCATCTTCTATGGAAGCCTTCAGCATATCAGAACAATTTCTCACATTCATATGGAAGTATATTTCAGTACAATGGCCCATCAGCTTGCACAATAAACAAGAGTGAATACTAAAAACATTTTCTGAAAGTAAAATCAAATCAAATCAAATCTACAAATGTATCTTGAGAAATCAACTTAGAGTAGCAATTTCTCTGGTACATGGACACATTTTTCTTCCATGAAAGGTTTCTAAATTCATGTCTATCCATTTGAAGAAACTGTGACAGAACAGTTATGACTTTTCCCAGTGAGAAAAAAAAAAAAGGAATCACATACATCAGATGTTCCATATGCTTGTGTTATGTAAAAGTCTTGAACATTTTATTGACTCTGTCTGGTCAGATGTCTCAGGAAACACATCAGCTTATGACACACAGGTTCAAACCTTGAATCCACTTTCTTACATTGCTTTGAATTGGCTTTTTCTCTGTGAGGCAAGGCCATTAGCTTCAATTAGCCTGATACTAAAGACAATGAGGATATTATCAGTAAGTATGTGTGACACCTCAACACATAGGCTTAGACAAAAGCAGCATAACTTTTAAACTCACAGATCTCTTTGAAGGCAGCACTTTCCTGAGCTGCGGGAGAGCCACTGCGGGATTTCTGGGTGAAGTTTTCGTCATCACTTCTCCAGAGATCCTGGAAGCACAGAGTATCTCCCTGGGCTCCTGGCCAGCTCCAATAGAGTATTGGCTTCCTCCACCACTTCCTCCCCAGAGATTCCTTACTTGAAACGTGTGCTGCTTGAAGAGGGTAAACCAGTTACCACAGTGCTGGTTGGAGTCCCTCTTCCCATGTGGCAAATTTATCATTAAGTTATTGACAAAACAAACAAACAAACAAACAAAATGAATGAATAGCGTTACTCATACATTTGAGTAGAAGCTTTCATACTCAATTTCTAGAAACTTGGAAAAGAAAGGAAATGGAATGGAGGAGATTTGCAGTAGGAAAACTTTGATGAGTGGCTCTTGAAGTAAGTAGGAAAGAGTCTGTCCTCTTTCTACAGCGACTTTCCAAACCCACAGAAACACATATTGAATATATTATGGGCCATATTCTCATTCTTTTCCTCTCTTTTGACGTGTAAGATAATACTTCTCCTTCCTTTGATTCTCTGAATCTTTCAATGTACTAATGGTTCGTTTTTTGATGCATATGTGCCCAAAAGTGGTCCTCCTTGTGCTGCTTTTCCAGAGCAAGCCTCTTTAATCTTACCTTATATATGACACTTGTCATTGTGTTAATCATCCCCTACAGCATGTTAATAGGTGGGTCACCACACACACTTTTACAATCTATTTGGAGAACTTCAGAAGAGAGCAAGAGTTCTTACAAAAGTGTAAAATTAAAATAATGAAAAATTTTTCTTGTTCAGGTTTCCATAAGATTTCATTATATATGTAGATACATATACATATATATATATAATTTATCTAACATGAGAAAATGCTGTGATGATTTTCCACATTTTATTAATTTATACAAAATCACTTTTTTCTCTGTGTCAGCTTCTTATGATTCTTTTATAGCATTTATCATAACATTTCTGACATATCTCACTGAGTACATGGAGATTACGTCCAAAGCAATGGCTAGGTCTTATTCTTCCTTGGTGTTGGAATACTTTGATCCTTGGCACAGAGTAAACATTTAAATGCACATTAGTTGAATGAATAAAAAAACAGATGAATAAATGCATATATTTAATACTAGAATCTTGTCTATAAAACAAATGCAGGAAGATTTACTAAGTTTTTCCTAGAAGAGCTCACTAAGATTAGGCATGATATAAATAGAATGATGATGCAATACTCTACAGCAGGGTTTCTCAACAGCAGCAGTGTGGACATTTGGGGCAGGAGAATTTTTTGTTGTGGAGGTGGTTCTATGAATTGTAAGATGTTTAAGCAGCATCCCTAGCCTCTGCCCAGTAGATGTCAGCAGCAATGCCTTCCCAACTCTGCCAACCAAAAGTGCCTTCAGACATTACCACCTGTCCCTGGGAGATGGAGGGACAAAACCACCTTCGGTGGAGAATTACTGTCAACTAGTGTCTGATTTCAGGATGGTATTACACATTTGTGTTGCTTTTTTTTTTTTCTTTTCTAGAAAGTGAGTACGTAACTGGGGTGGGAAATAGAGTGGGAATAGTAATGCCATTTTCCTACTCAGATTAGGAAGGATGGGAAACAATCTTTGTGTTCCAAAAAACTCATTTAAGAGATGTCATTTATTCGGGTAAACTAATATTTTCAAGCTGTAAAGTGAAAATAAGGCCCTGGAGGCCCAAGTCCCAGTGCTTCTAAAGCCTGGGCTCTCTCTGTGGTTCCACCTATAAAATACACATCCCCACATTGCTAGAAGAAACTGACACTACTTTTTTGTCTGTTCTATGCTTGTTCTGTGTACTAAAAATAAGTACATAGTTGGCATTTTTCCTAATTAAATAACCCCATCTTCCAAATTCTGCAGAATTTGTTTCTATTTTGTTTTATTTTAGAAATGGGATAAAATAGAACTGAGTTCCTGGACTCCTTAGTTTATCCATAAAATTTACTTAAATCCAATAATCATTTTACTAACACGTTTTTAAAATTCTTTCACATTAGGGGCGCCTGGGTGGCTCAGTAGTTAAGCGTCTGCCTTCAGCAAAGGTCATGATCCCAGGGTCCTGGGATGGAGCCCTGAGTCAGGCTCCCTGCTCAGCGGGGAGTCTGTTTCTCTCTTTCTCTCTGTCCCCACGCCTGCTTGCGTGCACCCTCTCTCTTAAATAGATAAATAAAATCTTAAAAAAAACAAGTTGAAATGTTAAAATAAATAAAATTCTTTCACATTGAAAAATATTCTCTCTGAAAAAGCAGGTCAGATAACCTCGATGTAATGAGTGAGGAAGAAACGGAAACAGAGGGAATTAGAAAAACAGTGTAGGTTTATAGATTATGTTACTGGCAGAACCAGGAGTAATCTGATGTCTTGAGTCCCTATCCCAACATATACAACATTTTAATTAGTACTTTCAGAATGCTTTCAAGACAGGATGTATTCTTTTACACTCCTACAGTGATACATTCAGTTTTCATCCCCCACCCCCTCATCTTCTCACCAATATTTGGCTCTATCTTACTTCAGTCTTTGCCAATATCATGATTGTAATGTATCATTCTGTGATCACTCTAAGGTTGGATTCTTCTCCTTATATTTCATGACTATTCGTATTTGCACTTCTACGAACTGCCTATTCCTTTTCTCAATTTTTTGGTTACTCTCATGTATATTTCTTGTATATTATAAATCAAAAATCTCTGTCAGTGTTAGACATTATGAATGGTTTCTGGCAGACTGTCACCAAGCTGTTAATTTGTACATGAAGAAACTTCTTAATTTCAATGACGTGATATCTACTGATTCATTCGGTTCTCTTTGTGGTGGTCAGCTTTGTATAGGTTATAATTTAGACACTCAACCATGTTTTTTCTCTTTAAAGTTTGCTGGTTTGTGGTACTCTCTGTATGATAAATTTCCCATATATTCATAAACCCCATTTCTGAGTCCTATTCCATGTCATTGGTATATTGATCTATTCCTGTGCTATTACTACAAAGACTTTCTCTCTCTCATCCTTCTTTCTTTTCTTTTTTTTAAGTTTAAAATTTTTTTTTTGTTATAAAAATATGCTTTGTGGCATATCTACTGTACCAGTATATCAGTCAGTGTTCTCAAGAGGAACAAAACTAATAGGAGCTATATATACATAATATAATATATATATATTTCCCCATTAATGAAGGAGAAATCAAGACATTTTTCAGTGAAGGAAGACTAATATAATTTGTTACAAGCAGAACTATTCTGATGGAATGACCAACAGAAATTTACTAAATGAAAAGAAATGATTGGGGCGCCTGGGTGGCTCAGATGGTTAAGCGTCTGCCTTCGGCTCAGGTCGTGATCCCAGGTCCTGGTATCGAGCCCCGCATCGGGCTCCCTGCTCAGCGGGAAGCCTGCTTCTCCCTCTCCCACTCTCCCTGCTTGTGTTCCCTTTCTCGCTGTGTCTCTCTCTGTCAAATAAATAAAATCTTAAAAAAAAAAAGAAAAGAAATGATAAGAGAAAGAATCTTGGAACATTAGGAAGGAAGAACAATTGAAAAGGTAAAAATATGAGTAAAGACAGTAGATTGTCCTTTTCTTCTTGAATTATCTAAATTATATTTTACAATTTGAAGCCAAAATTATAACACTGTCTGATGTGATTCTAACTTATGTAGAGGAAATATTTAAAATAATTATATTATAAATGGGGGAGTGTAAAGGGGTATAAAAGGAGGTAAGGTTTCTACATCTCACTTCAACTGATAAAATGTTAACAATTGACTGTGATAAGTTATATGAATAATGTAATGATGTAATAATGGTATGTATGATTCCATTTCTATAATATTCTTGAAATGACAAAATTGTAGAGATGGAGAACAAATTAGTGGTTGACAGGCATTAGGGATAGTAGGGGGAGGGGTATCAAGATTTTTGTGGTAATGGGATAACTGTATCTTGATTGCAATAATGGCTACGTTATTAAATCTACACTTGATAAAATGACACAGAATCACACATACATTGTATCAATGTTAATGTCTTGGTTTTGATACTGTACTAGTGTTAGGTAAAATGTAACCATTGGGGGAAACTTGGTGAACTGGTACACAGGATCTCTCTCTATTACCTTTACAACTTCTGTGAATTTCTAATCAGTTCAATATAACAACATTTAAACAAAAATTTGCATCATCTGTCAGCATTGCAATAAATTAACTTTTGGGAATAGGTTCAGACCAAAGAGAAAAAATATATTTTTTCCCTTCTGGACTTTGGAAATTCTTAAAGCTCAGAAAGATGGAGTCATTCCAGGAAGTGGGTATTCCCATGTGGAACTTCGTCTAATCTTTGAAATTGCATTCAAAGAAATAATCTGCTTGTTTTTTGATAAACAGAAGGCTGAGTGGGAGGGTCAAAGTCAAATAAAACATGGTTCCCACCCCCTGCAGACCTGAAACATAAGCACATAGTCAAAGTAAGATCCTAAAGTACTATGAATTATATATTAGCTATCTGTACAGAATTTATTAAGAATTCTAGATAGCTGTATCACTATCAGTGCTGCTCAGGGATCCCAGAAAATGCTTCTTGAGGGAGGGAATCCTCCAGCTAAGACTTGAAGGATAAATAGCTCTCTAGATAGAAGGAAATAGAGAATAGGGCAAAGATTATTTCTCTTTGTAAATCCAACATCTAGAAACCAATGTCTGCTATTCCAGAGGTACTCCATAAATGTGTGAAACTGTGAGCAATCTGGATTGTATAAAAAAGAGGTTAAATTGGGGTGTTTGGGTGGCTCAGTCTGTTGAGTCTGACTTTTGATTTTGGCTCAGGTGGTGATCTCAGAGTCTTGGACTGAGCCCTGCGTCAGGCTCTGCGCTTGGTGGTGAGTCTGCTTGAGATTCTCTCTTCCTCTCCTTCTGCCCCTCCCCTCCACGAATAAATAAAATCTTAAAAAAAAAAAGGAGGAAAATGGATTTTAAACATGAATGGTAGGAAAAGAACAAATTTCCATTTTTTCCCTGAGGAGGGCTCTGTAGTGCCATGACAATTTATAGAACCTTCCAGGTGGAAATAGCCCAAACTTTAGATATTCCATCTTTTTCATTCACACACAAATATGGAGAATTTTTGAAGATGACTGTATGTTATATAATCTTCTGGAGCCCTGACCCAACCCATTGATGTGGAAGCCTGGAGTTACCACAATTCCCTTTTGGAAATATAATCAATTTGTATAAAAGTTTAGTAAGTGTATTATTTTTTAATGCAAATAAAAGTTTATAAATCAAGACTTTAAGACATATCCAATGTTTAACTTTTGCATTCTGCCTTAAAGCAAAAAAGTTATTTGACCATAGTGAAATATCATACTGTCAAATATTTAATATAAATATTATTCTTTGACATAAACAAATGAAATTTGCTAAACTTAAATTTTCCACTCTATTATTAAAAACATTTCTTACTCTTTCTCACCTTTTTTTTTTTTTTAAAGATTTTATTTATTTATTTGACAGAGAGAGACACAGCGAGAGAGGGAACACAAGCAGGGGAGTGGGAGAGGGAGAAGCAGGCTTCCCGCCGAGCAGGGAGCCCGATGCAGGGCTTGATCCCAGGACCCTGGGATCATGACCTGAGCCGAAGGCAGATGCTTAACGACTGAGCCAGCCAGGCGCCCCTCTTTCTCACCTTTTAAGAGGTTTTTCCTGTTACTGTCCCCAAATCTAATCCCATTTTTCAAAAGTTCCCCTCTAATTCTCTGTAAATTTAGCTTACTCCCCTTTTCATTTACAGAAACAGACCCAACAGTTGGAGAGAAGAAGGAAAATAAATAATATCTATGTGGTTGATTCAGAAGAAAATCTACTATTCTATGATATGAATTTAAATTAGAGACAAATTAAAAAACAGAATGTTTAAAAAATGAAACAAATTTTCAGAATTAAAAAATTATAAAGCAAAGTTTAACAAATAACTTCAGTAGTAAATTATTTGAATTTGTGTATTCTAAAGCTTTATATCACTTTTATGTTCTTATATGTTCTTTTATATCACTTTTATGTTTTATATCACTTATATGTTCTTTTATATCACTTTTATGTTTTTATGTTCCTATATATTCTTAAAAATGTAAACATTAAAAATAAAACTGAACAGAAAAGCTTAACAGCTGCCAATTTGAAACTGCAATCAATGTAAGATGTAGATCTTGAATTCTTTAGACAATAGCTGTGGAAATTTATATGAGGGCTCTTACTATTGAGTTGTTATTAAAAGGACAATTATATGATATATATATGTATATCTATATGGCCATATATATCTCCAGTTATAAAATAAATAAGTCATGAGGGTGAAAAGTACAGCCTAGGGAATATACACAATAATATGCAATAATTTTGTATGGTGACAGATGGTAATTACACTTATCATGATGAGCCCTGTGAAATACATAGAATTATTGAATCAATATGTTATAACACCTGAAACTAATATAACATTGTAAGTCAACTATACTTCAATTTTAAAAAAAGGACAATTATAAACCATCCACTAGTAGGTGTGAATTTAAGACTTGGAAGCGAACATATATTCATGTAGTTTATAAAAACTTCAATAGAAAGTTACTAATGGAAAATTAGTTAAATATAATTTTTGGATTTCCACAGGCTAAGTGGGTTAAATGGTTATATAAAGCTCTTGTTTTTCAGTAAATAACATTGTCTCAGAAGACAGGCTTTTTCCTTTTCTAATAATAAAAATATTTTAATGAGAAATAAAATCTTAACTTTTTTGCCTTTTAAAGACACAATGAAAAAATATCCGCTGTGGGTGTTGACGGAGTTAGTTCATCCTAGAATATCATTTGCTTTTATATTTGCCATGATCCTTGGGACTTCCCATCAGGTATTATATGGACAGGCAATGTTTTAAGCTGATTTATATTCTTTTTCTTCAGAGTACCCTATGAAGTGTTTAATTTGGAACTTATCCAGTTATTATAATCCATTTAGATGAGGAATTTAGATACTTTAGATTACAAACTACAGATTTTCCTTGACTTACAGTGAGTTTATGTCCTGATAAACCTAGTGTAAGTTGAAAATATGGTAAGTTGAAAATATGTTTAATACACATACCTACCAAACATAACCTAGCCTAACCTACCTTAAATGTGCTCAGAACACTTAACAGTAGCCTACAGTTGGGCAAAGTCATCTAACACAAAGTCTCTTTTATAATAAAATGTTAAATACCTCATGTAATTTATTGAAACTTGTGCTGAAGGTAAAAAACGGAATGGTTTTGTGGGTACAGAAGTGTTATAAGCTTGTGGGTTTTTCACCCTTGGGATCACAGGGCTGACTGGGAGCCCCACTTGCTGCCATGCCCAGGATCACCAGGTAGGATCATACCACCTATCACCACCCTGGAAAATATCAACATTCAAAATTGGCAGCACAGTTTCTCCTGAATGTGTATCATTTTTGCACCATTATAAAGTTGAAAAATTGTAAGTTGAACCATTGTAAATAGGTGACTGTCTGTATAAAATAAGTGACTTCGGAAATTTTCACTTATTTGGAATTGTATATATGAAATAATGAGAAATACAAGAATAACACGTTTAATGTTCATAGCTAGAGATGACACATAAACGCACATAAAAATGTGTGCATGCATGACAAATGTCATATATATGTACGTGTGTATGTATACATATATATAATTAATATATATGTGTATATTATAAATGGGTGTCTTCCTTATGTATGCTAATGAATACTCCCTCCTGTCAGGGACTACATTCAAAATTTTGTTTATTTTCTCATTTCATTTTCGTAAGAAGCTTATGAGATATGAAATATTGCTAACACCATTTTATACAAGATACAACTGCAGCTCAGAAAATTTAAGTGACTTGCCCAAACTCTCAGCTAGGAAGGGGTAAAGCCAGAATAAAACAAAAACAAAAACTGACTTTAGAGCTCATATACTCAGACACTAGGTACCCCATTGAAGCTAATGCCCTCCAAGCTTAGCAAGAAAAGTGGGAATGTGTATTTCCTAAGTTTGCTTACTTACTTTAAAAAAGAAACAAAACACTATGGTCTATATTTCTTAAAGGGTGTGTTTAAATTTATTCATTATTGATAATTCTTTTTAAAGGTCATTTCACAGCAATTGTCCAAAATGGAAAGAAAAAAGAGACACTTTCAGGAATAGAAATTAAGCCATCCATATAGCCAGGTTTCCCCTGGAAAAGACATGTTTTGGCCCAGTGCTGGACCATGCATCAGAGCTGGGCAGGCTCTAGCACATGTCCCAGGGCTGCTTGATGATTGCTTTAGCAGGAGGCACTGACACTCGACCGGAGGGAAGTTAGGCTCTGGTGCAAATGAGTCCTGGCTCCTCCTCTGTGACCAGCTGACAGAAGACAGACTTCATGTGTTCCCGTGTGGGAGAACTTCAGGACATGTTATGGTCTTTTGAGCCACATGCTCCCATGTGAGCTGCTTCACAGTGATATAGCTCAAAGATAATCAAAGGCAGAGGTAGGATGGGAACTGAGGTCTCCTGACTCACATACAGTCAGTTCCGCCCCCTTAACAGCAGCTGAGAAAAATTCTTTTCATTGCAAGTGGGAAACTGTCTAATTCAGAGTGGCTGGAGTTTAAAGGAGGTATTGCTGGTTCATGTAAAAATGAAGCAGCCACGAAAATAACAATGGGAACCAGCTTTTCTCTCCACCTTCCACCAACACTTCACCTACACGGATTCCATTCTCAGGCTTCTCTCTGTGGCAAGATGGCTATAGCAGCTCTAGCTTCAGTATCCTCTCAAATCCAAGTGCAGAGGAAATGAGAACTTTCTCCAAACTATTTGAAACTAAAATCTTGGGATTGACATTCCTGGCCAGAATTGGATGTACTCCTACTCCTCAAAAATCAAAAATGCCAGGGAGATGGAATGCACTAATCAGGTGAGGAGGGGTCTAGGTCACATGTCTATTGCCAGAACCCCCCTTTTTTTTAATTTTATTTTTTTGAGAGAGAAAGAGAGACAGAGAATGGGGAGAGGGGCAGAGCGAGAGGAAGAGAAAGAATCTTAAGCAGGCTCCAGTCCATGCGCAGAGCCTGATGTGGGGCTCGATCTCACGACCATGAGATCATGACGCTGAGATCATGACCTGAGCTGAAATCAAGAGTCCGCCAGCTTAACCGACTAAACCACCCAGGAGTCCCCACCAGAGCCCTTTTAAAACCACATGACTGGGAGTGGGGATGAGGTAATTGGGGTATTTTCAGCAGGAGAAGAGTAAATGAATGGAGAGTGCCAGAGCAATATATGTTCATTACATGACTGTAAATAACACTGTTAAAAAGTATGGAAGTGGCTACTGACCTTTAAAGAAGTGAGTAAAAGTCTAAATCCCAAAAAGAAGACAAATTTGTGACCCAGGTATTCTTCAGGTTAGTTACATTTTGTTAAGTTCTAAATCAATTCAAACAAAGAAAGGATAGGAAAATATTTTTAACAACAATGACTAAAAAGCTAAAAGTATATTGCAAACTTTTAGGAGGAAGAGCAAAAACGTTGTCTCACCTGTTGGCAATGGAAATGGTGACAATACAAAATCAATTATTTTTGTCTATCCGAATAGAGTGAAAGAATTCTTCTGCGGGATATTTGCCACATTGCATCTACTTTCCCATATCCAACACTCTGTTATTAATGAAAGACATCATCAGTTGAAATAGAGAAAATAATAAAAGCAATAACAGCTAATGACTTTTTGATTTGACCAGAAGACCTTTCATGACCGAAGAGTTTAAAACAAAAAGGGACTACAGCAGTACAGAAACCACCCATTACCTAACCAAGGAACATAGGCTAAATATTGAAAGGAAATTCTCCATGTAGCTTTACTAAAAGGAAACATAATAATCATATGAATATAATAATCCAGGAAGACATCACAAAACCACAGAATGAGATGATCTGGGATCTCAGAGGAAAAACTTCAAAGACCAAAACTTCACTCAAAAGTGATGATAAACTTCTAAATAAATTAAAAATAACAAGTGACATAATAAAACTGAAATGAAATCGCTTTAATAGAGAAAAGATCAAGATAGCCACAGTGAAAATGCAGACCAAAAAATAATATATATGAAGAAAAGATCCCTGAAATGAAAGAAGAATTGCATCTGTAGAGTGAAAAAATTACCCTCTTCCAAGAAAAAATTAATATGGAGCCATCGACCTTTAGGCATACCTGGATGAATCATCTTACCTTCAAGATAATTCCTCAGGCATCCAAGTAGAAAAGCAATTCTCTAATTAGGAAAAATGGGAGCAAAATAGGCTAGCTTCAGACTTTATCCTAGCCACATTGAGTGCCAGAACGCAGAGTGGCAATGTCCAAAATGTGTGCAGAAAGGCCCCCAAAGAGTACATGCTCTTGTCATGCTCTTACTCAAGTATGAAGACAAGAGGTAGACACTTTCAAATATGAAAGAACTCAGGGGCCAAAGCACTTTTGAGCCCTTCTTGGGAAAGAAGTACTATTCAATTAAATCAATTAAAGACACTAAATATCATGAGACCATAGAGCAATGTCTCTAAAATTCCAAGAGAAAGCAGTGTGACCAAATTCTGGACTGATGCATATTATTCTTCTGCTGTGAAGGCAATAGGCAGACATTCTCAAGCCTGTAAGGACTCCGGGAAAGTCAAAGTTCAGAGGCTTTCTTCAACAAATGATGGTGAAATTCAACCAAAAGATTATTTAAATTGAGGTCAGAAATAGAAAAGCCACAGAAAGACGAAATACAATGGAAATACCATCAATACATAACAAAACGTACATGTTACTGTGCCTTTTATCAACTTAAAAAATATCTAAATAACAAAATTTAGGTATAGGATATGGTGTGGGTCAGAGAGGAAATGCACTAATTTCCTCATTTTCATGGCTGGGAGCCAATTGGTACTATCTAAAAGTAAAACATGTAGATAAAAAACATAACTAATTTTTGTATTTTTAATAATTTCTTAAAAAAATAATTTCTTTAAATTCAGAGGGTCTTTTACAGATTAAATATCTCTTGTGCAGAATATTTATTGTAAATATAAACTTAAATGTGATGGTCCCAATTTTAAAAATAGCATTCAGAGTGTGATACATTTTTAGAAATGTATTTATCCTCTCTATAGATATGTATACATACATAGGGATTTCTGGAATTATGTTAAACTAATGTTTTTTTACGTTAATCTGATGTTAAGAATGTCTTTTTCCAGGTGGTGAGATTTTACCTTTTTGTCTTTTTTCCTTTTTATATTCACTGAAGCTTTTGTAACAAACATGCATCATGTTTATAAAAATAATACCATTATTCTAAAAAACAATATTTCTAAAGGAACAAGGGAAGAGAAGAATCAAGGGAGGTCAGTGACAGCATTAAACTGATGCCCTCAGGTCTGAAGGTATCATGTTATGTCAATTTCATTTGCTTAAGCCTTCATTCATCCCACTACAAAGCCGACTGCATTCGGATGCTGCCACACCCTCAAGACCTCAGGAAGGGCGAGGTGGGTCACTGAGGAAGAGGCCAGGGGATCTCCAACACTGAAGAGACATGAAAGGAGGTGGTGGGAGAGCGTAACCTTTGCTCTTTCAGCATCCTGCGCAGATTAACCTGGGAGTGAAGGGGTGGCGATAACACGGTCTTTGCACACATTCTGCCTCCCTTAGCCTTTGCCCCCTACTCTATATATGATGCAGTTTCCAGGTCTTTGTTTTGGATTTTATTTAAGAAAAAGCAGCTTTCTGGATTCTATATGTGGGGGACACCTCCTCTTTTGAAGGTTCATTATAATCCTATTGGCATCCAATAGAGGTTTTAGGAAGAGGGTGTGAGGGCCAAGTTCATAAGTCTCCTATCAGGACATATACTGCTGGTTTTACTCAGATAGCATTTTAGCAAGAAAAACAAATAAAGCTAATAAATGCAACTATGAGGCAGCTTTCCTTCTACATTTTTTGAATGCCTTCTTGTCCATTCCATCCTCTGCACATCTCATGGGTATCTAACTTACATACTTTCCTGAGATTTTATACTTGTAATACCATTTCATCAATAGAATAAGGACACATCCCATACATAGGAATAAGGTGGTTCATACAGTGATGTTCCATATAACTGAAGATTTCTGCTTTAAGTACCTAAACTTTCAAAATGTATGTTTTTTAAAATATCAAATAGTTTAGAATTGAGTAAAGTGTAAGCAAAAAAGTTCCTGTTACCCACCTCATTTCTGACCTAACTTCCAGTACTAGCCACGGTTAATATTGGCTGAGGAATAAAAAACAAAAACAAAAACCAAAAAACCAAAAAACAGCTCAGAGAAAAGTCCTTCTCTACTCACCTCCATGCTCCCATTCTCAGGAAAAGAAATAAAGTTAGGACTTTCTCTCTGTCACCCAGAGAAATGTTGGATCAGGGCCCTAATACCAGCTCTGTGTTATTTATCACATGTATCTGATGATGTGTTTTTCTTTTGCATGTACTTTAGCATTGTTAATATATTATTTGGTATTTTGCACCCAGAGAAAATTAATTCATTCTTTTAGCAAACATCTACAGAGTGCTTACAAATTTGAGGTATTATATAGTGAATGTTATCCTTATAAGCTTATGGTCTTATCAGAAAGACAAACATGGACAGGCCATGAGCATCTTTACTAATTTGACAAGCAACTGAGAAATCACTGCATTTCTCAACTTGCGCTACCATATTTTTAGTCCCAGAAGTTATTCCTTCAAATACATTAAGTTCAATGCCAGCTGGACATGATTTTTTTAAAAAAAAATGTACTTTGAATGTTTCTATTTAGAAATGTGTTGGGAGCCTGTGAATAAGTTTTATATTAAGCATTATTTATATTCTTCTTTGGCAAAACAAAATTAAGTTTTAAAAATAATCAGTGCTACAGTTTACCAGATGGTCTTTTAGAGCCCTTGTCACTATTTGTGTTCAGTGCCATTCAGTTTATTTTTAAGTGGATTTTCCATTGAAAGCTTAAGCTGATGTCTAATGAAGTTAATGCATGAAGTCAGGGTCAGATGGCATGAATTATTCATTGAATTCTCACACTTGCCTTTATGGTTAAGTCATCATAATATATCATAGTTACCATGAAGAATGTTAACTTTCTAAAACCAAAAACTCTCTTTTTAAAATGCCTTTTGTATTTCATATAAATATATGTGTTCTAAGACCCATGATCAGGGACTGAAGATTGTAACTTAAAGAATAAATTTTGGCATCATAACTTTAAATAAAGCATTATCTTTAATGAACTCAGACTTGGGCGCATATAGTTTCCTAAGAAGTAAAATCCTTTTAAAGCTCCTATCTTCTTTAAATACTGAATTTGAATTAAATATATTTATTTTAGTGCATTAGTCTCTGATTAATTCCCCTAAGATTATGCATGAACACAAAGTGAGGAAAAATATAAAATTTGATCTATAAGACAAATACTACTATTGTTTTTTAGGTATTTCTGTCTCTTTTTTTAAACTTAATCATTTTAATTTGAATTAGTCTATCTTAGAGTACTGACATACAATTCATTCATGTCGAAGGCATGTGCCTGAAAATGGAGTTTACAGGCTATGAGTACCATTTGCATTTAGAATAAAATATGAAATTTCTGATAAGCTGTCCAGTCTTGCAAAATTGCTTCCTGACCACACTTCCTCTGGCCCTCCCCCTACTCTCTGTTCTCTACTCCCACTGGCCTTTCTGGACACCCTGAGCTCATTCCTGACTGGGCTTTGCTCTTCCTTCTGCCCGGCAGGGTTTCCCCACATCTTCACACTATGGCCACGCTGGGTATTCAGGGCTTAGTTCAAATGTCACCTTGGAGAAGACACGTCCCTGTCCTACTTTCTTCCTAGCGCACCACTGAAATTACCTCACTGATGGATTTGTGAGTTCACAAGTGAGGATTACAAGTTAATTTTGATCTGTCCCACATAGAATGCAACCTCATGAGACTAGACACTGGCTTTTGCCTCTTATGGGGTCTGTGTCCACTTTTACCAGGTCCAAGAAGCACATTCCACACAGAGTAAGCTGTCATTAAATATTTTAGAGAGAATGAACTAGGATTATCTTGGGCAGGGGTTGGCAAACTTTTTTTTTGGAAAGGGTCAGAAAATAAATATTTAGGGTTTTATAGGAAATATTCTTTAGTTTCCTTCCTTCCTTCCTCTATTCTAGTCTGTCATAGAAGTATTAAAAAATTTTAAACTTAAATTTAAATGAAAAAAAAAATCCGATGTTTTGGCTCACCTCCATTTTCAGACACTGCAGTAGGCCCCAGTGCTGGCTACAAAATTAAACTCTTTGTTCAGTAAAAACCTGACTTGGACTCAGGTCACTGAGAAGGAAAAGGAACAAACAGGCTTTAACAGGACTTTCTTCAAGGCCGTTCAATTTTATTTCAGTCAATTGGTGTGGTAGCATTTCAGTGAACCGAAGGTGCCAACTGTGACTATCCTCACTTTTAACATAATAATCCTTCATCAAAGGCTTGGAAACATTTTGTCTTCTACAAATTTTGGTGTCAAATTGATTTATCATTTACTAGATGCTGGGAGCAATGTAAAACGCAGAAAGCAAAATAAAAGTAACAACCACAATCTGTTTTTAGTCATTCAATTGTATTCTGTTAGATCTGTGTACTAGTTATATTCAAGCCTGGAATATGTTTTCTCATGATCTGACTAGCCCAAAGCTTTCTGATTAGTATAACCTATCACTTTATTATTTATTTTTATACTTTTATTTATTAGTAGTACTTACACCTTTATTATTTACTTATAGTAAGTTATTATAAACATTATCCATGCTATAGGCACTAAGCAGTGCCTATACATGATCTGATTTAATCCTCTGTCCCTGTTTACTGCCATCCTCATTTTGTGGATGAAGAAGCCAAAGCTGAGAGGGGATTAGGAAGTCAGTCTACACCACACCCTTGGAAAGCAGCGGAGTTGGGAGCGCCATTTGGCGGGCAGGAAGTATGACAGTAGAAGAAGAAAAGGAGAGAAACCAAGAATCTGGGAAAACGCAAAGGAGGAGAGAGGATAAACAAGGTAGGGAAGGAGTACAGAAGCAAAGTTATCCTAGTTTCCTATTTCTTGACAAGATTTCTCAGGACAATGATAAGCAATGAACAGCATTTTTCACCAGTGTCTTCCTTGTCATGTCCTCTCAACTTCTCTGAAAAGAAAATATTATCATGCTGCCTCATATGAGGTGCATCTTGTCATTTCCCCTAAATTTTGTGGATTTGGAAGGAAAAGACTTTACCAAAACCAAAAAAGAAACCATACTTGCCCAAATCACATTTACTAAACTTCTATCCATTTAAGATAATTTTTACCCTAGAAAATTACTGACTAGAGGTCAGATAGATAATAACCAATCTAGGCCAGAAGTTTATACTTGATTGTGAGAGACCTGGATTGAACATTCTTTCTTCAGTGGAAAGTTTTCTCAGAAAACAAGTCACTTCATAACAGATTCCAAAACATGGAGTCATGACATGCTAAGAGGCCAGAATACAGTGTGGAAAGTTGGCTAAAATATGGATAGTCACGTACATACACATGGCTTTGTACGCACATGCACACACACACAAACACACCCAACTTTCTCTCCAGAAACTGTTTTGAGTGTTTATTGTTCTGTTTCCATATAAACACATAGAAGCATATTTGTATAGTTATGTCAATTGTTTTAAAAGCTATTATTTTATATTCAATGCCAATTTTCTAAAACCATGCTTATTTACTATAAGATATAAATTATCTTAAATAATTCAAGTCCTACATCTCTGAAATTTGTTTATTTCAATTAAGGAGAACTTTTATATGATAAAGAGGTGATGACAGACATCTAATAAACCATGACCTACAATGATCAAATTAAAGCATTAAAGCAAAGATATATACGGACACATTAGTACCTCCTTAAGTCATACACATTGAACATTTTTCTCAGGCTCACTCTATATCCATTTGCAAAGCACAATAGGATATCATGATAGTTTTCTTTCATGTGCTTATGATAGTTCATGAGTACCAAAACTTTGTCTGAGCAAAATGCTATGTAGCAACCAAGGATCAGAGGGTAAGAAGGGTGACCTCAACCTAGTGTGGTCATACTATCAATAGATTAAAATGGAATTGATCACCATGGTTTTTCTTTGTGGGTTAGTGGGGTTACCAAGTAAAAAGGAAAATTAGCAAATTGAAAAACAGTTTCACAGTAGCAATTCTTTGACTTCCCTAATGATTATTTTTATTATTTCTATTATTATTCCTAGAACTACAAATTGTTTAAATTATTTAGTGTCTTCATAAGAAAATAAAAATCAATTGATAATTATAATTCTAAAATGGTTTTAGAACATGTAGACTTGTATTTCTGATAAAATAATAGACTATAAATCCTGAAATTTTTATGCCTACAAAATCTTCAAAATGTCTTTTTTAAATGGATAACCAAGCTCGCAAGAAAGTAAAGAGAATCTTCAGAAGGCAAAATGAAGTGAGACTGCCAATCCATAGTGGTTAAAAAAATGTTCAAAGCCAGAAGCTTGCCCTAGGGACCCGTGCTGATGCCCAGCAGAGCTGCAAGTCTCAATGGGGCACACAAGCAACAAGAAACAAGGACTTAACAGTGGAGTCCAATGAGAGATCTTCTACATAAGCCAGAGTCTACAGAGGGCTACTGTCTTGAGAAAAGGAGAAAACCTGGGGGAAAGTTGTCTTACAAGTGAGAATGACAGGGAAGCTTGTCTAACAAAGCCTTAACTCTCAGGTAAGTGCTGGGGGTGGGGGAAATACTAAATAAAAAGCTCTAGCCAGAAGCCAGCCTTCATGTAGGACCTGGGTTGAAATGTACAGTAACTTTAAGGTACAAAAAACTCTCCACAGCCTTTAACTGATAAATTAACTTATATTCTTCTAGGTACCTAACAACAACAACAAAAAGTAAGTATTCTCTCACAGAAGAAAGAAAGAAAGAAAGAAGGAAAGAAAGAAAGAAAGAAAGAAAGAAAGAAAGAAAGAAAGAAAGATACTTCAACTCAGGTGCCATTTATTTCTTACAGATAAATTTCCAGGAAAAAATACACAAAATGAAACAAGGTACCGAGGTTAAGAGTAAGTAGAAATGTTAAAGAGCAGAAAAAGGTTTTCAGACTTACAATACTGGAATTATTCTTTAAATGTAAAGTTAGTATACTCAGCATGCTTATAGAAATAAAGGAGGGGACTAAAACATGACTAAGAAATAAAAAGCTATCACAAATATTTATTTATACATTGTTAAAAAACAAAACATAAGGAACTTCTACAAATGCAAAACAGAATAACTAAATGTAAAAGAACTCACTGGAAGAGGTAAACTGTAGATTGGAAACTTCTCAAGATATTTCATAAATTGGAAGACAATTTTAAAAAAGTTATTCAGAATAAATCAAGAAGAAACAAAATTTTGAAAGAAATTATAAGCACAGAGTGAAAAACTCTAACATTGATTTTAATCAAAATTCCTAAAGGAGATAATAGAATTATGGAAAGATTTTAAAAATGAAATGGCAGAGAATTTTCCAAAATTAATAAAAGACACATACTTTCAGATTTAAAAGTACAATGTCTTAAACAATATAAATAAAAGAAGTTCACACCTAATCATCATTTTATGGTGAAATTGCAGAACCAAAGACAAATAAATGTTAAAAGCATCAGGAAAAGAAAGTCAGATTAACTACAAAGTAACAAGACACAGCCAAATTCTCAAAGTTAAAAAAAAAAGGGAAGCCAGAAGAGAATAAATTTACACATTTTAAAAGGTGTAAAAAAAATATGTTGACACATAATTGTATACCTAGCAAATAAGAATGAAAAAAGACACCTTCAGGCAATCAAAAAGATCTCCACTAAAACAAATTTTAAAATATATCCTGCAAGAAGAAGAAAAATGATTGAAATTGAAGGTCAGAAATGCAAGAAATAAATGAGGAATTAAAAAGACAAACATATAGAAAATTCTAAATAAGCACTGGCTGTATAAACATTAATAACAGTATCTAAATAGAGGGTTAAATTTAGAATTAAAATACTATTTAATAATTAGCATGCCAGCTGACATAAGAGGGTTGGGTATTATCAGGAGTTAAAGATATAAGGTCTTCTCTTATTCAGGGGAAGAGTAAAAAGATCAAATTTAGACTTAAGTAAGCAAGGGAACATTTCAAAGAAACCACTAAAATAAAAAATAATTGAAAAAGAATTTATAAAAATGCTGAACTAACAGAGCAACAGAAGGAAAATGATAGCACAACAGAAGGAAAACATCTGAATGGAAAAGAAGGGATACAGAGAAGAAAAAAGGAGGAATGTGGCAAAAATAAAAAAGCAAGCATAGTAGGGCGCCTGGGTGGCTCAGTTGGTTAAGCGACTGCCTTCGGCTCAGGTCATGATCCTGGAGTCCCAGGATCGAGTCCCGCATCGGGCTCCCTGCTCGACAGGGAGTCGGCTTCTCCCTCTGACCCTCCCCCGTCTCATGTTCTCTCTCTCTATCTCATTCTCTCTCTCAAATAAATAAATAAAATCTTTAAAAAAAAAAAGCAAACATAGTATAATGGAAATAAGTTTTAAGATATTAATGGTCATAATGATCCTGAATGGATAAAATTCATCATGTAAAAGGTAACAATAATCAGACTAGATTGAAAAAATGCAGTCAGATACTTTTTAGAAGAGACAAAGAGAAACATCGAAAAAATAGAAAAAAAGTAACCAGTAGAACACTAACCCTAAAGTTAACTACCCTAAATTATAATTATCAAGGATTTTTTAAGCAGAAAACATTACAGATAAGAGACTCCAGTAACGATAAGAGGTTCATTCACCAATAAAATAGAATGCTTCTAAATGTTTCACCCAGTAACAGAGGTTTCAAAGAAGTTTCATGAATCATATTTTGTTAATATAACTCGTTTTTTTTTAAAGATTTATTTATTTATTTTAGAAAGAGAGAGAATAGGGGGAAGGGTAGGGGAAAGAGTCTTAAGCCCACTCTGTGCTGAACATGGAAACTGACCCAGGGCTCATGACTCTGAGATCACGACCTGAGTCAAAACCAAGAGTCACATGCTTACCCGATAGCACCACCCAAGCACCCCTGTTCATGTAACTCTAAAAAATGTATATTAAAATTAAGAATTGTGTTCAAAGACACCATAAAAAGCTAAGACAGACTGCCAACTGGAAAAAGATACTTACCCATTGTATAACCAACAAAATATTAATTCCCAAACTATATTAAAAATTTTACAAAAATAAGGGAAAAAAACCAAAATGGATAAAAATAATGAAAATTCATTTCACTGAAGAAGAAATACAGAGCAAACATAAGCATTTTAACATATGAGTAATCAGGGAAATGAAAATTAAAAATATGACGTATAATTTTACACTCTGTAGACTGGCAAAAATTCAAAAGTCTGACAATAATGTGTTAAAAGAGTTTAGAGCAGTGGAATTTCTCATGAACTGCTAGTGGACATACAAACACTTTAGAAAACAAATCAACATTTGCTGAATTTTGGAGATGTATGTAGCCTGTAATCCAGCAATTCTTAGATATATACTCTAAGGACTGCACCATAAGACATGTATATTTTCTAAGCTGATGGATAACATTAGTGTAGAAAAGCAATCACAAAGACAGATCTGGCAAAATGACTTGACTCCTACTTCCGAAGAGTTGTTCAAAGACCCTTAAAAGGGATAGGGTGGGGAAAAGATGATTCCTAAGTTTTAAAATTTCCCTTCACTCCCCCAGAATTTGTGTTGATGATTCCATGCCCTCAGAAAGGCCACATTCTATAGAGAAAAACAGACATAAACATACAATTACAAAATTGTATAAATGTGCTGAAACAAAAGAGCACGATAATTTGGAGAATAAAAGAGAGGGGTATGATTTAGATTTGGGGAATTCTTTAAGGAATGACTCAGGAAATGGAGCTGCAGCTTGAAGGATAAGTAGATTGTAGCTGAGCTAAAAGTGAGAAGAGATTGCCAGGGACATAGAAAAAGACACATGCAAATATTTGGGAATAGGAGATGATGACACATATAGAAGTCAAGTGCTGGAGAAAACTGAGTGGGTTTCTTGACTCTGGAGGTAAGACATGAGATTAGAGAGGGGAGATTTTGATCAGGAAGAATCTTGTAGGCTAGATAAGAATTTTGGATTTTAGGGGCGCCTGGGTGGCTCAGTCGGTTAAGCGTCCTACTCTTTGTTTTGGCTCAGCTCATGATCTCATGGGTCTTGAGATCAAGCCCAGTGTCCTGCTCTGTGCTCAGTGGGGAGTCTGCTTGAAGATTCTCTCCCTCTGCCCCTCCCCTGACTCACTCAAACACACACACACACACACACACACACGTGCACTCTCTCTCTCAAATAAATAAATAAATCTTTAAAAAAAAAGAATTTTGGATTTTATTCTAAAACAAATGAGAATTAAATGCTTTTCAGCAGTGGAATAATTGGATCTGTGTGACAGATTCAGAGTTAGGGAAAAATCAGAAATCCAGCATGGTGCATATGAAGTTTGAGATACTTTCGAGTAGAGATGTCAAGTAGGCAGATGGAGCTACATGTATGAACTTTGAATGCAGGGTCTAAGATGGAGTGTAGGTTTGGAAATTCTCAGCACATGTGAGACATGTGAATGCACATGGTCTCTTAGAGAATGTTGGTTGAAAAAAAAGTGAGCCCAAGACTGAGCCTTAATAAGTCAACATTAGAGAAGGTACAGAGAAGGTAGAACTACCAAAGGAGTCTGAGAAAGAGTGCCAAAGAAACAGCAGGAAGACAATGAGTGCGTGTGTGTGTTAACAGCTAACCAGAACACACACATTTGTAAGTTTGTCTCTCAATCATGTTGGTCCACTTGCCAACTCTCTAAATTTCAATCAATAACTTGGAGCACAGATGAAAATATTAGGATATTTTCCCCACCATTTTGTCCAAAATTTGTCTTTCATTTGATACAGAGCAGTGAAAAGTCTCTATTAAGTGGAAAAAAAAAAAAGTCTATCTATGTAATGGAGAAGATATTTTGGTAAAATTCAGTCTCATTCATGGCAATGACTGCTGCTTTCCTCCCAGAACCACCTTCTTCCTCTTCTTTAACAATGGGACCTCCAAAATTTTAGTTGGGCACAGGGACCCAGAAGATTACATTTCCTATCCTCCCTTGTATCTAAATATAGCCATCTGGCTAATATTTGGTCAAGGGAGTAGAAGAAATGTGTGAAATTTCCAAAATGTTTCTTTAGATGGATGGGATTTATGATTTATTTTACATTTCCTCTGGAAAGAGGGCACAATGGTAGAAAGAGGAGCCATCTTGTGCCACGAGATGGAAATCTAATTTTCAATGAGACAGCACCAAGATAGAAGAGATATTTTTTGACACCAGTAAATCACCAACAAAGCTTTGGTCTACCTAAACAGAAGTTAACTAAGGATAAAGAAATTCCTATCTACTTTAAGTCATTGTAATTTTGTTTCTCTTCGTAACAGCAACCTAATCTGTATTCATTCCTCATGCAGTTCTAGCCAATGAAATGTTCTTCCCTATCTCCATTACCTTAGAGAATTGCTACGTATCTCAAATGCTCCCCCAGCTCAAGCTCCATCTTGAAAAGCTTCCGACAAACTCATCCAGTTTAGAAAACAAATCAGTTTTATAGTTTTATAAAGCTTTAGCATTAGCCAGTTTATTGTTGTTAGTAGCCCATTGTTCCCTTTAAAAATATCCCTCAAATTTAGGGACTTTATGAAATTTATTATTGCATCCTCAGTACCTAGTACCATGAGTGGAATAAATTAATGTACGGAATGAACAACTGAACACTTCTGACCTTCCCCATTCAAACTCTCCTCCCTCAAGCATTTTCCCACTTCCCCTTTCTGGGAAGAAGAATTGCTAGTCCTGCTGCTCAGAATCTGAAACAATTGGGCTGCATTCGGTAATGTATTTGTTTACTGTACCTAACATTCTCCTTTTCAACTCTTCTTTCACTAGCAGTGCATCAGCATCTCGTCTCCTTTCTGTTTCCACCTGGACAGGGCTTCTTTCTGCTGGGTCAAGTCTGTCTTTTTTGATTTCTGATCCATTCTTTAAAATATAAGGCTATTTAGACAAATAAACTTGTATCTTCCCCACAATCATAGTAATATTGCTCCTTCCATAGACATGTGTGAGCATGTGGATTCCAACATTCAGATTCAGAATATTCAAGAAGAAGCCCCCAATTTGGCAAGATATCTAGGCTACACAGAAACATCCAGTCTTTGCTATAGCTTTGCTTTGTCATATTAAGCACTTGCTATGGGACTGATAAAATTGTCATGTTGTTTCATACAGGACTTTCATTCTTCTCTAAGTTAAGAACTCTAAAAGTTAAGGGAGATTAAGGATAGTAGCATTTGGGTACTCAAACTTTACCCCAGACCTTGACAGATGCTTCTTATATACCCTTCCACACCCCAAATAGTACTCTAATATTTTGTATAGTATGTGCCTGTTCTTGCAAAGAATATTTTCTTATTTGTAAGAATTTATTTAATAATCAGCAGGTATAAGAAAGCAGAAAAAGTTGGTTTTAGATTACAGCTAGGTAGTGGCTGTATGAGGACTGACCTTAAGGTTTAATCTGGGTAACGAGGGTAAAAAGACATCCAAGAGGTAAAGAACAGCGAAAGCTCAGACAATTGATGGATTAGATGTCACAGTAGGGCTGCTGGATTGTTGGCATTGGGGTTTTGGAGGGAATGAGTTCAAAAGATCAAGAGTATTGGTTAGTAATTGAAATGCATACTTAAAATTATACAGGGGTTCAGTTATTGATCATGGCAAGGTCTATGATATTACCCTGGGAGTGAGTAGCTAAAATGCTGGAGGAGAGGAAGGGTGCTAGAATCATCTACGTACATAATAAGAACAAGAATGGTATCAGAATTAAAGAGTAAAGAGCTAAGATCATGAAGAAATGAGAGGCAATTACGTGAGGGTGAATGGCAGTTTCAAGGTATTAATCTGATGACATAGGATTCAAATATAGAAGGTTTTAGGGAAGGAGGAGGGAGAACAGGAATGGACAAAAAAGATATTCAGTATATGCCTAAATTAGATGTAAAGAACACAAGCTTAAATTAAAAAATATATATATAATGCAGGCAAAGACAAATACAAATAGGCATGAAGAAAGAGTTTGTAAGATAAAATACAGATAAATAGGGATTCTTACCCAGTTGGCCAGGTGACTGCAGGCTCTCTGGATGTTGACTGAAGATGGTTAAAGCTGACTCTTGAGAGTTGTTTTCATATGTTTTTAAGAGAATCTCATTGCTGAGGACTGGGATACTCTCTCCTTTGGTTTCCTCAGCCAGATTGATACATCTCTACTAATTGTGATTCTGCAATTGTGAACCTTTACAAAACTTGCCATTTGAGGTCACTCCAATAATTTTTTAAGATATTGGAACTCATGATTCTTTTCAAATTTATGACATGTCATCTCTTCTAATGTTTATCACCAGTGAGACAAAGAAGCAAAGGATAATGTTCTCATTTCAAGACTTATTTTATATGGTCTTTAAAATTCAAAAAACAAATCTAAGTAGGCAATTCAGTCTGTTTTCCAGACTTTAAACATCTCCCAAATAAAATCGTTTATAGCATAGTTTGTGCTTTAGGAGTCTATTCTGTTATTAAATTGAATTATTTTAAGTTCTTGGATTATAATAAATTTACATATGATTAAATGTTTGACACAAGAAATAATTTACAGCCAAGTACGAGAAGTTTTACCAAATGGATTCAAGAAATATATCTTGAATCAATAAACTATTCTATGATGATTTAAATAAAGAATATACCTTTGTCTCTTTCCTTTGATTAAATATGTAGAGCATATTTCCGAACTCTATAGGAAAATAGTCATCTTTGGTTTTTTACTTCCAGACAATGAAATGACAGCCAATTCTGTTGAAAAGGGAAAAGCATATTCTAAATGTAATGTGTTTCCAATCCATGGCATCCGGAAAAATATTTTTTCATTTGTACTGTTTCAATGTTTTTAGCCTTTACTACCTCACAGTTAAGAATTTCATAAATCGTATGTTTTAGCTATTAAAATATTTTAAACAATAATTGAAATATTTTAGGGAATTACATATTATTTCTATCCTACCCTTTTACTTCCTAAAACCCTTGACTTAATTTAAGTAAGATTTTAGCTTTTCTTGAATTTCTGTACTAATGGATTATTTTTACTTATTTTGAAATTGTCACATTTAAACACAGTTTGTTATAGGTTTTCTACTCTAACATTCTTACATGATCATTATAGGAAAATATAAATACAGAGAAGTAAAGATGACTGTGAAAATACTGCTGCGTTTAGTACCAATATAACTTCTGCTAATACTGGGGCATAATTTTATTCTGAATTATTTCTTTTAAAAATGTTTTCTAATGTTCTTGAGCAGAGTTCCAGTAGGTTGTGAATTATACTTTATCAGTATGAAAATATTATTTTACATGACTTCCCAGTTTAAGTGTATAAAAGCAGGCGTTCCATGTAGTCGTTACTAAAGGGCAAGAGCTGCTTACTTGGCAAAGTTGTTGAAACCAAATCTATTGATGAGCCTCATGGTGAATTTCTCAGTAATAGAAACCTGAGATCTGGGCTCCCACCCTACTTGGTTCCAAGTAATGGGAAGACTTTTATCCTATGGTGGAGTGGCAAGTTCTTTACTTGAAGACAAGGACTATGTCCTATACATTTTCTTAAATAGCCCAATGTTTTAATTCAACATATAATTAGTGAGTATTTGCTATGTGACAATCACTCTGTAGAGTGAGGAAGAAGTTAGACAGGCTGTTGTGCCATCTCCAGCCAAAGTGTGCCTCCCTATTTTTAATGTTTATCCAGTATGATACATTCATTTTAGTTGTTGAATTAAAAATTATATAATTTGGTTAATTTATTTATATGACAGCTAATTTAAGTAATTCAATTCCCAGCATGGATTTTTTTAATCTTGAATATATTATGTTCAATAAAGAAGATTTAGATTCCATACTCTGGTTGGTACTTGTTAGTTGTAAAATTTGGGGTAAATTATTAATACCTCTGTATATATATATATATATATGCATATGTGTATGTATTTATTTAATTTTTTTTAAAGATTTTATTTATTTTTTGAGAGAGAGAGAGCATGCGCACACAAGCTGGTGGGGAGAGACAGGGAGAGGGAGAAGAGACTCCCCACTAAGCAGAGAGCCACCCAGGTGCCTCTATTTGATTTTTTTAATGCCTCTGTATTTAATTTATTAAATGAGACAAAATATACAAAGTGTCTATTACAATATCTGGATCACAGTAAACATCCTTTAAACATAAGCTATTATTTTTACTGATTTGTTATTACAATAATTTTTCTGTTTTTTCTTAATTGAAAGTCAATAAGGAATGTATATATACATTTTCCTTCAATATTTAACAAATGTCTCTTGATTATCTCAAAAATTTAAATACATATGACTTTTTGTAGTGAAGTTATTTAATTTAAATTTTAAAAATCGAAAGGTATATTGGATTCTACATATGAGTGAGATCATATGGTATTTGTCTTTCTCTGACTAATTTATTTCACCTACCGTCATACACTAGTTCCATCCATGTCATTGCAAATAGCATGATTTCATTCTTTTTGATGGCTGAATGATATTCATTATATGTATACATGCATAAATATATGTACACACATATATATATATGATAGATGTGTGTGCAGAAGCTTTTTAAGAAAGAAAACAGATAAACATATGGGAGGGGTAAAAGAAAAAAAGGAGAGAGGGAAACAAGCCATAAGTGACTCAATAATAGAGAACAAACATGGTTGACGGAAGGAGGGGGGTGGGGGATAGGCTAGATGGGTGATGGGTATAAAAGAGGGCACTTGTTGTGATGAGCACTGGGTGTTGTATGTAACTGATGAATCACTGAATTCTACTCCAGTTCACTATATGTGAACTTACAAAACTTAAATTAAAAAAATAGGGGAAAATAAATAAATAATAAATAAATAAATAAGTGTATTGGAAGTATCTCAAGTAAAAGTCTTACTAAATCTCCTTTCTAACACATATATATGTTGGGAGTTCCCTTTTCAAAAAGAGACAGTTTACATATTTACACATAGATCAATAGTTTCAGGAATGATTTTGTCAAGGAGATTTTGGTTCAAAGATTAGGTTCTAACGTAAGTAAAATGGCTGGGGAACTAGACAAATTACATGGTTAACGAAAAAAAAATTTAAGAATTATTTTCTGCAACTTTCTGGTGACAAGTATTGTTTTTAATTCTTGACACTCTAGGTCCAAATTTCCTTATTCACAATTCCAAAATCCAAAGTGTTCTAAAAACAGAAAAACTGGTTCCTAACCAATATGCTGGCAAAACCTGACATGACCCAAATTCAATCAGCAACAAAACCAACAAGAACTAACTTGAAGGTCTATATAGTTTCAACTTGGCCCATGAAATATGAATATTAAAAATATTGGCAGACATAACAATAAGCTTAATTATAGAATGCTGCTCCAGACCTCACTGGAGATATTAGATCAAATATGATATCTGCCACTAATTATCTTTCTAAAATTTACAAAACTCTAAATTTAAAAAATATCTGGTTGAAATATCACATGTCAGATAAGGGATTAATATAATATTAATTACTAATTAAATATATTATAGCATAATATAACATAATACAATATTATAATAGTAATAATGTATTATTAATGTGTTAGTATCACCAGAGTTTTTATAATCTATAAATAAACAGAAAGCAATATTGTTTCCATTTAAAAATTTTTTACAAACTCTAAGAATGTCTCATTATTACTGAGTAAATGTATTATTTCATAACTTCTCAAGTTGCTAAATTGTGTTTAAAACTGTATTTTTAAAAATCAGGAAAAATTGTACCAAAATTTAAGTTTCTGTATTTGTAATACCAATTTCAGTTGGTACTTTCCATGCCTGTACGAATAAACTGATTCATTTCACATGTGTGTTTTAGCTTTTTTCTTTGTAGATCCTCCTGTCAAATAGAAAATGAAATGTAGAAATTTCTAAATAGTAAATTAAACATCAGCTCACCAGTTGCAGCATTAGCTACAATTAAAATGCAAATATATTTAATATAAATGAGTTTCATAGTCTAACACTAAAGTTGTTACTACGATCAGCAACATTAAAAATATGTATCTTAAAGTCTTTCATCTAATGGTAAATTAATAAGTTAACATAATTGCGTACATTCCAGGTCAGATGTTTATCAAAGGTAATGTCCCACATTAACATGTCTACAGTAATAAGTATATAGGTTTTTTGGCTCATAGTGGTATTTAACATTTGATCATATTAAAATAAGATCTATATAGATAGTTTTATACTTTAATCTTATTTTTATTAATGTAATATCTGATTATTGTATGAAAATAAAATAGTTCTGAGAAGTTCACAACTAATTTAAACTTTCTCTCATTTCTAATTTATCCTACTCTACTTGCTCTCCAGACACAATGACTCTTAACTCTTACAGCCTTTTCTTCTGTAGTTGTTTCTGATTACAGAAAACAATTATATATGTAAAATACATATATTAACATTTACATATGTATGTGAAGATATAGATGATGTATGTATGTATTTATAATTTTTGCTTATTTTGCTCTTGTGTTATACGCAACTGATGAATTATTGAACACTACATCTGAAACTAATGTAATAGATATTGGCTAATTGAATCTAAATTAAAAAAGAAAAGAAAAGAAGACCTCTGGTTCCACCTCAGACCTACTAAATCAGAATCTACATTTCAACAAGGTCTCCAGGGGATGTGTATACACATTCACATTTGAGAAGCATTGGTCTAATCTGCAGTGTTGCTATCCCTTTGTGTATTGTCTTATTTGCTGGGCTGGAAATGCAGTGACTCCCTTAAAACTTGAGAATCACGTTCTTTGTTTCTGGGAAATGTCTTTGTATAATTTCTTGATAATTCCTTCTCTGCCATTTTGTCTCCTAATTGGAATGTCTTCTAAATAGATATGGAAACTCCTGGATCGATCCTCAAAGTCCTTAGCTTTTCTATTTTCTCTCTTTTCATCTTTTCTCTTTCTAGGAAATTTGTTACGCCATCATCTTCCAATGCTATTGGACTTTTTCATACTTATCATTTCAGTGAGCTCTTTCTTTTTTCTGATTATTTTTTTTACATCTCATTGTCCAGAACCTAGATATAAGGCACACCCTCTCACATAGGATGCTGAGAAATACATTTTTTCATTCCAGAAACAAGTGTGACCTGCTAAAAATCAGTACTCTGTTATGAAGGAGAGGACTAAAGTATAATGTGGTTGGCAACTAGATGCCTCTACCACAAGTTCCAAGTAACTAATTTCAGATGAAATAATCATGTCGTCTGTTTATCTGTTTGATTTCCATCTATCCATAAGCCTTCTTGCCATGAAGTAAAGAAAATGATGACTAGTAAGTGTGGAGAAACTTATGTTAAATAGGATAAGTATTTGAAAATGAAAACCTCTGAACCAAATAACCATTGCAATTTTTAAATTCAGGATAAAGATTCAATTTAGAGTTAATCAGCCCCGTACTTTCTAAAGTATGTTAGGATCCATTAATATAATCAAATTATGTTTGTAACAAATTGCAATCAGAGGGCTGATTTTTGCACAGGTTAGAGTAGAGTGTACCAATTACTTTTACTCTTCTGACCAAAGTCCAACTTCTGTATCATTGAAAGGGTTATACGCTTTGCTCAGACTTTGGAAGGACACATGTGTAGATCTGAACGAGAAAGGATAAGTCGCCTCGTAAGTTTTTTGGGTCAAACCAACCTCCTTCATTTGTGTGGTGATGTGTCATAGTCCTTTCACCCTCACTTCATGAATTTATTCAGTATTCATTTCTATATTTCCATTTGGTCAGCTTTTGACTGAAACAACAGAAATCTTAGAATGATTTGTATTTACATACAAATTCTGCCATGTGGCAGTGAAACAATCCTACAACCCTAAAAATTAAACTTCTCATTGGAGAGAAAATATCAGTGGAAGATGCAAATCTACCCATCATTTAAAATCTTTCATATTATTCCTGAATGTAAAACCCTCATCAGATTAGCTAGATAATATTTTTAACTGTTTACAGAGTTTCTTCAATCATATTAAATTAATACCGGTATTTCTAGCTACTAAAATATTTAAGTTAGAAAAGAATTGTGGTTGATGGGCAGCAATATAAAATGACTTGAAGCTTAAAGAAATTTAAAAGGAAATTGATTTATATATATTCCCAGTAGGCTTATTTATATTTGTCATTGTTACATTTAAAATGTATAGGTCCTTTCTCTCCAAATTCACATAAACTCCAAAAATTTAAAGATTCTATTCATAAAGTTTAGCTTCACTTAATTTATATTTACAGTATAATATAATAAACTTTGCTTTTATTTATAATGTGATGTCTATTATATGTTCCATCTATTAGCTATTTTTATTGTAGGTAAAATGATGAACTACAGAAGTTTCATTAACATATAGATCTATAGTCTGTCCAATCTTTTTGCGATATTAAAAAAAAAATTTAGAACTGAGAGGAGTAGTAAAATTTAGCTAGGTTTATACATTTTACTGGAAACTATTGCTCCTGGCATAGCAATTAAAACTGATGTTTGTGACTGCCAGAAATAATGAAGTTTTGGATTTATGATGAGGCAACAAGCGTTGTGCCCGTATTTTATTTCTAAAGGTGAAAGATTTACAGTTGATGAGGCCTGAACTGATGTGGCTCATTCATTCCAGAAATGTGGGAGTGAAGGAATGTGAGTTCAAGGCCAAAAAATGTCATTGTGTCCAGGTGGAAGTGCAACAATAAAAAGGAAACTACTAATGGGGCAATTTATTTCAAAATGCTTTGTGTAAAATGTATAAAACTCTCAGCTCTTCGATAGCAAAATCAGAAAACTTAAGTTAGAACTATATAGTTATGTTGTTATATTCTTCATCTTTATTTTCCCTACAGATATGAAATCTCACAGCTAGGTGTTCTTCTTCACTAATTTCCAGAAAATTCTCAACTCCCCAAGGAAGCCAATTGATATTAAAAATAATGTTTCAGGGAAAAACTGGTCCCTGTTTTCTCTTCTTTCCCCCCTTGTTCTCCTGCACTCTTCTCCCAATATGTTTATTTGCAGCACGATTTCTATTACAATATTCTGTATCCCAATAACTCTGTCTCTTCCTCTGAGGGGGGAAAAAATCAACTAGACAGCTGTAATAGTTATTATTTATTATTTTATTTTCTCAAGTTTCCAAACTTTTGCTTTTAGCTTCCTTCGTGTGGAGGCAAATGGATTTAAGTTATTTTCCTGAACAATAATCAGGAACTATTTTCTTCATGTCTCAGATGCTGCCTGGGTTTTCCTAGCATGGCTGCCTACATTTGGAATCAAGGGACTCAAGGACACAGTACTGTGTTCACTGCTACCCACAGCTTTTCTAGAAAAAAAAAAAATTCTTCTTTATTTTCATCTTTTTTTAAAAAAAGATTTTATTTATTTGAGAGAGAGTGCACACAAGTGGGGGAGGAGGGACAGAGGGAGAGGGAGAGAGAGAATCTTAAGCAGGTTCCATGCCCAGCACAGAGCCCAACGCCGGGCTTCACAACCCTGAGATCATGACCTGAGGCAAAATCAAGAGCTTAACCCACTGAGCCACCCAGGTGCCCCTATTTTCACCTTTTCTATTACATAAATGATGCTAGAATAAGCCTGGTATACATTTTTTTAGGCAGTACTAAGATTCACACAGATGAATTTATATAGATATAGATAAATACATAGTATTTTCGAACCAGTAGGCAGAAATGCACTGAAAACTGGCGCATTATTTCTTCAGTGAAAAGTTGATGTAAAATTTTAAAGAAATCCAAAACTGTCCTATCAAACTGAATAGAAGTTTATATCATTATTAATAAAAATCCCCCTGCTGCCTGTTATTTTAAATTTGTTATTATTTTGAACTGAACTTTAAGTGAATATGTAAAGTTAACATGTAAATATATGTTATATATGTTATATATGTATATATATATAACACATATACATATAGAAATATACTAATGTGCTTTTCTCTGGGGTATGTTATTGTTTGTGACATTCTCTCATATCAATTCCATGTGTCCTCCCCAAACAGAGAAAGCCAAGCTCCAGAAGGAGAGAAAGGCAGGCAGAAATGCAGAAAGAAGTGGTCAGAGCCTGTGCATCCCTGACTACCACTGATTGCAAGCTTCAGGGATGAAAGCAGACCTACTCCTGGGTGACATGGGACTGTGGACTCCTTGGTAGGTCAACCTGGGCTCTAGGACTCCCATTGTTTTTGGTAAACTCCTCTTACACTGCATAGAAATCCAAAATCCTTCCACCTAACCTCCTCTTCCTTCTCCTTCACTTGGGGTCACTGTGTATCTGGGTCTCACATCTCTCCCAGGCTTGTCTAGCTTCCTCCCTATTTCCTTTTTATATAAGCTTTTCCCCTAATAAAATCTTTGCACATTTAATCATGTCTCAATGTCTGCTTCTCAGAAGACCCAGACAAATATAAGAGCCTGTATGTGTTCATCCACTAGCTAGTCCATGACTTGGTGCCTTTATTGACAGCTGGCTTCTGGAGAGCTGAAGATGAAGGTGGTTTGTATGGTACTGACATGCTGGGACATGCCCATATATATCTGTCAAGTCCCCTAGAACTCTACATCGCAAAGAATGATTTTAATGTAGCAATTAAAAAAAATCAGTCAGAATGTTGGGGATTTCCGGATGAATTGCGAAGTGTGACAAATGAATCTAACTGTATCATCAATGTATGACATTACCTCACTGAAAAGGGTGGGGAATAAGGAGCTGACCTGTAACTTCAGATAAAAGCGTTTTGACTAGAAACTAAAAGGATGAAGACAAAAAGAAATGTGTATAAACACTACAGTCTAATTGGCAAGTTTGGTTCTCATTGGGGTTTGGGTTAACAGTTCTGAGCCTGCTTTAGGTGTATACTGGGGTTGAAAAAATACATGGATGGTGGATGGTGGGAGCCAAGTCTCTCACTGTCGGAGAGGGAAGTAACAGATAAGCAAGGTGTGGGGAGGGGAGGCTAGATTGAATCCTGTAGAACTAACTTGGAGTGGATACATTAATAAGAATGCTGTATAGCTTAATTAAATGCAGAAGGATAGTTACCAAATAATTCTAGATATGTGTACACATGGGTTCATTTACATGCATATATTTCCTTGCTCTGCCCACTGGAAAGCCTAGAAGGGTGATAAGACAGTAGCAATAAGCACGCTTGCACTCAGACCTTGATTTCAAATAGGGCTCCTTAGCGAAATGGCTGATTCTAAAGCTGGGCAGGAAATACACATGATAAACTTGGATCATCTAGTAGTGACTGAAAGTAAGGAGGTACTCAAAAAACAAAATTATGGGGTCCTGAAAAAGAGATGCAGAAAAGAACTGGAAAGAACTTCCAGTGACCAAAGCTGGAATAACTTGAACTTCCCAAAGAACAAAAGAAATATCCATGAGTCCATCCTGATATAAATAAATGAGTAAATACATAAATGAGGGATAAAGGACAAATCTTCCATATGGAAGAATTCCAAATAATAGAGCAGATACTTACCCCTCCAGGAGGTGGAACGTAACCTCAAGTGTGGGCTGGAGTTAGTGATTTTCATCCAAAGAGCAACGTATAGGAGACAGAGTCCCTCCTCTGAATTGCCCTTGGCGGAAGTAGGCTGCTTGTCTCACGGTTATGGGTTATGACCATCCCTCCCCTCAGCCCCAACCAATAGCAGGTTGATGCAGAGGATAGGCTGGAAGACAAGATCTCACTCTTTTCCCGCAAATGCGGCAACACTGAAGGTTATGCCAGCTCCAGAGTTTCCTGTCCGATTTGCTGGAAATTCTCTTGCAACTGCATCAAAGTCCAACTTCTCCCTCTGCTCAGTCCTGCTTTACTCCTTCCTTTTACACCTGTTGTTCCAGACAGGCCTCCCTAGGAAAGCTTCTGTATGCATATCTCCATCTCAAAGGAAGCTCTCTGGGGCCTGATCGAAGACACTCTGCCTTGGGAAGGAGGACGCAGGTAGCATGTAGGAGGCAAGAGAAGGCAAAGAAGAAGATCTAAGATGAAGGAGTAGCTACAATGACGAAACAGGGTGACAGTGTGGAGAAGTGAAGAATGATACATAGATTTTACTAGTCTAGAGTGGAGGTACAGAGGAAGTAAGACAGGATATGGGCATATTTGAGAGAATGGAGATAGACAATCTCATGGGAGACCACAGGCAGGAGCTGATCCTGAATATAGACGGAGCCTCTGCTCTCTCAGCATACAGGACTCCCTAGTACCCTTTGAGTGAGCTCCAAGTGCAGCTGTTGAGCTACTCAGCTTTGGCCACTGCTTTTCTATCTCTAAAGTGACCTGTCCCTATCATCGTTTGAAGGGTCACTTTGGCCCAGCCCAAACTGTCTTAATAGTTTAATAGCCTTAATTCCAGTTTAACAGGAATATAAACATTACAGCCAAGTTTCATCAAGCCTAATAATTCTTGCAGGACCTAAACTGACCCAGAAAATAATGGAGTTATTTATCCTAGGGGAGAGGAAAGGAAAAATTAAGAAAATGCTGGAAAGTAGGGTGGGATGATGGGTTAGCCTGGTGATGGGTATTAAAGAGGGCACGTTCTGCATGGAGCACTGGGTGTTATACGCAAACAATGAATCATGGAACACTACATCAAAAACTAATGATGTGATGTATGGTGATTAACATAACATAATAGTAATAAAAAAAGAAAATGCTGGAAAGTATATGGGAAATTTAATTACCCTACTGCATAAATTCAGTTCATAACTATAAGATGTTACTGCATGTAATATAAAATGTAGACTAGATTTCATTAGACTCATGTTCCTATAAGGGAACACGCTCACCTCAGACTCACAGGCAATTCTGGGGCCCCAAAGGGTAGTAAGAGCCACTGGATTCCTACAAGCTGGGATAGAGGGGGTAGCATTCGAAGGGACCAGGAACACCAGAGGCATAATGATGAACCAGTGATTGTAAATACAGGCAAATCTAGTTTCCCAGGGAGAACCTCGTGACTGGAGAAACGACTCAATTAAGATGGGAATTAGAGATCCTGAAAGATTGATGTCATGTACATCTCACTGTACTCTTACCTCAATTAAATTATAAATTCAAACTATACTTTTCTCATGAATGAGTATTTTCATCCACAGTAAAGAAAAATCAAAAGAAAACTGTATCTTGTTACAGACTCTTGCAAAATTCTATTTCTGTGCTATGTATAATCTAATTATTGAAGATTATGGTTAGAGAAAGGACTCTATAAAATACCATTCTGCTGAAATAAATTTATTTCCTAATTGATTTCCACAAAAAAATCTAATCTTTAAGTAAAATCAAGAAGGTCCTAAATTCCCATATTGAAAACTGACCCAGAGGTCATAGAAGTATTCCAGAAGGAAATATGAAAGTCCTGGGGTCTTCAAGCCCCCAGCAAGCAGACATGAGTTTGCCTATTTCAAAGGTTTTCTTTTTCTTTTTTTTTTTTAAGATTTTATTTATTTATTTGACAGAGAGAGAGAGAGACAGACAGAGAAGAAGCAGGGGGAGTGGGAGAGGGAGAAGCAGGCCCCCTGCTAAGCAGGGAGCTGGATGCTGGACTCAATCCAAGGACCCTGGGATCATGACCTGAGCTGAAGGCAGACACTTAACGACTGAGCTACCCAGGCGCCCCTATTTCAAAGATTTTCATCTGAAACGCATTTTTCAACGTAATACTAAGCAATTCTTTTGTATGTGGGAGGAGTAGGGGGAAGGTGGTAGGGGTGTGTTAACTTTCCTAAAATGAAATAAAGGGATTTGAATGGTCTATATGTTCCTTCTTCCTTCCCCTGTTTCTATTAATCAAATTGTGCTTTTAATAAAATCAGTTACAGAATCATCAATAATTTTGAAAGATTTTCTGTCTCCTGCAGAAAGTTATTCCAAACCCAATACTTTCATGTTAAGTCTTTTGTATCTGTCAGTATCTGCCCATTATCAACATTAAGACTTTGGAAATAAAAACCTTAACTGACAAATTGTTTCGCTTTGCATATATACATAGAAGTTAATTTTAGATATTCCTATAGCCGCTAGATAAATTGTATTTATTCATTTTTCTCTTATAAAACTAGAAAAATATTAATTAGAGTAAAACACTAAAAATGGGAAAAAAATAACTGATTCTGTGCTAAAGTTTTCAGGATGTTTTAAATTTAACTGATATGTTTTCGTAAACATCCCTGTTAGTTTTCCTCTGCAAATATGTATGACTCATACAAACTTCACTTATTTCTTTTCAACTATGCCAAATGTTTTTAGAATAATAAATGATTCGTATAAGAGATAGCTATTTCCAAGCATGCAAAAACAATCCCTAGAATATGTACCATGTGCTAACCACCTGTTACAGCATTTCCTTTTTCTTCTATTTAATTCATTTTTCCTCCCTCTCCTTCCATCCATTTTACATTTTATCATATGCACAGATCTTATATTAGAAAAGTATGGTTATATAATTAAGGAAATATGAATCAACTCAACACATCTAAATTTCTTGAGTTTAAAATTAGGAACAGAAGATAATAAAATTTGTCTGCATCTTAAAACGCTCTGAATTATCTTGCCAACTTTTTAACTAATTATTCTAAAATTGGATTTAGTTTTACAACTAACATGATTCCCAATTTTTTTCACTATTCCCCATTTAGAAGCATACCAGAAACACACCAGAGTCTGAAAAAAGTATCTTTAAACAATCTTACGTCTAAAATTACATTTAGAAGGGACAGGGGAAGACACAAGAATAAAGTGCTATAAAGTTAAAGAACATGACAGTGGATTTTTGTTTTCTGGAGGACCCTTCTTCCATAGCTGCCGAGCAAGATACAATTTTCACTGGAGGAGTTCTGTGCTGTTTCTGCCACCACACATTATAAAAATGCTTTTTCTTGTCCAAAGCTTTCTCAGAAAAAAAGATGGCTTGTTGATTCTGAGAGTGATCCAGAGAACACAAATTATGATATAGAATGAAAGTGTAGTTTTTTCCAAATATAAATATGTCTTTTTCTCTGTGTTCAAGAGAGCAATGACTAGATATGGCAAAGATATCTGCATTTAACAGAGGAAAAGAGATAAGCCATAGGAATAAGTCTGTAATAGTGGTACTTCTGACATCACTCAATAAGACATGGGAGACTTTCCTTGGAAAGGCAGTGATGTGGTGGAAAGAATCCAGTATTAGGATAGGGTTAACTCAGATCCTGGCTCTATCACTTACTAGCCCTGAATAAGAATGTATTTTCAGCTTTTTTCTGAGCCTTGGTTTCCTTACTTGTAAAAAAAAACGAATAGGGCGCCTGGGCGGCTCAGTCGTTAAGCGTCTGCCTTCGGCTCAGGTCATGATCCCAGGGTCCTGGGATCGAGCCCCACATCGGGCTCCCTGCTCAGCGGGAAGCCTGCTTCTCCCTCTCCCACTCCCCCTGCTTGTGTTCCTGCTCTCGCTGTGTCTCTGTCAAATAAATAAATAAAATCTTTAAAAAAAACCAAACAAATAATGCATTATATGCTAAAAAAAAAAAGAAGATAGCAGGGAGGAAAAAATGAAGGGGGGGAAGTTAGAGGGGGAGACGAACCATGAGAGACTATGGACTCTGAGAAACAAACTGAGGGTTCTAGAGGGGAGGGGGGTGGGAGGATGGGTTAGCCTGGTGATGGCTATTAAAGAGGGCACGTACTGCATGGAGCACTGGGTGTTACACGCAAACAATGAATCATGGAACACTACATCAAAAACTAAGGATGTAATGTATAGTGATTAACATAACATAATAAAAAAACATAATAATGTATTACATGATTATTTTGATTATCAAATGAAACAGTGAAGGTTAAGCACGAAATAAGTGTTCAATGCTAATCTCTACATGAGCCTACTCAAAAAGCTCTTCTTACCATCTTTAAAGTGTGAGGTGCTCCATCCAGTCTTGCTCTGACTGAAGAGTCAAATATATGTAATTCAAAGTAACCTGTACATTTACTGATTGAGTACCTGCCTAGGGTCAGACACTGTGATAATTAATTTAATCCTGAGAAGTACCTTATGAGATAGATAGGTGTCATTTTAGCCCCAATTTTCTTAGCATAGGAAAGCCAAATAATGTGCTTGACCTAACATATTAATTAGGAGGCGGAAACTGATTTTAAAGCCAGGGAGTTTCATCATTTTCTCATGAAGCACTATCATAGTAAGAGATGAAACTTACAGTTTATAATTAAAATAATTTTTAAAGTTCTTTTATCCTTTGGACATATCCAGTTAAAAGTGTATAGTCCAATTACAATATTTTAAAGTCACTTGGGACGTTTTCTTGCCATGTGTTTATACCACTGACTAAATACATATTTAGGTTCATTTTAAAATTTTTATTCTTAAGGATTGTTCTTTTATTATTTAATTTTATAATCATGTAAAATATCCCATGGTCCCCCCAAATGAAAAAAGGTATATTTTTTAAAAACCTGGTTTCTATCTTTTCCCCTTCAACTTATTCCATTTCATTCCTATAAAGTAACATTTTTGAAAAATTTATTTTAAAAAGTAATTAATATTTTATTTACTCTAAATACCTAAGTTATTGTTATTTTAATATATTTTTATATACAAAGTATAAACTAATTAATAAGTAGATATTATAGAGTGATTTGTTATGAAAGTTTATCTTTCTATCTTGCATTTCTTAAGTCTTGACATTTAGATCTGTCATGTATGTATCTAAAATTTAGTAGGCTATACATAAACTAAAACACAGTGTTCATTCTTATAAATTGACTCAAAATCCATAAAGCAAAACTTAAGGAGCTGGTACTTTCTCAATAACTAAAGGATTTCCTTAAAGACTAAGGTCTCAAACATCCAGAAAATCTTAAAGACTGCTAACTACTACCCTCTTATGTGACAATAAAAATAATGAAGACATCATAGCTTAGAAATTTCACAAAGCCCATACAAAGATATGACATTTAAACTTTCCATTGTCTATTTTTATTTTTAATACAAGCCGATATTTATCTCTTTTTTAAAAATAAACAATGGCAAAATACACACCCTAGTAGTATATTTATCAAGGTAGTCTAAGCTATACTCTAGTAACAAGCAAGCTTCTATATCTTATTGGTTTTGCATTACGATGGGTTATTTTTCACTCACCATCATAGTATATATAGGTAGAACTGCTCTCCCTGGTGATTCTCCTAGGTGATAATTCAGGGACCCAGTTTCCTTCTACACTAAGACATTGTTATCTTAAACTTGTGGCCCCTAAGTTTGCCACAGAAGGAGAAAAGAGAGCATGTGAAGAAGGTATATGGCCAGGCCTAGAAGGAATGGATATACATCACTTCTATCCACATCCTAGCAGCCAGAATTGACCAAAGGAAGCTTGAAAACATAGTCATCCTGTGTGTCTGGAAAGAGGACAATGAAGTGGGATTTCACAACCATAGTGTTGTCTCTGCCAATAAGCAGTCTTAAATTAGCACAAGAGTTTTGTGTGATTATCACTACATTACTTCATTTGACCTGACATGAATGTTGACATTTGACTTGACATGACTTGATTTACAACACTACTTGAAAGGAAAAATGGAAAAGCATGTAACATTTAAAAATTACTGTTATCATAGCTTCCACATTTTACTCTATCTTCTTTCTTTTGAAGAGGGGAAAATCCAACCATTCCTCTATTACTCAACTATGGCATAAAGCTTGTTTCCCAATGGCTGTGTGTTTTTTTCCTACTGGTATACAACATCAGGCATTGAGAATTTCAGTTAGCCTTGTTTTGAAAATCTCCACCTCTTTTAAGTATATTGCTAAAGCCAACTTTACTTTTAAATCATAATTTACATTCTGTGGAAATAGCTGAGTCACTTGTTTTTTATTTATTCTATGTTCCTAGAATGTGTGACAGGCTACACAAAAAGAACAGTAAGATTACTATTTAGGGGCACCTGGGTGGTTTAGTCGGTAAACTCTTGGACTCTTGACTTCGGCTCAGGTCATGATCTCAGGGTCTTGAAATCAAGCCCCATGTTGGGCTCTGTGCTCAGCGGGGAGTCTACTTCTCTCTCTCTTCCTCTGTCCCTCCCCCTACTCACACACTTTCTCTCTAAAATTAATAAATAAATATTTAAAAATAAATGAATGAATGAATGAATAAATAGATAGATAGATATTTAATCTTTTACCAGAACAGACTGCTAGGTGCAGCTAATTAAAAAAACAAACAATTTTTAAGGCTTCCTGTTTAAGAAAACCTCATGTGATTGGAAGTAGGAGGACAATCATTACTTTTTTCTTAAATTCATGCTTAAACTCATATTTTACAAGTCCATTTGTACATAATTTTTACATTATTGTCAAATTCACAAAAATGTTTCCTAAAATTTACATTCAATGCTTTATTTTGTCCAGAATTAAGGTAAAACCTTATTTACTATATAGTAAATCACAAAGAATACTATTTTTGCTTATTCAGCTTTTTCTAAATTAAAAATGTGCCCATGTCTAGTATATTTTATTAAATTGGGCGCACTTCTTTTTGTTCTCAGAGTACCCAGTGCTTCCTTCTATCACATTGATTATCACCTTATATTACAACTGTCTTATTGAGATTGCCTTCACTAGAATCAAAGACATAGGCCATATCTTCTGAGCCAACATTCAAATAAATAAATAAAATCTTTAAAAAAAACATTTTTTAATGCTTCTCCCTCTCCCACTCCCCCTGCTTGTGTTCCCTCTCTCGCTGTCTCTCTCTCTGTGTCAAAATAAATAAATAAAATCTTAAAAAAAAAAAGAATATGATTCTCTTCATCTTTCTGTAATCAATGCAATTTCTCTCTTGCTCTCTCCTTTTCCGTTAGAAAACACTATCTAGTCACTACCTAGTAAACTCAGCAGAGATTACTTGATCTATTCAGGTGCAAAATGTCATCAGTTTGGGATTTAAACTCAGTGAGTTGAGGAGTCAGAATCAGTCCACTTAAAGTTTTCTTCTTCCCATCTCCAAGGTCCTGGAAAGCATGCAGTACTTCATGGCACTGATGGCAAGGGGCATTGGGTCCTCGACAATCTCCACACACCAGACTGAACGCTTCCTTTTCAGTCATTGTGAGCATATGCTTGTTAGTGCTGCTGCTGAGGTCCCTGAGTTCACTATGATGACGAATGTCCAAGTTCACAGAGCTCTTCCTCTCTATCTGAACTTTAAGGCCACTTGGAGTCCTCTGACTGTCTTCGTCCTAGCCCCTCCCCTGGCATCTTGTGAGGCTTCCTTTAGGCCTAATGACCTAAACTCTCTGCCCTCGCTGCCCCATGATTGTGCACCATTCTTGATGCAGGGCTTCTTTGCAAGGACAAGGATCTCCTGGGCTGCACTTGAAAACAAGGCAAAGGCATCCTTTCTCTAGGATCCCCTCACATTTACCTTTCCTGTTGTCATTCCCTCCCCAGGGGCAAGGTTCAAGTTTCTTTAAAAACTTAGAAGATTCTATTTCACAATATTGACACTCTTGTCCTCCAGATTTGGGAAAATATCTTCTGGTTTAGCTGAGAAAAGACACTTATTTCCTTTCCGTGTGTAGGGAGAACTAACCACATCTTTCCAAGGAAGCAACATATGTAAATCATTCAGGCAAAGAATACTGACTGTTTCCCCCAATTCCTTTTCTCTCTCCCTAAAGTAAAGCACAAACAGGCCCTGTGAGCTAAAGGCAAGGGCTTGTTGTATTTATTAGTCATCAAATCAATCAACTCCAACCCATGAATGTAAATGATAGAAACTGTGTTTACCCAGATGTTCCAAGTATACTTCAACTTCTAAACTGGATAAAATCCTACAAAATTTTTAAGTTGGGAGAGCTGGCTCTTATATTTAAAAATAATGTATAATTGGGGCACCTGGGTGGCTGATTTGATTAAGCGTCTGACTCTTGATTTCAGCTTGGGTTTTGATCTAAGTGTTGTGAGTTTGAGCCCTGCACTGGGCTCCACACTGGGTGTGGATCCTACCTAAAAAAAAAATCTTACAAATTATGTATAAGAATAAAAAATGGAACGGCTTGTTGTGATTAAACAGAAAAAGGAAAATTCAGAGGGACTTTTGTGTTTGGTGTGTCAGCCCATGCAGGCTTTTTCACAGGAAATACCTCATTTAAGTCTCAGAACCACTGTGAAATAGATGTTAGTAGCTTCATTTCTGACAAGAAGAAACAGTTAAGTGAGTTATTCAAACTATAATAAGACTTCTATTATTGGCTGAATTGTGTCCCCCCTCCAAAAGATATACTGAAGTCCCAATCTAGGTACCTGTAAATGTGACATCATTTGGAAACAGGGTCTTCGCAGATGTAATAAAATTTAGATGAGGCCATACTGGATTAAGGTGGCCTTTAAATCCAATGACTGGTGTGCTTATAAGAAGAAAAAGATTTGGAAGATTTGGAGACCCTCAGGTACACACGAAGGAAAGACAGTCACGTGAAGATGGAGCGATGCATCTATGGGCAAGGAACGCCAAGGACTGTGGGAAACTGCTAGAAGCTAGAAAGAGACAAGTATTCTTCTCTAGAGCCTTCATGGGGAACATGGTCTTTTGGACACCTTTGGACTTCTAGGCTCCAGAACTGAGACAATAAGTTTATGGTTGTTTCAAGCCACCCAGTTTGTGGTAATTTGTTAAGGCAGACCTAGAAAAGTAATACAAAGCCCCATTCATTGAATGCCTAGTAGGTTACAGGCATCCTCTTGATCTGTTACATGCTACTTAATTTAATCCTCACACCATCAACACCAATTTACCCGGAGGATAACAGGGTTCAGAAAGGTTAAGTAACTCACCAATGTTACATTGTTTCACTGTTTTCAAGTGTTAGGGTCAGGATTTGAAAGGTCAGATGCAAAGGTTCTACCACACTGCAAGTGCTGTTCTAAGTTCCCATGACCAGAAAACAAATTTGAAACCAGATTTTCAGATTCCAGGTCCAGTGCCCTTATCACTAAACAGAATAAAACAATTGAATGTCATATTCATCAAAGCAATATTGAAGTTAACAAATGAAGACAAGTGAATGTTACTGTACAAAGTTCTACGTATAAAGTGTTAGACATTTATAAAGGAAGATTGCAAAGCAAAATTACAAGTGAGAAATGAATCGAATTATCTTAAATAAATACATTTACTGCAATTTTCTTGCATTAAATACTACTAATTATAAAAAGTCCAAGACAAAGAGATTTTGCCATATAGAGATTTTAATTTTTCTATCTGCAGTAATTAGGTGAGATTTTTTGACCCTAGAAGAGTGTTTTTGAAACTATTTCAAGTGACCTGCCAACTTCCTCAGAGCTAAGGCCTTTCTATGAACTTGCCAAGACCTACAAGATCCCACCTCCTTTTCCTGCAAGCTCTTACTTATTACTTCCCATTTGGTCACTCTTCTTCAGCTACACTAACTCCTCTGTGCTTCTGGAAATGCTCAGCTTTCTATGACTTCTTTTTTTTTTTTTTTTAAAGATTTTATTTATTTATTTGAGACAGAGAGAATGAGAGAGAGAGAGAGAGCACATGAGAGGGGGGAGGGTCAGAGGGAGAAGCGGGCTCCCTGCCCAGCAGGGAGCCCGATGCGGGACTCAATCCAGGGACTCCAGGATCATGACCTGAGCCGAAGGCAGTCGCTCAACCAACTGAGCCACCCAGACTCCCTCTATGACTTCTAACAGAGCTTTTGAACTTGTAGTTCTTTCTGGCTGAAATTCTCCTCTCCCAGAGTTCTGCACAGCTCACTCTCTTACTTCCTTCATGTTTTGACCTAAATGTCACCTTTTTAATATTGTCTTCCCTGACCACCCTATCTAAAACTGAAGCCCCTCCCTGACACTGTCTATCCTCTCCCTGCTTTATGTTTAGCAATAACATTATCTGTGAAAATAAGGGGAAAACCTCATTTAAAATGGATTTGGGGAGTCCTGAAGGGAGAGCTCTCACGAATGCACCATCCATCCAACTTACTTTACTACCCCATCAGGAGAAAGGAAGATTTTTCTCCTTGCCCAGCAACAACCCAGCCAATGAGAAGTTGCAACAACCCCAAACTCTTGCTTTCCTCCAATTAACTTTCTTCCAAACAGTCCTTCTCAACTTCTTTTCCTCTATACAACTTCTCTCCTCTTCTCTCCAAACTTGCCTATGGTTCACCAGTTTCCTTGTCCTGAATCACAATTTCTCTGCTATTCTCAAATAAAGTTATTTTTCTATACTGGCTATTTTATTTTTAAGGTTGGCATATCTAACATACTATTTATGTACTTTTTGAGTCATTTTTATTGACTGATTTCCCCCTCCACACAAACAGAAATTCCATTAACGCAGAAATTTTTGTTTTGTTTGTAACTGTATCTTCCTTCAGTGGCTAAAACAGTTCCTGGCACATATCAGGTCCTCAACAACATTTGTTGAATGAATGAATGAATGATGAATCCGTGGATAAATTATTTTATAGTTCTTAACCTGAGTTCCAAAATAGAACCTCAAGGTGTCCATGATGCCTGAAATTGTATGAAAAATAGTGTATATATGCAAAGTTTTGGGGGGAGAGTTCATCATTCCATCAAGAGATAACATGATTAATCTCTGAATTTATTTATTTATTACTGAAGAAGATTGTGGAATATTTATAGGAAACATAAAACAAATTGTATGTATTTTAAGTGTCAATATTAAGCATAATTCCTGCTAAGCTCTGTATGATTTTAGCCACATACATCTTAGAATATCCTTGCATAGGAGGGCCTGGGTGGCTCAGTTGGTTGAGCCTCTGACCCGTGGTTTTGGCTCAGGTTTTGATCTCATGAGCGTGAGATCAACCCCACTTCAGGCTCCGTGCTCAACAGGGAATCTCCTTGGGGATTCTCTCCCTCTGCTCCTCACCGCGCCCCCACCCCCCCACCAGTGAGCACACTCTCTCTCTCAAATAAATAAATAAATCTTTAAAAAAAAGAATATCCTTCATATATGTCCCATTTTCTACAGAAATACAAGTGAGTGCAACCGATGCATCCTCTTAGATTCATATTCTCCTTTCTCATTTATATTTCCACAATTACTCTCCAAATTGGCTTTTTGATTTTCTCTTCACTTGCTTTCCATACTCACATTAACCTTTCCTGTTTTGCCCTCTTTTCTCTTTTTCCTCCCATAAAGACTTCTTTTTTAAAAAATTATTTTCAAAAACTAATGATGTAATGTATGGTGAGTAACATAATAAAATAAAATTTTAAAAAATTATTTTTCAGTTTTATTGAGACATAATTGACGAAGTTGTAAAATATTTAAAGTATATAGAGTGATGAACTGATATATTCATGCACTGTGGAGGGATTCCCTACATCGAGTTAATTAACACATCTATCACCTCACATAGTTTCCCTTTTTTTAAATTTTGGTGAGAATTTTTAAGTTTTATTCTCTTAGCAGATTTCAGTTATACAATACAGTGTTATTAGTCATAGTCACCACATTATACATTAGATCCTCAGACCTTATTCATCTTATACCTGAAAATTTGTACCTTGTACCAGCCTCTTCCTATTTCCTCCACCCCACATTCCTGACAACCACTTGTCTACTCTCGTTTTTATGAGTTTGGGGTTTTTTCCTTTTTTTGATTCCACATATAAATGATACTATAGAGTATTTGCCTTCCTCCATCTGACTAATTTCACTTAGCATAATGACCTTCATCTGTTGTTACAGTCTTTGGCTTAAATTCTGTTTTGTCTGCCCCTGCTTTCTTTTGGTTTCCCTTTGCATGGAATACATTTCTCCATAACTTCTCTTTGAGTCTATGTGTTTTCTAAAGCTGAAGTGAGTCTCTTGCAGGCAGAACATAGCTGGATCTTGTTTTTTAATCCATTTGACCACTCTTTGTCTTTTGATTGGAGGATTCAGTTCATTTATATTTAAAGTAACTATGGATAGGTATGAACTTACTATTAACATTCTGTTCATTGTTTTCTGGCTGTTTTGTAGATCCTCTGTGTCTTTCTTCTCTTGCTCTCTTCCTTTTTGATTTGATAAATTTCTGTAGTGGTGTGCTTTACTTTCTCTTTTTCTTTTGTGTGGCTACCATAAGCTTTGCTTTGTGATTACCATGAGACTTACATAAAATACCTTATGTATATAATATTGTATTTTAGGCTGATAACAACTTAACTTCAAGGTCTACATTTTATATATTCTCCACCTCATTTTATGTGTTTGATGTCAAAATTTGCATCTTTTTACATTGTGTAAATTACTGTAGTTATGGTTTTTCTTAGTACTTTTGTCTTTTATCCTTCATATGAGAGTTTTAAGTGATTTACCCACCAGCATTATAACATTGGGGTATTCTGAATTTAACTATATATTTACCTTTACCAGTGAGTTTTACACTTTCATATGTTTTCCTGTTACTAATTAACCTCCTTTAGTTTCAACTTAAAGAACTCCATTTAACATTTCTCCTAAGGCTGACCTAATGGTGATGACCTCCTACAGCTTTTGTCTCCTTTTGCTTCTCCCTTCCTGCATAGATTTTAAAAGCCAGAGTACCTTACCTGATCTTATTCCTCAATAAAGCAACATAAGTTAAGTCTAACCAAAATGAGGAGAGATGTTTCTTGTAAGTCCATTTTTAAATGATTTGGAATTTCCAAAGCCTGAAGGTTCGGGGATACCTGTCTGTAGAAACCCTCGCTTGAGAATGAAAAAGTCAACATTTACCTCTAGCAATGTTTCCTTAACTTTCCTGATAATAAGAATCTTCTGGGATCCTAATTAAAAATTCAGATTGTTCTCTGGATATGGCCAGGTTTAGCAAATAAAAATATAAAAATACAATTATTCATTGTTTATCTGAAATAAAATATAGGAATACAAACATTTATTATTTATATGAAATTCAAATTTAACAGACATTCTGTATTTTATCTGGCATCTATATTGGGATGGTGTTCAGAAATCATGTTTTTAACTTGCACTTCAGGTGGTTTTCATTACCATGTCTTGAGTAGGGACTTGAGCAGTTTCCTTTCTGTCAAAGCCTACTAGTCACTTTTGCAAGGGACTTTTAAAAATACTCAAATCAGCAGTGTAAATGTCACTGTTCTCATTGTTAGTTACCATTTATGATTACTTGCTATTCTTTTTTTTTTTTTAAAGATTTTATTTATTTATTTGAGAGAGAGAGAATGAGAGACAGAGAGCATGAGAGGGAGGAGGGTCAGAGGGAGAAGCAGACCCCCCGCTGAGCGGGAAGCCCGATGCGGGACTTGATCCCGGGACTCCAGGATCATGACCTGAGCCGAAGGCAGTCGCTTAACCAACTGAGCCACCCAGGCGCCCTACTTGCTATTCTTATAATCATAATTATGTAGGTTGTTCAGCATACGTTAGTTGCATTAAATTCTATCCTGTCTTGATTACATCACCAAATTCTGGGTTTATAGTTGGTCTTCAAATTTTGTAGTTCATAAGCATTGCCTCAATTTTAGAAATTGGAAAATTTCACAGGACACCCTTGAAGCTACAAAAGTGGGCCTTTGGAGGTAGAATTTAACTACTCTTTTTGACCTTGGATTTATGACATCATTCAAATCAAACTGATTAATGATACAATGTGGGGAACCTTGACTCACAGTTTTGCCCTCAGAGAATCCTCAACTCTGGAATGTGTTTCTTCTCTTGATCCAATGAAATATGAGCTTCCAGGCTCCAAGGATACCTTCAAGGGCCAATTGTTTACAAAAACATTTGCCTGAGGGCTTGAAAGTAGGGGTCCAGATGATAAATGGCATTTTAAATGCATTTGCCATGTATGAATCCCAGGAGGATCAGCAATGGAAACATTTCAAAAAGTAATAACAGTAATTAAGCACATTAGTTTATGAAAAATTAGCCTCATATAGTTTGAAGGTTTGACATGTCAATGATTCCCAGATTTCTAAAGTCAAGGTGTAAGAAACTAATTGTCAAGAATATAGACAGGGATTTAATAAATATAACTCAGTCCAGCTTCAATAACGCAGAAGCCCAAGAAAATTTCAGAACATGATTTCTCAGAACTTCTATGACCTTTGGGAGCCTTCCATTAAAGAAAAATGAAGCAGATTTGCTTTAAGTAATTCCAGCCTTCAGTGATAAATAAAAGGAATCCTTCACAAACATCAGAGTTCTTTTAAAGTTTTTATTTTAAAAGGCCCAAATGTTCTGTAGTGTTTTTAAATTATTCTCATAGATTTGGAGAAGGTTTTGGCTTCTCGGGGCTAATACTATGGGAACAATGAAAAATATATTGGGAGACCTTCCTTTCATAGAGCCTATGTTAAAAGGAAATGCAATGCAAGATGGAGGTGGTTTCCTCATTCTGGTTAGACTAGTCCTTGAAGTCCACCCAGATTCCATACGATTGTACAGAATGAACTGGCCCCTGAAATTCCCATTAAAATTTTTACCTTCAGACTTTACTGAAACTTGGGACAACACCTCTCCCCCTCCCAACCTCAAAGGGTTTAACTCTTGCAGGACAGAACATGATTACTTTTTCTTAAAGAAATGACACAAGGTTATTTTCATCCTTCACAATATACTAGGGATTTGAATTTTCCAATATGCATTACAACACAGAGTTCTGAGCTAAAGCATCCTTACGGGTATATGGAATGTAAGCTAGAACTTTTTTTGGTAGCAAAATGACAAATTGCTGAGAAAGAGCATTATAGTATCTTGGGGAAACTTCCTAATATCATTGGGCTTCTTTCATTAACGTTTGTATTACATAACCTCTCAATTAATTCCAGCTCTAAATTTTTATCTCTGCTTAACAGTAAGAGTTTTACTGTAGCCTTGGTGTATCTCTACTTGAAAAGTTCAGTTGGGATTATTTTCAATAATAGTGCTTTGCAAAAAAACTATTTTAATATAATAACAAATGAATACAAAACTGTACAGAAATTAGTCAGGGTCAGCCTGATTCTATGATATATATGTATGCTGAGAAGTAGTCAGACAAAGTAGTCTTCCCCAATTCATCCCCAGAAGAGGTAGTGCAACTTCATGCAAAGCAGAAGGGAGAAAGGGGTTCAATATTTCCCTTTCTAACTGTGGATGTGATTAATTTTTACCAATACAAGTCTAACTTCAATTTACTACATCTCCTAAAATCAAGTTTCTATGGAGATTTTCATTTTAGCAATTCACAAGATCTCTACTACCCAGAAATCTTGGGTAATAGACTAAGAAACAGCCACCACCACCACCGTCCTGCCTGAGAAAACCATATAAGCTCTTAGAGGCACAATTTCTTCATTTCCAATATAGGAATGATTTATGACCTGTCTTTATCGTGTTATGTACGTGTGTGAGAAGCTCTTAATTAATAAATAAATGTAGAAACATTTATTAACCATAAAGTAATTTACCAACATAATGTATTTTTATTATAGGATCCATAGAATACAGGACATTTCATCAGAAACCAAAGAATGAAGACATTTTACCTATTTATCTGAGTGGCAAAGAGGCTATTAGAAGCAACAGAATCCCTAAACTTGCATGATGATAGTATATGCTTTGGAAAAAGGAAAAGGCACAATTGGTCAAATTATTTCTGCAAGATGTGAAAGCAACATCAATTCTCACAGACCATAAAATCCAGCTCTTCTTTAAAATGTAGGTTTTATTATTTTTCAGCTATAGCAAAGCCGACAGATCAGGAGGTGATTGACATTGAAAAGATAGTTTGTTACTCAGTTCCCAAGAGGAAGGGGCTTTGCACACTCTACAGGGCCATACAGGAAAGCACCAGAACTGGTCAGGAGGCAGAGGAAGTCAGGGGAAAACATTGGCAAGAGCCTTTATTGTGGTTTCCGTGGTCAGAAACTGGCATGGCAAAGGTAGGCAGGTTTAGGATTGGCTAGTTTGAATAACTTCAGTGTTCTCAGAGGCATAGAGGCTGTCCTTAGTGTTCTGGTACTTGACCTTGGAGTGATTAGAGCAGGGAATTAGCGCTCTTCAGTGTTGGAGTCCAATAGATGGTGGGCATGTGGGCTCTGAATTGGTTCCTTTGCATATGGAACATGTACTCAGCAAGCCAGCCTTTTACTATCTCTAGGATTGGCCATCCCTGAGAAGACTAGTCTCTCTGGGCTCAGCAAGGCCCCTGATGGCAAAGTGTCAGAAGTACAGAAAATTAAAAGGTGGTTAATACAGAGAACAACATTTGATAATAAGTCAAAGAGAAATTGTATCTGTCACAAACACGCTAGCTTTCAAGGTTCTACATAAGAAAATGCAACCATGATTTATATCAAACATGTAAATAAGCCATACTAAAAGGAAATTTTTCAGAATTTTTCACTCACTTTGTAACTATCAAATAATTCCAGTGACTATTGCTATCCTTGGAATGATTTTCTGTGTGTCCTCTACATCTATTGTACATATCCGCTACAGATCTGATTCTGGTGGTGTGGTCCAGCATTGCAGCAAAGAGCTAAAAAAGAATATAGAAAACATGCCATGAGTGTATTTGCTGAGAAGCTCCCTCAGTCCAGGAATCTCTTGTCTTAACTATCTTCAGGTCTCACGGTACCCTGAAGTCTGTTTTTTATAGGTGTTGAAGAGATGTTTCCTGAATTGTCTTGAAATGACAAAGAGACTTAAAGAAGATAAGATGAATCTAGTTGGGAACATACTGAGAGTTTAAAGTGTAAGATGGTCAAAAGAAGATTATTGTAGTAAATAGCTAACTGTAAAAGATATGGAGACCACAAGAAAGGTGTCTTGAAACAGACTGGGAGATATCACACATCAAGAATGGAACATGAGGAGAGAAGAAAGTTGAGAATATACTGTTGGGGGTTATTTCACATGCCATGCACACTGTGTCAAGTGCACCATAATGGGAAGGGGGCTTCCTGGGCAAGTGCAGTGCACAACCTGTCCACTCTACACAGCATCTCTAAGCACTGCAGAGCACAGAGCAAGGGTTCCATACGTGCATCTGAATAGAAGGAAGGAAAGCAAGAGAGTAGCCAGAAAGGAGAAAGGGGAGAAATATTTTCATTGGAAAACTGTATGGTAATGGATTCTTTTCTTCAAAAGATTTAGAAAAAACATACCTTATGGTGAAATATGTTTAAGTTACTCTTTATTCCTTCAAATAAATGTGATCCTCTCCTGCCTGTGAAGAAAACTGTCAATACTATAGTCTAAAGAGAAAGAAATTCTCTTTTTTAATTTTTTTAATTTTAATTTCAATGTAGTTAATATACAGTGTTATATTCATTTCAGGTGTACAATGTAGTGATTCACCAATCCCATATGTGACTCAGTGCTCATCATCTTAATCCCCTTCACCTGTTTCACCCATCCCATCCGGCCAACTGGTAACCGTCTGTTTGTTTTCTATAGTTAAGAGTCTGTTTCTCAGTTTGCCTCCTTTTCTTCCTTTGTTTGTTTTGTTTATTAAATTCTACATATGAGTGAAATTCTGTGGTATTTTTCTTTCTTTGATTGGCTTATTTCACCTAGCATTATACTCTCTAGCTCCATTCATGTTGTTGTAAACGGCAAGATTTCATTCTTTTTATGGCTGAATAATATTCCATTATATATACCACATTTTCTTTATCCATTCATCTATTGATGGGACACTTGGGCTGCTTCCATAGTTTGGCTATTTTAAATAATGCTGCTATAAACATAGGGGTACATATATCACTTTGAATTAGTGTTTTCATACTCTTTGGATAAATACCCAGTAGTGTGTTTACTGGACCATGGGGTAGTTCTATTTTTAATTTTTTGAGGAACCTCCATACTGTCTTCCACAGTGGCTGCATGAGTTTGCATTTCCATCAACAGTGTACAATGGTTCTTTTTTCTTGGCATCCTTGCCAACATATATTGTTTCTTGTGTTTTTGATTTTAGCCATTCTGACAGGTGTGAGGTGATATCTCATTGTGGTTTTGATTTGCATTTCCCTGATGATGAGTGATGTTGAGCATCTTTTCATGTGTCTGTTAGCCATCTAGATGTCTTCTTTGGAGAAATGTCTGTTCATGTCTTCTGCCCATTTCTTAACTGGATTATTTGTTTTTTGGTGTTGAGTTTGATAAGTTCTTTATATATTTTGGATACTAGCCCTTTATCAGATGTGTCATTTGCAAATATCTTCTCCCATTCAGTAGGTTGTCTTTTAGTTTTGTTGTTTCCTTTGCCATGCAGAATCTATTTTGATGTATTTCTAAGTTTATTTTTGCTTTTGTTTCCCTTGCCTCAGGAGATGTATCTAGCAAGATGTTACTACAACAATGTCAGAGAAATTACTGCCTGTGCTTAAAGAGAAAGAAATTCTTATACAGAATAATAGAAAAATGGTTGAATGTAAATGAAGAAAGGAGGAGCTTAGTTATTTTTTAGGCAAATCACACTGTTTGTTATGAAATTAAGAGTTAGGGAAAATAAATACAGAAATCTTAAAATTAGTTCCTCAATTGAAAATTATATTAATAGAAGAGATAAAAAGAGTAGTGAAAGAGTGGGCAAATAAAACCTATTATTAATATTAACCCATTCAATAATATATTTGAATTACTTCAATACATTATTTCAATTGTCCATCTCTACTATCACTACACACTTATATTCCCCCTTTTATGTATACTAATTTACCTATATGTAGCCTCTCCTTGCTGATGAAAGGCTTTTGTCACTTTGAATTTCTTTTAAAAACAATTTTTGTCAAGACTCAACCACAAATCTCCAACTTTTTGTTGTATCTTAATGCATTGATTTTTATCATTTTCCAAGTTTTTATTCAGATTTGTTATATATTTTCTACTTGAAGTTCATGTTCATGTTCTCTGGCTCATGTTCTCATGTTCTTTCTTAACCTTATTATATTCTTTCAAAGCACTAATCATAGCATTTTTATGTGATCTTTTAATTGTAGGTTTATCTCTTCCACTAGACTGAATACTCTCATGTCAAGAACTATATATAATTTCTTCATTGTCATATCCCCAGCACCTAGCAGAGTATCTGGTACAAAGGAGATGCCCAACAGATCTTGAGTGAATTAATTAAATAAAAAGGAATGAGTAGTTGAATATATCTCAAGTGCAAGACTAATCATTTGATTGGAAGTGAACTCACTGATACAAATATGCCATGTTAACAAGGATGCAATCAACATAAAGAAAGATGATGTTGAAAGTAACATATTTTCCTAACTGCATCAGATGCTATGTAAAAGCAATAACCAGTTCTTAAGAAAACCCTCTGAGCAAATGGTTTGGTTGTCCAGAATGGGAAGGAGCTGCCCACCCAAGTGGTTTAAAATGAGAATGACTATCTTTTTCCACGAGGAACATGCCAACTCTGGGAAGACCTGTGAGTCGTGTCATTGATTTTATGCAATTCTTTTTCTTGAAATTTTATTTTCATTATAAGTGTCCAATACTATATAAATCAAAGGAAGGCAAAAACCTAAACATTCCAGTAATGGACTCAAAGCCATATATTTAATTTTAAAACCTGATTTGAATCTTGCAAAAAATCTTAGCTTTCCTAATACACTGATGTAGTGTTTATTTCTTTTTGCCAATTTTACTACATGTCAGTTTACTTGGGGCTATTTCAAGGCTTTTCTATTTTGACATTAATTCACGAAGCATTATTTACCACAAGCGGTTACTTGCTATTGATTTTTACTACCACATTATTTCTGTTTTAAGAACAGTGAACTTAAAATTTGGTCAAGCTGTTAAGTCTTAGAAACTTGCTTTACCATCAAATCCATTCCACTTATTGTCACTCAGTTTATTGGGGTAAAATTTATATACAATAAAATTCACCAATTTTAATTGTACAATTTGATGAACTGGGAAAAAAATTTATCCATGTGTACATCTTCCCTTATATCACTTTGTAGTCAATTTCCTTCCCCCGGCTCCAGCCCCTGGCAAACTCAGATTTGCTTTCAGTCACTAAGATTTTGCCTTTTCTAGGAACATTTTATGCATGTCTATATTCACCTTCTTTAACTTAGCGTAATGACTGAGGTCTACCCATGTTGTGTGATCAGTAGTCTGTTCCTTTTTATTAGAGTAGTATTCCATTATATAGATATTTCACAATTTGTTTACCCACTCACATGTTATGGACATTTGGGTCCTATCAATGATTCAGCTATTATGGACATTCATAGACAAATAAATGTGTGGACACGTTTTGATTTTTCTTGGGTAAATACCTAAGAGAATCCGGTTAGGGATTGCTGGATCTTAAGGTAAGTGTATGCATAACTTCATAAACTGGGGCTGCACTTGATATTTTCCTTTCCAAGAAGTTTAGTTAATAATGTGTCAATATTGGTTTATTAGTTGTAACAAATGTATCACAATAATGTAAAATGTTAACAATATGGGAAACTGGATGCAGAGTATATGGGAACTCGGTACTGTCTTCACAAACTTTCTATTACTCTAGAACTCTTTCTAAAATAAGTTTATTACAGCAAAAAGACATTTTGATCTTTGTGCTCTTAGCGCAAATGAAGATGTTTCCTTTATTCATACTGAAGATTGTCTTAATTATTACAAAGTAATTTACACTATCATTAAATGTTAACTGTGCCTTCAGAACACATATAAATTCTTCAAAACTCTCTTTTGAGGAGTACTAAAGTACTAAAGGAAATTTACTAAGTTATAATTATTTGATAGCTATATATCCACAATTACCTACAGAGCAGCTCAAGGAGGTGTGTTGTAAAGTAAAAAATCTAAATTAGCAACTTTTGAATAGAGCAAACAGGTCCTACAGAATTTCTTTTTTTTTT
>NC_138376.1:55094661-55129144 GCF_054177405.1 Leptonychotes weddellii
ATTTCACTCCCCTATAATTGTGACATATTTGCACTTCTTCAAACATTTCATTATACTATGCTTTCCTCAGTGCTCTGTGTCTCTCTTCCCTCTGACTAGAGTACTTGGTCTATCCCTAATTCCCCTTCCCTTGTTTCTTACATCTCCTTTCTTATCTTTCAACACCCAGCTCAGTCTCCATCCTTTGTGTGACCACGTGTGATTGTTCCTGAATGAATCAATTCCTTTACTATGCCCTCCTCCATCACTGTGCCCTGTTCTGAACAATGGCCACACTGTTCTGACCCCCTTTGTTTATGTGCTTGTGATCTCCTTGAGGAGGTCTCCTTTACCTCCCAGCCCAGTACTATGCCTGACATGCAGTATGCCCAATAAACACGTAAAGGAAATTGTATTAAACTCTTCACCAAATAGTTTTTAGATAAATGAAGTTTCACTTCCTTTGTTTATTTTACAAAAGAAATTTAACTAAGGGACTTAACTTGCTGGTTTCCCAAGAGAATATGTGCCTGGTCAACTTGAAGTTAACAAGTTGTTTGTATCACGTGCTACCTTGATTTGACAATATCTAAATGCATTTACCTGGTTCTTGTTTGGCAATGGTTGTTCCCACCAACAAAATGTTTCTAAATTCGTGCAGTAGACTAATAATGCTAATATTGTATGGAACAAGCTTGTTAGAAGTTGCGTGTCATTTTTTTCACTTCTAGGAAGCAAGTTGACTTAGAGAGGCAATGTGCTCCCTTCTTTTATGGAAAAGTCAGTTTTGAAAAGGATGACCACAGAATACATGCTTTACCGTTAAGAATACTGATGATGGAGGTCGCATCGCAGGAACCCATGTTGTGTAGTCTTCAAAACATCAATAAATTTCAACTACCAAGGCTTTCATTTGGCATTTTGATTAGCTGTTTCTTGCCTCTGGCTAAGTTGTGCCTCGTATGGCCTTTGCTGTTGCAGAACCATCTTGCACTGCATGCCAACATGGATTTCAAAAGATTCCAATGATCTCTGAAGCAAGCAAGAAAACATTGTGGTGATCCATTAAGAATTTAAGGATGAAATTTTTCTGGTAATTTTAGTCACCCAATTCCGAGAGAGAGAGAGAGAGAGGGGAGAGACTGGGAGAGAATATTAATGAGGTTCAGCTGCAGCCATGACTGCCATAAAAAGTATGCAGAAAGCAACAGGAAATACCCAACAGAAAATATGCCAGGGCATGACTTCTTTTGTTCTCATTACTTTGACAATAAATCTTAATATTTTCCAGAAATTTGGATGAATATGATAAGCAACTATGCTTATAGTAATGTGATTACATTTGTTAAATTAGAAACAGCAAGGAGGTCATGTATTCTCTGCTATTTTGGGAAACAATGAACAACTAAAAAGACTGGTATCTATAGAAATTCCAGACTACTGTTAGCCCCATTAATTCTTATTATAGTTGAATTAAGGGAAAGATTGCATGTTCTATGAGATCATCTTGCCTAAGGTATCTTAGTTAATTATTCTCTTCTTGGTATCGACTTTGTTCTATTGCCTCCTTAAAATCCTCTAAAATTTTATTCACATCTACATATAAATCTCCTACTTGTCACTTCAGTGTTTGGTGGGTTGGCTTCATAGGTCATTTTAGTCATTTATCATCTGGTTTTTTCACTATATGATAAATCTTACTAAGAGTTTCTTCCTTAAAGCGATCTTTTATCGTGGTCCAAGTACAGAGTACCAAATGATTTTTTTAACGTAAAAACAAATGTTAAAGCCAATATTATAAGTAATGATATAAATAAAGCAACATGTGCTTTTGTAGTGAGTATGTATGGTGGAAGAGAAACCCAAGCAGTGGCCGTCATAATAACTTCAAGCAGTGTCTTTATGCATTCTTTTTCCTTCAATAGAATCCTTTTCATTATATGACATCTCATGTCAAAAACCACTAAATAAGATAGATCCAGTGGAGCCCCTCTGGTGGAACCTGACTTTTGGGGTCTGGAGCTCTTTCTTTCTACTGAGGCCTCTCACTTACCCTAACCATGCTCCCTCGGGAGCTGCCTCTGAGCTCTATGCTCCTAGAACTTCAATGTGAAAACTACTATTTTAAAGTATAAGATCTTCTCGGGGAATGGAACAATACTCCTAGAAAACTTCTTATGTGCCAGGTATTTTACATTTGTATTCTTATTTAATCCCCAAATCAACTTTGTAGATGGGATATTTATTCTCATATTACACCTAGGGAAGTTGAAACTCAACAGGATGAAGCCATTTACCTAGACATTCTGCTTTGAGCGGCATTGTTGAGATTTCAGTCTACATCTCTTCACTCCAAAAGCTGACTTTCTTTTAGTCTATGACCTGCATTTCCTAGAAAAAAAAATAAAGAGGTGGGAGAGAGACAACCATGCTATGATTAGACCCTCCTATAAGAATTTATCTTTAGATTTTAAAAAAGAAAAAGCATTTGCTAATCTCTAGGTTAAAGACCCTAAGTCGTTAAGTTGGTAACTAATAGTTGAGTAGTGTGCTCTATTAGGGGCCATATAATGGTCACGGGGTAAATGATGTCTTTTTAATCAAAACCTATGGGTACCCAGAAGTGTGCTGGGCTCTGACCAAAGGTGGGGTGGAGGGGAACAATTTTTCAATGCTAAACTTCAAAGCAAATGTTGAGCCACAGATTTCCAAACATGATTGTCTATTACAATTACCTGGGGAGACTCCTAAAAAAAATGCTGCCTTGGCCCCACCCATGGATTCCGATCATTGGTGGGGGCGGGGATCTGGGCATTGGTGCTTTTTTTTTTTTTTAAGATTTATTTATTTATTTTAGAGGGGTGAGCAGAGGGAGAGGGAGAATCCTAAGAAGACTCCTCACTGAACACAGAGCCTGACATGGGACTCAATCTAATGACCCTAAGACCATGATCTGAGCCAAAATCGAGTTGGACACCCAATGGGCTGAGCCACCCAGGTGCCCCATGGGTATTAATGTTTTTAAAAAGCATTTATAGTTGTACACTGAAAACTAATACAATACTGGGTGTCAATTATACTCAAATAAAAAAACATTTTTAAATAAACAATAAAAGCGATTTATAGGGTAGTCAGAGCTGATGTCAAGAAAGAACTCAGTTGGGGAAAGCTTAACTACAAAGGTATAATGTTACCTGAGCTGTGATGGAGGAGGGGTTGGAAAGCATGGATATGGAGTGTAAAAGAAGTTTAAAAGCATCTTTATTTCTTTGTTGGAAAAAAAGTAAGAAAACTCAAAGATTTTTAGAAGACCCTTTCCAAAATGAGGTCTCCATTTAAAATGTTGACAAACTTCTGAGCTCTTGTTAAATTTCCTACCCTAAATGTCTGTATGTTAAAATTTAAAGCAGAACAAAGAAAATTAGGAAACTCACTTATAGATCAAAGCAATTGAATTATAAACTACTATTATGGATTTTCGTCCTGATTTTAATTGGATTTTAATTTTCCTAATGTGAGAATATTTCCAGATATTAGAAAATGCTTTTAATAACCAAATTATTTTTATTACAGAAAAATTATCTAATGGTTTAAAAATTGGATCATTAGCTGTTCTGAAAAGATATTATTCTACATCACAAAAAGAATGAATAGTTCTGATATTATTCATCCAACAATAATATTGGATGACAATAAAACATTTCTTTTCATCAAAAATGTCTAAACGTTCAAAGATTAATGAAGATAATGAGCAACTAATGGATTATAAGCAAGACTTAGAACATTATCCCATCCAAACAAAAATTACCTGAATGGCCTTCTCAAACACAAGCTCCTTGGAAGTTTTAGAAGGATTTGTAGAAATATCTCCTATTGAAAGAACTTCCTGCATCTGTTAGTGATTAGAATATGAAAAATTAACGTAGAATGCAAATAAGTGGAATAAACATTTGACCAAAACACCTAAAGCCCTACTTTGATAAAGCCTCTAAATCTGTGAGGAAGAGTACATCTAGCAAAGAACATAACCAGTTAGAATATACTTCCTGGCCAGGGTTTCTGAGCCTAGTAATGTGCCTGACATAAAGTATTATTTCCTAGGTTTCATAAATGTGTGTCCCTATGTACACCACAGATAAAAATGAGGTCCCAATAATTTTTCTTTCTTTGATTCCACCTTAGGCTCACTCTTTCCTCGCTTTGCCACATGCTGTTAATTGCTCAGCCCCACCCGTGAAGAGAGGAATAGAGCCATTCCTTTGCCACTTGTTACTTTTTTTTTAATTCCTTCTTAAGAACTTCCCAACATCTATGCCATGCATAGTGACAGGGCTAAATTTCATACCAGACAATCACACATTTGCTTTACAGAAACTCTCCAGATACGTTCCAAGTCTGCTATAAAATCCGTGACACATTTATTTTATAGAATTTAGTCCATCATTCCATAAGTCTTTCTCATTGTTATCAATAATAGGATCAAATTACACACAACAATTAAAAATTTGAAAAACTACAAGAGCCAATCAGAGTCAATAAAAATTATTGTCTGTTTTCTACAATATGATTCTTTTTATGTTTATTATAATTTTTCTAAGACCTTAAACCTGGGCTAACTTAAACAATTGGAAATTATAGTCACAAAAAAAGAAATGCTTGAATTGGGGTCTCCCCTTTACTAGCCCTGTTGCCTCAGACAAGGCAACTTCGCACAGCCACATTTTCCTTATCATTAAGATGAATGTGGTAGTACACTTAGCTTTCCTACTGCAAGGCATTATTGCAAAAATAAAACAAAATCATTTATGTAAAGAGGCTAGTACATAATAGAGTAGTATATAAAGATTACAATTATTAACATGTTGAGTGTATCCTTTTCATTTTGCATGGACTTAATGGGTACACTTGAAGATGTTGTAAGCGTCCAGTTGTATATATAACTGTGTTCACAATATTCAGAAGCAAAGGAAGCAGAGCTCGTAACATGACAGATTATATCCTCTATAAATGTAATTTAATGATTACCACATTTTAAACTGGTTTTCAACAATTCACATTTGGAATTCCCTCCCAGTTAAGCCAGGTTTTTAAGGTAAAAGAGCAGGCAGTTATATTTACCATGTTGGCTAGACCCATTCATTCAATGTTTGAGTACTTTTGTGAAGTTTGGAGACCCCCTAAACATATCAGGCCGATGAATTCTTCCTCATTTCATAGGTGAGAAAATTGAGATATAGAGAAGCTAAGTGACTGCCCTGTGATGGAGCCTTCTGGGAGGCAGCAGATGTTTGGAGCGCTAGCCCCTCACACTGCTTTCACATGGACCATGGTCCTGCCTGTCCGGTTTGGACTCAGACCCCACCTGCTCCTTAACCAATGTGCTCTTTCCTGATTTACCCTGTGAACACATGTGTTTCGTGTTTATAGTTGGATGTTATTACTGGAACATTTTGTCTACTGTTATATAATTAAACTGGAAGATCATCAAAGAAGTCATAAGTTCTTTACTGATAGTGTATATTTGGTTAATCACACAAAAATTGTCTTGATTTTATTTTTATTAAAATTAATATGTTTACAATCCTGAATTATTTGTTCTCACCCCAGTATAACATTAAACTAGGTTTGAAATAATTCTTTACTTAAGATTATTAAACTAATGACTGAATTTATATAAGAATAGAAAAGAGAATTAAATGTCATTTTTATGGTTATTAAAAATTCATTAAAAATTAAAAAAATAATGTTTGGAAAAGAATATCTGTGCCTTATTTTGTGCCCCACTTTTTTTTTTTTTTGTCTACAGCACATCAATACCTAACAAGATAGTATAGAAGAATGTACTGTCTAATGAAGACATTACTGGTTCATAGAACAAAAGAAATAATCCTCATTGTAGATATATTTTATAATCCTTAAGACATTGGCTGAAAACTGATTATGTGTTTATAAATTCATTTTTTTAGGCAGAATAATTCCAATTGTAATTTGTTATTTTGCATAGCAGCTACATTTCTGTCCACACTCAGATGAGTTTAAATGGGATGGGTTTCCCTGGAAATTTTCCTTTCTTTAATTTTAAAAGCCTGTAAGAATGTTCTCTGTTCCATTCTAGCAAGTCATGAGCTTTTCAGTAAAATACTAATAGAAAGGAAAAAAGGGGAAAGAATGAGTTAGCAAAAGGGTTCCATGAGTCTTTTTTCTTAAAGATTCCAATCAATTTTTTGGTTCTGCTATACTCAGATCCTTTTTTATTTTAAGACAAGAAAAAATGTTTTCATAATTAATATGCTAACATTCATTCTGACAAAACAGAGTTCAATATTTAAAGCTACCCTAGGACAAATACTAAACTTGCCAAAAATAGTAGATTCAAAATGTACTGTTATTCACTTACGCACTGAAGTACCCTGAAGTTTGACTTTGCTGATTTTCACAAGTACTCTGTCCTGCAGGATCCATTAGCTCACACCAGTAGAGATTTAATACCATATGCTTACACTTGGTTGAGAGTCCTCATTTGAATTCTCCTTGGCTAAATATAGCTGTTTATTCGGGTAGTTTTTCTCCTTGCTCTTCTAAAATTTTTCTTAAAGCTACTATAAGGAAAGACATTCTTATGTCAACTTTTCAGAAACATGGGTGTACTGTGTTATGAAATTCTTGATGAATTTCATCTTCTACCAGATTATATGCCATATAGGTAGTCAAGAAAAGGTGGCCAATTGACCCTTCTGGGAAGGAGGGATCTGTGACTTTTGTCCTGTTGAGGGGTAGAACCCAGATATTTTGGCTGAGGCTAGAATATAAAAGACTGAAAATTTGGTAACATTTGATTTTTTCTTGAGAATGTACATATATCCAAGTGGAGGCTCCCTTCTGTGTATCACATCACACAGCATATACAGTGCATAGACGACAAGATGTAGGGCCAAATTGATGATAGAGGCAGAATCAGTTCCTCATCTTTGTTCTCTGCTTCTTCTATTATTATTACTTCAGTGATAGATTTATAACCTTGACATTCCCAAATAGATATGAGAACACATCAGAACACATTTTCCCCATGCATCTAGGGTCATGTTATTTTTTATGTGTGAGTTCTTCACACAGTTTTGAATTTATAAATTTAAACTGATTTTAACCAAAAATTTTGAGAGTGTTCCATGTGGACACTAGAAGAAGCCATGTAGGCAATAATAAAATGCTCACCTGGTCCTCTTATTATATTCAGGAATAAGATATTTATACAAATAATCACAATATAAAGTAGAATGTGTATTGGTTTCCCTTCTTCATATGACAACTTACTTTAACTTTTCCTAAGTGCTTTTTGCTTATATGTTTATAATATATGCTGTGACCTTTAACATTTATATGTGCTGAAAGCAATCTGGGTTGTTATTTCTTCAAAGGAAAATATTTGTTTATACTTCCAATAGTTTGACATTTGAAGTGTTGAATGTTCTCTACTGAAAAAGAATGAACTTGAAATTACTTGCATGGTATTGCCATTACTTCTAAGTTTCCTAAAATCAGACTCCTTTGCCTTTAGTAATTGAAAGTAGAAAGTGAAATGTTTATAGAGGATAATGACTACTAAGATGGCTTTGATTTTATTTCTGCTGTATGACGACCTTGCTCTATGATGATTTCATTTTAAGCCAGACACCATAACCTTCCCCAATTTCAATAAAATTTTCTCCATGATTGCTTCATCTGAGAACTGTAGTTCTTTTAGCACATGTTTCCATCTGGAAGTGAATCATCCAATGATCCACATGTGCCATACCAACTGAAGTCAATCTGAAGCCCGTCTCCAACAGCTATGCCAAATACAAGGCTATTCCAAGCCATGAGATGTTGGCTTTCCTATTTGATTAATGAGGACAATATTTAAATTTGATATGTTTTAAGGTAAACATTAAAAGCAAAAGAACTTCATTTATCCTATCCTTAATAAAATGGTCAAATACAAATGTGGATTCAAGTTGAAGCCTGCCTCATTTTGGAAAGTATATTATTTCTGTCTAATTTTTGCCCTTTTCCTGATGGCAAAGAATTTCATTAATTGAATTTATTGAATTTCATTTATTTCTCACTTATTTTTCTGATGGTAAGAAATTTTATTTATTGAATTATTGAATTTCATTTATTTTTCTTTTATGATGTAGATTTCTCCTCTATTCTGCTATACACAATTAGTGAATCATTGAACACTGCATCAAAAACTAATGATGTACTATATGTTGGCTAACTGAACATAATAAAAAATAAATAAATAAAATAAAACAAGTTTTAAAAATTATTTGACAAATCAAAATAATGTAAGTGCCACCATATCTCCCAAACATATCTCCCAAATGATGCAATGGGTTTAAGAAGAAAATGAGAATATTTTAGACCACATAGACACAACAGTTCTGTTATCAACAATATCAGGGACCATAATTCTTGCTCTCCATGCAATTATTTCTTGGTTGTACAATTTATACCATGTTTCCCAAAGGTCATTATCACTGAAGATCTTGCTGAGTAAAAGTAGGAATGATAGCTATAATTCCACTTATGACTCAAACTCATATAAACCTTAGAATAAGACAGTCTGTGGGTTTAAGTGTAGAAAATTATCTTCTTTATTCTCCCACCCATACAGAAGGTGAGCTTTGTATCATACATGATTCCTTAAAGCTAGTGTACCAAGTTCAAAAGATAGAAAGCACAAAATTTATTGTCTACATTATATTTTGTAGAAGCATATAGCACGTATTATATATGTTCTCATAGTATATCAGTCCTTGTCTTAGTGTAGGTTCCCCAGAAATCAGATCCTGAGACAAAAGTCTGCATGCAGCCAGGTCATTTGAGAAGTAATCCCATTAACAGTAGTGAAGGGCTTGAGAGGGTCAAAGAAAGAAGGAAGGAATCAACACAATAGGGTGTTACTAGCTGATCATCACTGTGTGTGAATAGGTGTTCTGTCTTGCTGAGACCTTCCAGGGAGAAGGATATTAGAACACATCCCACAACTACCCATAAGAGGAGGGGGAGGAAGTGTTCATGTAAAGATGTAGAGAACTACATCCTCTCTGAGTTGAAAATTGTCCTTTGGGCAGTAACTACCACATACTTCAAGATTGCACATGTGTGATTACTAACTGAGCTCCTGTTGGTATCCTACTCTGTGTATCAGGAAAGGCCCATCGCAGAAAACAAGAGAAAGCACTGCATGAATGAGGTAAGACTCTTATTCTGCAAAACATGTTGCAATTTGTACAGAAGAGTTACTGTAGCTATGGCTACGGCTTAGATGACACCTACAAGATCTGAAGCTATAGATGGCCAATAGAGTCTATTACATTTTCCAAGCTTTTGAACTGTATGTAATTGCTAAGTTGATTCAGTTGTAATATCTTCAGTGCTGCAGAGACCCAGATGGGTTCCTTGGAATACATAAATAATAAGATTTGTAACCCCCCTCTAATTTCATGTTCAAGTAAATATAAGAAATAATTAAACAAAGTGGAGTAAACTTCTGTACTCAGCATTTTCTGAATATTTAATGTGTTGGTGAGTTTGTGAATCTGAGGTTTTTAAATGATCTGTTTCTTCAAAATTTATTTTATTTATTTTTTAATGGAGGAAGCAATTCTTCATGTCTTATATCTTCAAAAGACATAAGTACTATGAAATGATGATTTTTTTTTTTAAAGTAATAGGTCATATGTATTGAGCTTGTGTTTGTGCAGGGCATTGCTCCAAGAACTTTGTGTGTATTAATGTATTTAACCTTCATAGTTTTGTAAGACAGGGAATATTATTTTCTCCATTTTACAGAAAGTAGAAAATGAAGCACAAAGAAAACTAGGAAATTTGCCTTAAAGCTTTTAAAGATGATTCAAGACAGGGTCCTTTGAGTGACATATATGGATTTGGAGATAGATTAGCGTATTAATTTTCCTATTGTGTCCAAAGTTTGGTGTATCTAGAAGTTCCAATAGTTCATACTTGTAGTTCATTTTCAAATATATTTTATACATCACAATTTTAAAATATATTTTTCAATACACGAATAAATATCTCATTAAAAGATTCATTCTCTTTTTCTCTCTCTAGCTGTCTTTTCGTCTTTCTGAAAGCACCTTATTTCTAATTCTAGGGATGACTTCCTTAATAATATTTATTTTGAAAAGATATGTTTTATCTTCTTGGCTAATTTTTTAAGTTCCTTTTTGAGTTTGAATATAGTTCTATTAGTAAATTAAGTCAGAGTTGAGCCCATGAAATTCTCAGGGTGTAATACTGTTAGGGAAATAATGGTATTTTGGAAATTTTAATTAACCAAATTCTCCACTCTAAGATAACATTGAATAAATGTTTCATGAGGCTGACTTGAAAAATCTCAACCAAAATTGATGTCAGTTTAGACTTTTTGCTTTGGTAAAATGCCATCATGTATCACCTCCCTCTAAGTTTTATTGTCTGACTTCTGCTATTCTGTTTCCAAGATAATCTCATTCACCATTATGTTGTTACCAATAATGTGTGCAGATGATTATGCATAAAATAACAAAATAATTATTTCATAAATGTAGGATGAGTTAATGAAATTTCAAACATTTATGTCTTGTTATATATTTCAAATTCTATCCACCCAATCAATTCTCCAGATATACACCAAACATTCATTTAGCACCTCCTTCCAGACACTGTATTCCAGAATTACATGCCCAATTCCAATTTCCTCTTCTGAAAAATAAGAATATTGGTAACTTCATCAGCAGGTGTAAAGAATAGAGGAGACAATTTATATAGAATACCAGTAACAATAAGAACTAAATAGATACGAGTTGTACTTCCCAAAACCTAGAGGTCAAAAAATGACAGTCTGTGGATAAAATCAGGCTGATCTGTTTGATAAATAATATTTTATTGGCACACAGCCATGATTACTTGTTATATATTGTCAGTGGCTATTATACTGACAGTAGAGCTGAGTAGTTGCAACAGAGATCCCTGGCTCAAAAAGTCAATAATGTTTACTATCTGGCCCTTCACAGAAGAAGTTTGCCAGCTTGTATTTCCCAAAGTATCCAGGTCTTAATTCTTGTTACATATAGAATAAGTTGTTATATACAGAGATTCTCATTCCTCCTTACTTGGATTCTGATTAAAGAGATTTGGAGATAAGGCAAGAATTCTTGGCTCAATGAGATTCCCAAATAACTCTTATGAAGAAGCAATTAAGAAGTAAATTTGGGAAACTTCCCTAAGGAATGACTAAAGATAGAATTCAAAGTTTGTGGCATCTTAGCAGAGGAGATATTTTTTAGGGACAAGAGACAGATCTCTTAATCTGAACTGGAACTAAGGTAACCCTGAAAAGAACAAGAAATGACCCCCCAAAATTACAAAAATGCAAATTCTGATTCCTGGGCTGAAATTTTTTTTTAAGATTTTATTTATTTATTTGACAGAGAGAGAGACAGCGAGAGCAGGAACACAATCAGGGGGAGTGGGAGAGGGAGAAGCAGGCTCCCCACTGAGCAGGGAGCCCGATGTGGGGCTCCATCCCAGGACCCTGGGACCATGACCTGAGCCGAAGGCAGATGCTTAACGACTGAGCCACCCAGGTGCCCCCTTGGGCTGAAATTTTTCGACAAGATTTAACACTGGGTATGGAATATCTTAGTACTAGATCAGTTAAAATTATGAAGAGACAACTCAAATAATGGAATGCAGAACACTGAAGAGACTAGAAGACCTACACTAAGAGGAAAAAAAGAACTAAGCCAAATTGTGACAGAGTTGTAAGCATTTTAAATTCTATGAGAAGGCTTTTGAAAGGGCCCAAGTGTTAGTAACAAGGCAGAAGAATGAGAGGGAAAAGACCTAAGTAAGATGTACCCCTAAATGTGTAATCTTGCCAAGTTATGGCATACATTCCCAGCCAAATGTGATACCATTTCTTTTATTAATCTTACTGAGGTAAAAAAAAAATCAATCCAAATAGTGATAGTCATAAAGACACTCACTTTGAGGGGCAATGAAAAGACAGTTCAAGTCCACCTTTTTATTTCTACTTGGGGACATAGAGAAGGGCATCCTGGATTGTAAGATTTACTTGTTCTCCAATAGGGAATAAGTAAAACATTGGGCCGAGTTGGCTAGATTGTTTTGATGAGAAGGTGCCATGAAGCCAAGCCACAGCTGCTGTTTGGGATTTAGTTCTTCTACCCCAGACCCAGCGGGCCCTTCTAGGAAGATGTTTGATGATTTTTAACATTTCAGCAACTCTGGGAATCAAATAGAGTAGAAGAAAGCCTGTGAATATAGTGAGCCCCACCTTGGGACCACTGAGCACATGCTCTGCTTTGATCTTGCAGCTCTTCCTCTGAGATGTTTGGGAATAAAAGCACTGATGGGAACCTTCACTCAAGACTTTCATGGACTCACAACCAGCTAGAGAAAATCCTCAGGTACCTTCTTCATACTTGTACTTCTTCCACAACTTTCCTTGGACCTACCAGGTCTACCTCAGTAAACTTTCAATTACATAAAGCTTAATTTAATCTGGAGGAAATAAATTTGTCTCCTCAGACGCTAAGCACAAGCAGGATGGAATCTGTATGAAAACCTGGGAAATTTTATTTCTAATCAGGAAAGAATTTTCCTGGCAATGGATTTAATTCACTCACTCAACCCCACCCTCCTTCATAAGCAATGCCTAATCATCAAGTGGGTTTCTTTATTTACTTTGCCATTTAAAAATGTAACATCTACCAAGGATCTGCTTTCAATTTTTAAAGGGACCATGCCTTTTCCCTTTAAATATTTTCAAGCCATTTAAATAAAATAGCATGGAAAATGACTTTAAATAGAAATGTAGACTGGTTTCATCACTTAAGCAAGACTCCCATACAGTCATAATACATGTATGCTTACCCTAAGAGACCCTCAAGTACAATGGAAAAAAAAAAACTCCATATAAATTTTTAAATTTAAGCATTTATTTCCTTATAATCCCTGACATACATCTTTTGGCCCATAGACATATAAGTAACTTGCATAAATATAATATATATGTACACATATATATATAGTATACATATAAGCTAACTCACATATCCATATATTTTTGCCCTTTTCCACCTTTCGGCTGTAGGCATTCAGAGAAACTCAGAACCAGGAGACATTATCAGTGGTTCAATGTGGTGATTTTAACACATGTCCATAGAAGTTTTATAACAGTCTTCCCATCAGAGAGTAGTGTGCTTTTGTGATTGTTTGATTCAGCAATATGGCGGAAGTGAAGCTATGAGATTTCAGAGGTGTTATCATAAAAGGAGATGCAGCTTCTGCCCAGCTCTCTTTGGACACTCACCTATGGGAAAGCCAGCTACCATGCAAGCAGTCAAATGGCCCTGAAGCTACCATGTTGTGAGGAAGCCCAAGGTAGTGTATATGAAAGACTACATGAAGAACAGAGAGATGTGTGGTTATCTCCTGACTGATACCAGGTCTTGCTCAAGTTCCATTCACCATCTCCTCTGTTTACCTTTGTTTAATAGACCTCAATCCAAAACCACCCAGGCAAGTTCTGTCCAAGTTCTTGACCCACAGACGCTGTGAAAGATAGTAAACTGATTTTGTTTTAAGGCATGAGGTTCTGGGGTAATTCATTTCACAGAAGTAGATAACTGAAATATTCAGGTGAACTTGTAGTGTGCATTATCTTTAGCTGGGCTAAAGTTAGCATTAACTTTGAGTCTAGGGACCCTGCCTTTGCCTTTGGGCCATAGTGCAGTGGCCATTAACAATAATGAATCTTTTTAAGGAGGGAATAGCTAAAATGATAAAGAAGGTTGACAATGTCTCTCCCAAAATTCCTCTATGTCCAAAAATTTTTTTTGATTCTAGTACTAGACCTCCAGATAAACTCTAGAGGCAGAGCTAAATTAAGCTTTGCCCACCATAGCAAAAAAAAAAAAAAAAAGTGTTGATTTATAATTGTAGTAAACCAGATCCAGGTTCTTGATGGACGTGGGTTCAGATTCAGCTCAACTATTTCTAAGCTATTTGTCCATGAACATGCTTCTTTCTAAGGGAGTAATGTCATCCAACTGCTCAGAATAAAGTTTGAAGAGCCAGAAACAAGTGCCCAAACATGAGTTTTAGGACAAAGTCATAAGTGTGAGGGGTATAGGCTGGAAATTGGATTGGGAGATTTTATGGGGTTGGAGATAAGGGAGAAAAGGAAGCTGATGGGTAACTTACATTAAACAGTTTGACAGCAGTTAACAGCATCACTGTGCATCTCATTTCTTGAATTATTACTCTAATTTGTGTATCACAATGGTTTGCATTAAAATATTTAGTAAATATTTATATTGGTTACTTTAATATTTATAGTTTTATAAGTTAGGGCAGATTAAGAATGCCTTCCATATCTGGAAAAACCTAATTAGTTGGTTCTCAATACTATCAACCTCATTCCAGTGAGCTATTTGTGTGTTGAATCATGAAATAATTGTTAGCTAATGTTTAGCCAGTGTTTGTCAAGTTTAGCATCAGCACCACCTGGAATACTTGCTCAAAATTGAGACTCCTGGACCCCACTACAGATGTACCAAGTCTGAATCTCTAAGAAGGAGGCCCTGATATCTACATTTTCAAAAGCTCTCCAAATGTATGTGAGAAACATTGTTGGAAAACAATGGAGGCCAAAGTGATGAGCCCTGTCCCGTTGAAAAGATTTCTCATCTCAGTTTTATCTTAGGTCCTCATTGATGCTTGTAATGTTCTCTTTATGTCTCTGTGGTACCCTTCTTTTCATTGAATCCCCTCCCTCCTTAAATCTCCAAATCCATTTTCTTCTTACCTCCCATTGTACCTACCAGAAACCTTTCCTCTTACTTTATGGAGAAGGTAGAGCTCATTGAAATGAACTTTCTTTGTATTCCCATTTTAATGTATTCTCATTCTGGCTGCAAACTGGTTGTCTATTTCCTTCATCTGATTCTGCCACAACATGTCAGTGGCTGAGATCAATTATTTTGATTCTCTCCTGTTTTCATTTTTCTCTACTGTAATGTGTGGAAATCTGCTATGGATCTCATAACCAAATTCAGAATTATTTACCTTGTCATAAGAGCACTTACCATATTATGTCTTATCTGCCTAAAGATATTTTCTCCATAAAAGTAGACATTAGGTTTCTTCACATAAGTAGTCACACTACCTCGAAAATGGACACTTACCCAGAGGAGATGGTCTTGTCCAGCTCTAACATTTTATAAATTTTGGCCATACCTAAATTGTAGACATCTCTAAACTTCTGATGAAGAACTTTCTGTGGTATCATGTGGAACTGTTTGAGTCATAGCTCTACAACTGCTAAGCTATGAGACCTTGGGAAGGATGATTAAGCAGTCTGAGCCTCAATTCTCTCATCTTTAAAATAGATCTTATGGATAGCCCATACTATCCATTAGGCAACATAAGAAGATATATATCAAATACCTAGGACAATGTCTGACAAATGATTGTCACATGTCATTGAAACTAAGATACCATGAATTAAAGGATGCAAACTAAATTATAACCCAATGTGTTTTTTAATCACTTAGAATTTTTGTTTTATAAACACTGTGATGATTTATTTTATGTGTCAACTTGACTGGGCATAGGTTGCCCAGATATTTGGTGTATATGCTTAGCCAAAGAGCCAATAGGGCAAAGCTACCATCTGCAGGATTCTGACTTTAAGTTAGTTCCAGGTGAAACAATAAAGGAATATGAAGTTAGATGAGGCCAAATTTACTGACACGGACTCACTACGCAGAGATTCTGCCTTTAATGTTACAGCTTAGAGAGTTAGAACAGAATTTAATGGTTTGTTAGGTTGGCTGAAATGTGAACCAAAAGGAGGCCCACAGTGAGAAAACTGGAAATGCTAGATTACCTAGATTTAATGTAGAGGAAGCTATTCAAAGTTTTAAGGTGATTGGGATGTTAGTGTGAATTTTTTATTTAAGTCTTACTCACAAACACTGGGAAGATCCAGGAGACATACTTTTACTATAACTGTGAGAAATAAATTTGAGAGAGGATCCCTCGCATCTTTGAAGAACTCTATGATTATTCTTCTCTGTAGGCCAGACCTACAGTAGGGACTGTAGTCACTAGATTGGGAAACCTAACTGCAAGGGGAACAATTGGATGCCAGAGTGACAGAGGTCAACAAGGTGCACTCAACAGCCAAAAGCAAGGTGGGCATGGCTACTATAATGGGCAGCAGAGTCAAAATAACAATCCAAATAGTCTGACTTGCACAGACCTATGGAGATAGCTAGTTAATCATGGTGTTCCTAGAAGGGAAACAGGTAGGAAGCCTACTAACTTCTTACTTGATCTGTATAAGCAGAAAAAGTTCCAAGTAAAGTGAATCATAAAACAAAAAGTCATGGCCCCTCAATCCATTGTCAGACTTGAGTGGGTTTGCAAACCCAGAACCCCTTGAATGAAAGGGAGGTGGTGGGGTCTTCTTGAGGAAGGACACCAATACACCACCAAAAATTGATATTGTTAATCTTTATCCCAGCTTTCTTCCAAAGCACATATGACCTTTTAACACGGTAACTGTGCTTTGGAGAAAAGGAAATAATCAGGCCTTTTAGAGACTCCTGGGTACTAGTTCTGAAATGACACAAATTCTAGGAGACCCAAAATGTCATTGTGGTCCACCAGCGTAGGGGCTAATGGAGGTCTGGTGGTCAAGGGAATTTCAGCTCAAGTCTGTCTCACAGTGGGTGCAGTGGGTCCTTGAACTCATCTTGTGGATATTCCCCCAGTTCCAGAATGCATAATTAGAACAGATACACTCAGCAACTAGCAGAATCCCCATGTTGGTTCCATTCCTGTGGCTGTCACTGTAGGAAAGGCCAAGTGGAAGCCAATAGAACTGCCTCTATCTGGGAAAAGAGTAAAGCAAAAGCAATACTGCGTTCCTGGAGGGATGGCAGAGTTAATGCTACAATCAAGGACCTGAAAGATGCAAGGGTGGTGATTACCATCACATTCCCATTCTATTTGTCCTATTTGGCCTGTGCAGAAGACAAATGAATCTTAGAAAATGACAGTGGATTATTATCAGCTTCACCATGTGATGATTCCAATTGCATCTTCCGTATTAGAAGCGGTTTCATTACTTGAGCAAATACATCCACTGGTACTTCGTATGCAGCTATTGATTTAGCAAATTCCCACTTCCCCATCCTTGTTCATAAGATACCAAGAACAGTCTGCTTCAGCTCGCAAGGCCAGTGATACACCTTCATTGTTTTACTTCAGGAGTATAGCTAGTCTCCAGCCCTATGTGATAATTTCGTTTGCAGGGATCTTGATCACCTTTCCCTTCCACAAGATAACAGACCAGTCCATTACATTGATGACATTATGCTGATTGGAATTAGCAAGCAAGAATTCACCATTGTTCCAGATTTATTATTTAGGTGGGGCCTAGAACAAGGGAAGGCTCTGCAAGCAGGTCCAGGCTGCTGTGTAAGCTGTTCTGCCACTTGGGCCATCTGATCCGGCAGACCAAATGGTGCTGGAAATATCAGTGGCAGAGAGGGATGCTCTTTGGATCTTTTAGCAGGCCCCTATAGATAAACCCCAGTTCAGATCCTTAAGATTCTTGAACAAAACTCAGCCAGTTTCTACAGATAATTATTTCTCTTTTGAGAAACAGCCCTTGCCCAGATATTGGACCTTAGTAAAGAGTAACTATTTGACCATGGGTCATCAAGTTAACATGTGACCTAAGCTGCCCATCATGCACTGGGTGTAATTTGACCCAGGAAACAATAAAGTTGGGTATGCACAGTAGCACTCCACTATCAAATAGATGTGGTATACTTGATTGGGTCTGAGAAGGCCCTGAAGGCAGAAATAAGTTATATGAAGTGTCCCAGATGCTCATGGTTCAGGCTCTTGCTAAGTTGCCTTTTCTCTCCTAGGCCTCCTATGGCCTTATGAGTAACATGTGGTTGCTTGACAGAGAAAGAGAAAAAGAAGACTCAGGCCTGGTTTACAAATAGTTCTGCATCATATGCAGGCCCAACCCCCAAATTGGAAAGCTACAGCACTATAGCTCCCTACTGGGATATCCCTAAAGGACAATGGTGAAGAGGAATTCTCCCAGAGGGTAGAATTTCAAGTAATGTACCTTGTTGTTCACTGTCTTTGAAAGGAGAAATGGCCATATGTGCAACAATAAAGCAATTCATAGGCTGTGGCCAATGGTTTGGCTGGATGGTTAGGGACTGAGAAGGATCACAATCGGAAAATTAGTTACAAGGAAATTTGGGGAAGAGGTATGTGAATAGACCTCTCCAAATAGGAAAAAGAAATGAAGATATTTGTGTCCCCTGTGAATGCTCACCAAAGAGTGACCTCAGAAAAGGAGAGTTTCAATAATCAGGTAGATAGAATGATCCATTTTACAGATGCCAGTCAGCCTCTTTCTTCAGCCACTTTTGTCACCACCCAATGTTCTCATGAACAAAGTGGCTTATGGTGGTAGGGACAGAATTTATGCATGGGCTTAACAACGTGGGCTCCACTGACCAAGGTCAACCAGACTACAGCTGTCACTGAGTCCCTGATATGAACCATTCCCCAGGGTGATCTGTCAGTTACCTGGTGGTAAGATGATTACACTGGACTGCTTCCAGCATAGAAAGGGCAGTATTTTATTCTTACTGGACTAGATTCCAGATATGGATTTGCTTTCCTTGTATATGATGCTGCTGCCAAAACTGCTATCTATGGACTTGCAGAATGCCTTATCTACCGTGATAGTATTATGAACAGCATTACTTCTGATCAAGGAACTCACCTCACAGTAAGAGAAATGGGATCATGAGTTCATGCTTGTGAAAATCTGGTCTTTAATGCTCCCTACCATCCTACAACAGCTAGCTCACTAGAATGGTGGAATGAACCTTGAAGACTCATTTATAGCATCAGCTAGCTGGCAATACCTTGCAGGGCCAGGGCAAAGTTCTCCAGAACCTTATATATGCTCTGAATCAGTGTCCAATGTATGATACTGCTTCCCCCAGAGCCAAAATTCACAGGTCTAGGAATCAAGGAGTGGAAATGGAAATGGGATCACTCACTATTACCTCCAGTGACACACTAGCAAATTTATGTTTCCTTTTCCCCAAACCTATGCTCTACTGACCTGGAGATCTTAGTTCTAAAGGGAAGAATGCCTCCACCAGAAGACAGCAACGATTCCATTGAACTAAAAGTTATGACTTCCACCTGACCACTTTGGGCTCTTCAATCTGAATCAATACTCAAAGAAAGGAGTCACCATGCTGGCTAAGGTGATTGATCCTGATCACCAAGGGGAAATCAGACTACTACTCTACAATAGAAGTAAGAAAAAGTATATCTGGAACACATACAGAAGTGTTCCAGGAGATGCCTTTGGGTGTTACTTATTATTTCCATGTTCTAACATCAATGTAAAACTACAACAACCTAGTCCAGGCAGGACCACTAATGGCCCAGACCCTTCAGGTTGTTCCTCCAGGTAAAGCTCGACAACTGACTGAGGTGCTTGTTGAAGGGAAAGGGAATATAAAATGGGTTTTGGAGGAAGACAGTTATAAATACCTGCTATGATCATGTGACCAGTAACAGACATTTTAACTGTAATTTTCACAACTATTTCCTCCTTACTTTGTTATGAATATGTTATATATATATAATCATTCATATGTATACAAAATACATATATATTATCATAATAATTAAGTATTACTAACTTTACATCATAGTATTTAAGTTACAGGGTGTTAAGGAGAAGAGTAAACATCGCTCACGAACTTTACTTACTCTTCTGGGAAGGAGCTAGTACATTTTAGGTTGTACATAAGAAAGTTGTATCATGTTAGGCAGAATTATGACCTTGTCTTTATTTGGAGATTAAGTGTGGCTTAAGGAGAAGCATGTGGGTACCAAGTTGATAAAGGGTAGACTTGTGATGGTTAATTTTACATGTCAACTTGACTGGGCCATGGGTTGCCTAGATATATTTGGTCAAACATTATTCTGGGTATGTCTTGTGAAGGTGCTTTTGGATGAGATAAACATTAGACTTGGTAAACTGAGTAACGTAGATTGTCTTCCTTAATATACATAGCCTTCATCCAGTCAATTGATTGCCTGCTGAGAACAAAAAAGCTGAACCTCCCAGTAAGAGGGAACTCCTCTTGCCTGACTGCTTGAGCTGAAACATTGGTCTTCTCCAGCTTTTGGACTCAGACTAAAACATCAGCCCTCCTTGGGTATTGAGCCTCTGGGCTTTCAGACTATACCATCAGCTCTCATTCTCAGGCCTTTGAATTCAGACTGGAAGTATACATCTACTCTCCTGGATGTTCAACTTACTGACTGCAGATCTTGGGATGTCTTGGCTTCCATAATCATATAAGCCAATTCCTTATTTTTATCATATATCACTCTTGCCATAAATAAAGAGGAAAATACAAATAAAATAATTTGGCTAAGGCATTCAGAACATTCTGAATTTCTTTTAGAATCAAATTCATTGATTTTGGTATTTTTCTATAAATATTCTTTTCAATGTCATACAGCACTTCTTAGAAGACTTTGTATCCAGGGTGGCTAGTTCAAGTTGATGGCACTCACTGTGCATATTTTCATGCTGATTCTTTCATATTATTACCAAAAATGTCAGATAAAGCAAGTGTGCCATGTTTACTATCTCACTGATGATAATTATAAGACAACATTGATTGAAAGATACGTTCTGACATCAGAGATGTTAAAATGTGAAAAAAATGTGCATCTTAGAATTGATGAAAGTTTTACAGTGCTGAATTAATGATGATGGTGATGATGATGATAGAGATGATGAATATTAGCTGGGAAGATGTGTCCTTGTGCCTGATAAAGTGTGTGTTTATGTATCTGGGAATGTATGCCTAATAGTTGGTGCATTTATGGAGGGGCTTAAAGACCTATGCAAAATAAACATGAAAACCAGTGGTCTGAGGTGTCACCTGATAAAATTTTAGTTCCACACCTGTCAGTAAACAACCTCTCAGGATATTAACAGGTTTGCTGTTCTGATATCATACAAGGTAAGCATTTCACTCTTAGCATTAACACTGAGAGGAGAAGGTTATTACTACAGTTTTTCAGTTGCTTGTGGCAAAATTCTTATGGAAATTCTTCATGGGAAAAAATACATTTTCTAATTTTAGAATTACAGTATTTCAGGGTTCCCTTCCTCTGGATTTGTTTTTTTACACCGTACATTTACCTATTCTTTTTCTTACTTATTCAATATTCTCTACATTGAAAAATTAGTAAATTCTACTCTAAAAATAAAAGCAGACCGAAATGGAGTGCCCAGACCATCAAGATGAAAGCCATTGAGACCTATTCACTTTTCAGCAGCTGGTTAACATTCCTGTACAAATATTTTGTATTTATTTTGAAGCTTGTTCAGTTAATATCATTGTTCTTCTATTTCCTACATATGATGTGCTTGTGCCAGATTAAAAGCTTAATCATGCATTTTCCAGATGGCAAATCTTTCTGAAGAAAGTATTGTGGTGGCATACCTGGCCAGCAGACTCCACCAACTCTTTCTTACGCAGCTCCACTGGGAATAAATTAGATTAGGCATGGCTTTCAGGAATGCAGTCAAGGTCAAATTTCTCCTTTAATTCTGAAAAACAACAGTTCTGAAGAGAAGGAGTACACTGGATAAATTCTGAGTTACTTTTCATTGGAAGTTTTCAAATTATCTAGAGAATCTGATGTGGCTTATAGCAATCCAGAAGCAAGCTCTAACTTTTACTTTGTTTCAAAATTTCTAGCAGGTTCCTAAATTGTTTTACTGGAAGTACATCATCTTTTTTTTATCTCTAACCATTATTCCTGGCTTGGGATCTCTTCCCTTTTTTTGCTTCTCTGTTATACATGTAGTCATGTAGCCAGAATGGACAGGGTCTTATTTTATTATTTGCTAGTCCAGAAATCAGGTTATGAATGTTTATAAGGTAGCTGGAATTTCTTGAATCATCTCAATAATTCAAAAATGAAAAGATTTAATTTCCCCCTTAGATTATGCACAATCTTCACATCTGATTATCTAAAATTATTTTGTTCTATGAGGAAAAGAAACCAGCACAGGGAGCCAAAGTCATAGTTCTAAATAATTCCTGGCAGGTAGGCAGCTCCAATTCATGAATATGTTATATCCCAAAGGAGAATTGCAGGCCTGCTGCTTCATTCATTCATGGATTCAACTTGAATTCAATGAATTTACTTTGGTAGACCCTGGGATGTAAAGACAAACATACCATAGTTTTTGGTTCCCAGGAATTTACCCTCTGATAGGAGAAGAAAGATATGAAAATAAGGAGGAGCAATGAAATATTTTAGATACTATAAAAGGAGAAAAGGATATCTAGGGGTGTGATAAAGAGAATAGCCAATTCTTCTTGGGGTAGTCATAAAAAGCTGAAAAGTGTGCTGTTGTCTTAAAAAAAAAAATGAGTCAATGTTTCCCAATCACCTAATCTAGGAAATACATCCCAAACGAGGTTGAGGGTATGGGTGGGAGTAAGGGTGGGGAGTGGAGGATTTGAGCAGATGCCCAAACGCATACTTCCTTACATGTTCCCAGAACTATAAACATTTTATCTGATTAATGATAATGAGAGAATGCAGATTTATCATAAAATAAGGGTAGACGATGAAGTATTTATTTGCCTCTCTAAGGCATTTTCTTTTGGGAAGTCTAAAGGGTTTGTTTTTGAAATTTATAAGGCACACAGAACAATGGTCAGATTCCAGTCTCCTCAATAAAGGGCTAATTTTTTTTAATCATTACAACAGCTGAAATATAGTGAGAACAACACTGTCTCATGCTTAATTCCTGAGAGCAGGGAATAAGTAATTTAGAAGTAAAGGGAGGGAAAAATTAAACTTCACTATCCTTTCCTTTTTTTTTTTTTCATTATGTTAATCACCATACATTACATCATTAGTTTTGACGTAGTGTTCCATGATTCATTGTTCGCATATAACACCCAGTGCTCCATTCAGTATCCTTTTCAACTACCTTGCAATTTATTTTCTTTCTTTGCAAATTCCCTGGGCATCACTGGAGCCCTAACTTCCTCTATCCCTAATTCCTTCCTAAACCATGACCCTGGGATTTCTGATTCTGCCATTCCTTTCCCAGGCTTAGCATAGAGCCCTTTCAAATACCCCATAGACGCCCATTCACCTTCCTTTTTACAGAGTCCTAAAGCAGCCCATTCTGGTATTCCATGGATCCTTGCTAAAGTGACACTCCACTTGTGCTCCAGAATTACTTTCTATATAAACTCCCATTCCCTGAGTGCAATCTGATTTTAGTTCTTAGCAAAAAAATCAATCTGCGGTAATTTCTTTAACATACTCTACATGCCCCAAAAGCTTTTGTTTTTATAACTCAAATAAAATAAATAATAAACCAGGCCCACTGGTTTGCCTTGGAGACTGCCAGTACAAATTCCCTAAAATTATTGCAGCACTTCAAAGCTTATCTTCATCTAACATTTAGAACCTTCAAGTTCTCTAAAAGTTTGAAGTATTTGATTTCATTTTATTTTTAAGTCAAAAAGAAATATCTTTTCAGGTCTTTCATAATGCACCTTATAATTCTGCTGTTTCCTTCCTTTTCTTTATCAGAGAGGTCTATGTTGGCTATGGTTAAAATTATGAGGTTCTGATCTATCTTTTTCTTCCCATATCTATGATTCTCAGATTATAAATGAAGTTATTTTTTATAATTCAGAGCTTCACAGATTCATATATAGAATATGAACACAGTGAACTTCAAATACTTACAATTTTGACGTAATTCAATAAAGCAGACATAAAGTGGGCAATCTCTTCATGAAATAATGGCCTTTGGAACTTCAGTAGAGCCTTTATCTTTGTGAAATGGAAATAATTCTCCATGGATTATGATAAGTCTTAGTGAGCTTCAGTGAACTTTTCCATCTCTTTTCCATCTTTCATCTACTTAGTATGTACCTAACAACTAGTCCCCAAATGGAGCTTCTTATTCTAAGTAACCCACAGGTAAACTAGAGTGTGAGGAGAGACACAATGTCCTGTACCAAGAAAGTCACTTCTTCTTGTCTTTCAACTAGCCAAGTCAATCCCAGCATGTACACTTAGGTTTTTCCAGAGTCTGAATTAAGGGATCTTGCTTTCTTGGCAATCTCCTAGGTAAATCTAGTCAGTCTATTCTTGATGGAATAGAAAAAACTTGGGCTTTGGAGCTGAGGAGGCCCGGTTTCAATCAAGACTCTGACATTTACTAGAATATTACATAACCTCATTTCAGTTTTGATAATGTCATCTATAAATTGTAATGAATACAATGTCTGTCTCATGGCGTTGTCACGAATGAAGTGTTGAGCACCATGCTTGGCTCACAATAGAGATTTGATAAATCAGTATCGTCAGTGGCAAGGGAGTGCCAGCAGAAGCAGGAGGTAGGAGTAATTGTAGGTAGCAGTGGTGGTTGTAGTAGGAGATGGTAGTAATAGCAATAGTACTACTGGCTACTACCAGTATTAGCAGTAGTATGGGTTGAAGAGGAGATAAAGCATGGCTGGCTATTTTCTTGTGTTGGGACACAGTAGATGTCTCTTAGACAGGTCTCCCTAAAAAGAGGGGAATTAGAAATCCCTGCAGTTATTATGGGTTCAGTCTTGGGAAAAGGATATTGAATATATATGGGACTTGTCAGAGATTGGAGAAGAAAATGTGGAAAAATAATTGGTTTATGAAAACAAGAGTGATTGATTAGAAAAGTGTCAGCTGAGCAGAATGTATAGCACACTTTAAGTGGGACTTTTACCTGGAGTTAAATTGTGGACATCAGCCATAAGTCCTAGGCGTTGGTAAATTTGATCTGCTAGGAGTCATGCCTGCCTTGATGGCATTTTGACAAACTTTAGGTAGGTGAATAAAGGGACACAATAGGCTTTCATCAAGCAGTAATGAGTATTCAAAGAATGCTTCAGGTAAGACAAAATGAGGAATGCTTAAATGCTGAACTAGCCTTGACTAACACTGAGAACTCCATATCTATTTTTAATTTTATAATTTATACTAAATTTATAATTTAAATTTAAAAATGTACATACCTCCCTCCTTAAAAAAAAATCCATCAGAAAAAAATGCTTGATCTAGCCACTCTAGTCTTTGCCCTTTAATAAAGATAAAAAGTTAGAAAACTCAACTGAATATAATTGAGTTTAATGACACTTGCAGAGACATGCCTAAATAAAATGTATTCTGATAACCTGATTGCAAATAGTTGTCGATGATTCCAAGGAGTTTATTGGAAAATTCAGAAGGACTTTATTATTGCTTAATTTACTTTATTGCAAATAAACATCTTCTAGATATAACATCTCACTCTTTTTTCTTGTTACAAAATTATCTGTTTAAATGATATCAAATAGTCAATTAGATTGGAAGTTATGCATTTTAATCATATGTGCATATAGTATTGGATAATACAATTTCAAGCTTTTTTGTTTTTTATTCTCATTCTGTTTGTTATAATTTGAAAAGAAAACAGAGAAGATATAATTTTGTGAAATTTGTAGTCCTTGCTCTTTCAGTTATCCCCTCCCAATTATGTTTTAATAAATCTTCCCTGGATCTTGACTCTTTCCATGAACACGTATAAACACTCAGACTCACGTACATAAGAACGCTTTTCATTTGCATGTTTTCATCTCTTCCTCTGTCTGCTTCTGGTATCCTCACTCTCCATGTCTTCTTATGTCCCCATGTGTTGAAATTATATCCATGTTCTCACTTTATTTATAAATCCATTTCAATCTGGTTTTGACAGTACTATTTCCCTGTATCTCCTTATACTGAAGCTGCAGATCACTTATTCCTTCCTTCCACACATTGATGATAGCTTCTCTGTGGAAGGTATGATGGATGTAAAAACAAATTATATTGTCTCTGACCTCTGTGAATTTGTAGTGTAGTAAGTAAAATTGCTTTCTCCTAGGTTCTGTCATTGACCTCTTCTACCACCCATACCCGAGTTCTGCCCCTGAATTTTTAAATTCTTATTCATTCAACAGACATATGTTGAGGGTCCACTATCATTCTAACCTTGTTAAGTAACAGATGGATGGTTATCTCTGCCTTTTTATAGTTAATCTTCTACTCCTCATACTCCTGTTCTGAGTCTACTTGCTTCCTACTTGCCATTCCCTACCCTTTGTGTTTTTCTGAGCGGATTGTTCAGAGCAATTTACAGATCTATTGCAATTCCTATCAAAATACCAAAGGCGGGGCGCCTGGCTGGCTCAGTCGTTAAGTGTCTGCCTTCGGCTCAGGTCATGGTCGCAGGGTCCTGGGATCGAGCCCCCGTCAGGCCCCTTGCTTGGCAGGTAGCCTGCTTCTCCCTCTCCCACTCCCTCTGGTTGTGTTCTCTCTCTCTCTGTCAAATAAATAAATAAATCTTTTAAAAAAATACCAATGACATTTTTCACAGAACTATAACCAATAATCCCCAAATTTATATGGAACCACAACAAACCCCAAATAGGCAAAACAATCATGAGAAAGGCTGGAGGCATCCTGCTCCCTGATTCCAAACAATACCACAAAGCTGCAGTAATCAAAGCAGTATGGTCCTGGCAGGAAACAAACACATAGATTTTTGGACCAGACTAGAGAGCCCAGAAATAAACCCAGGCTTACACAGCCAACTACAGGCATACTTGTTTTATTGTGCTTTACCGCACTTCACAGATGTGTTTGTTACAACTTGAAGGTTTTTGACAACCCTGCCTCTATCAAGTCTACAAGCGCCATTTTTCCAACAGCATTTGCTCACTGTCTTGGTATCACATTTTGATAATTCTCACAATATTTCAAACTTTTTCATTATTATCTTTGTTATGGTGCTCTGTAATCAGTGATCTTTAATGTTAGCGTTGTCAGTGTTTTGGGGTGCCACAAACTGTGTCCATATAAGACAACAAACTTAATAAATGGGGTGTGCGAGTTCTGACTGTTCAGTGACTGGCTGTGACCCTGTCTCTCTCCTCTTCAGACCTGCCTATTCCCTCAGACACAAAAATATTGAAATTGGGCCAATTAATAACCATCAGTGGCCTCTAAGTGTTCACGTGAAAGGAAGAGTCACATCTCTCTCACTTTAAATCAAAAGCTAGACATGATTAAGCTTAGTGAGGAAGGCATATTGAAACCTGAGATAAGCCAAAAACTAGGCTTCTTGTGCAAACAGTTTGCGAAGTTGCAAAGGAAAGGTTCTAACTGCAAAGGAAAGGATGACCGCAAAGAAGTTCTTGAAGGGAATTAAAAGTGCTACTTCAGTGCACATACAAGTGATAAGAAGATGAAACAGCCTGACTGCAGATTAGAGAAAGTTTTAGTGGTCTGGATAGAAGATCAAACCAACCACAACATTTCCTTAAGCCAGAGCCTAACCCAGAGCAAGGCCCTGTCTCTCCAATTCTGGGAAGGTGGAGAGAGGTGGGTTTAAGTTGTTCATGTTGATTTGATACACATATGTTGGATTATGACTACCATCATAGAATTAGCTAACGTTCCCATTTTGCCACATAGCTATCTTCTCTTTTTTGTTCTAAGAACATTTAAGATCTAGTCTCTTAGAACTTTCAAGTATATAGTGTAGTATTGTTAGCTATAGCCTTCATTCCACGGATAAGAGAACATTTTGTTCCTGATATGCATTTTTAAAATCCTTTCGCAATCATTCTTTCATGGGCAATCTACCAATATTCAAACATTTTATGATCCTCAATACTCCCCAAAAGAAACAGATTCCTTTAAACCATTACGTTCTTCAAAAGAGGTTAGCCTGTCCACAGTCCCCTGCTTGACTCTGGATGTAGTTAAAAAACAAGATAAAGAGGAAGAGAATTTAGGACGGTTGATCTGATATACCTATTAAAGCCAAACCAGATGGTCCTCTGCCTGCTCTCTAGTCCACATGGTTCATCATCAGATTATTTTACTCTCCTGCCTAAAACCTTCCTGCTGTTTCTCATGACTTAGAATAGAGTCAGATCTTACCAGAACTCACAGACCTCTAGACTACCTGGCCTCTGTCTATGTTCCTACATCATCTCTTACAGCCTGCTTCACTAGAACCCAGCTCCTTAGTTTTCTTCTTCTCAAATGCCCAATCCTGTTCCTGTCCCTAGCTGTTTCCACGTGGTGTCTCCACTCTGTTTTGAGCACATTCCCTCCTATTTTCACATGCCTAACTGCTTAGCGTATTTCAGGTTTTGGAGCACATACACCTCCTCAAAGATAACTTTCCTATCACTGTATTTAAAATATGGCATACTCCAGTCATTTTCTCTATATATTCCACTACCCACCTTTATTTTCTTCTTTATTTATAACCCTGAAAGCCATTTGAAAGGTTATCATTTTTTACATTGTCTACTTGTTTCCTGCTGCCTTCCCCCAATAGAGAAACAGTTCCATGAGAATTTGCTTATAATGTTTACTTAGCACCTAGAATGTTCTCAGCAAATAAATAAATTAATAAAAAGAAAGAGAAAATCAAACAACGTCTCTGTCAATCTCAACCCGAAACATAGCCTGAAAGTGTGAGGAGTTACCACCCTGAGGTGTTGTGCGTATGTGTTTGTATAATACTGGCTTTTAATTACATATTAAACATAGCTGTGCTAAGATAAGATTTTTCTAGCCACTGTTATGTATATTTAATACCATTTAATTACCATAAAAATTCTTCTTTCACTATATACATGTCTCTTATTTACTGAATGTATTTATCTATATATTATACATACCATGTTTTATAATTATTTAATGTTAATGACATTAAGAAAACAGAAACACTGTCCCAAAGTACATTTGAGATTAAGAAAGAAATGTGATTGGGGTGCCTGGGTGGTTTAGTCAGTTAAACATCTGACTCTTGATTTCGGCTCAGGTCATGATCTCGGGGTCATGAGATCGAGCCTGGCATCCAGCTCTGAGCTTGGCGTGGAGGCTGCTTAAGATTCTCTCTCTCCCTCTGTCCCTTCCTACTTGCACATTCCCTCTCTCTAAAAGAAAGAAAGAAAGAAAGAAAGAAAGGAAGAAAGAAAAAGAAGAAAGAAAGAAAAGAAAGAAAGAAAGAAAGAAAGAAAGAAAGAAGATTAAAGGCAAGGTTGAAATAGAGTATAAGAGAAAAGTGACACTTGGTAACATTTCTACTTTGTCTCATTATGCTTATACTTTCAAATAAATAAACATATATCTAGGTATACACATATATACACATATACTGACCTATGAAAATTATATTTAAAAAGTCATCCAATAGAATCAAGTGATTTAAGATAAAAAACATACTAATGTTTTTGATAGCTAGTCAGGGTTCTACAACGTTTTATCTTTGTATGTCTAGATAATTCTAAATGACACCAAAAAGCAGTTTTGTAAGAGAAAGAAAACAAATTATGTCCTTCTATCACATGAATACATTCTGCATATTAATTACAAGAATCATTATTAATATCTTTTAATGTTGAATTAGTACAATATAATTGGCGACACTTTATGTTGTCAGTAATTTAGATTTATAGGGAAGACACAAATGTTTATTCTGACCTAATCGTAGACATCAACAGAGCATAAAATTGCTCCTTATTTTTTTCCTCTATCCCCTAATTCCTTGAGGAACTCAGAAGATGAGACCGAAGGAAGACACTAGGGAATCAAAACTCAGGTTAAGATAGTCTCTGTAGGAGTGAGCTAAGAATAGCAGCTTGTGGCCCTTCAGAGTTAGTTTTTCTGATTTTCTTATCTTTTTTAATAAGAACAAAGAAGTCTAATTTTTCATTTATAATTCTCTCTGTGGCTGTGCTCTCTAGTGGTGCCTCCAGCCCTACCCAGTCACCAGCCTCTGCAAAAATGATGCAGGCGTGGCTTTTTCCTTTTATTGAGAACTTACTCTCTGGGACCCCTGATGGCTATCAGTTGCTTTCTGGATTTTGCCTCTCTACAGCATCAGGTTGCCATCTGAGAGGGCTTGTTCACCTGGCTTTTGAGCTTCATGCAGCCCCTACACACATCTTTGGATCAGGATTGTCTCCATGGCCTTCAGTCTCAGGCAAATTCAGCTGACAGGCCACACTAGAGCTCCCAGCAATTTAGGGAGACAAAAGCAGTCATGATCAAACCCTTCACTAAGGTGATGAAATCAGAAAATTTGAAACTAAGCAATCATTGCTAGTATTTAGGAAAACAGTAGCATTTAGCCCAATTCATCCTTCTGATCACTGTAGGCTAGGTTAGTTAAGTGTCAGTAAAATGAAGAAGGTGAAATTTGAGCTGGGCTTAAGGAAGGGTAGGATGAAGTCAAGCATGAAAAAAGGATAATGCATGTCAGATGGAGGCAAACAAATCGGCCAAGGAACAGCATGAACAAAACACATTGAACAGACAGTCTTGGGAGAGCTGCCACTTTCACAGTTGTGACGGTAGACCTGGTCAATTTGGGAGGCATTTTGAATGCCAGTCTTTTGATCCCCATGTGAATTGGTTTTTGGTTTTTCCAAATGAATGTCTGACGATCACCTGCATCGTAATCACCAACTTGCTTCGTTAAAATAGTTGGAACCTACATAAATCTACTATTTAAGAATCTCTGAGGCTGAAGCTAGGGAATTTGGCTTTGTATCAAATTCACCAGTTCATTCTTATCTGAAAACAAATGCTATTAGTAATCATTTTTTAACTTTTTTTTAACAGTCAACCATTGTATATTGAAATTCAGTATATAAAACTGATAAAAGCCCTGTTTGCATGGTGTATGCATGCGTGTGTGTGTGTGTGTGTGTGTGTATGTAGGGTTCTTGAAACCTTCTCTCAGCTCTCAGAAGAAAACCTTTTCTGTAATTAATGGGAAAATCACAGGGAAATGTTATGATGACACTGAGGTTTTTAGAAGATTAACCAGTCATTAGGATGTGAAATAGATTTGGAGAGGAAGAGACACAAGATATAACAAGACCAGCTATAGGCGAGTGTAACAGATATTAAGTGCCATCTCAAACATCAAATGTATAAGCAATGTTAAGTGGCTTTATTTTCTTTGACTCAATTAAATCTGATTTTGACTCATAAATTCAATCTTAACCAACATTGGAGCATCTCTTTCCAAACCTATCCCATATATGTGGGAAGTTCCTGGAATCTAAAATGGAGTGGATAATTATTGGAAATCCTCTCAGGTGTTGATCTACCCAGATTACTACAAGTTAGTCCACATGGTGCCTTAAAATTCACTGACTCTGGATGTCAGTAAAAATAGCAGAATAAGGACTTCTGAAAATTTTCTCCTCTGTAAAAGAAATGAAAACACTGGCAAAAAGAAATTGTTAGAATTAATTTTTTTAGAACTCTGAAAATTCAACTTGCCCAAGGCCCATTCCCCACTCTCCAGCTTCATAGTAGTCTTGAAAACCAACCCACATTCATACTGAAAAACAGCAGCCTGGAAGCAACCAGAGGGAGGTTAGAGGTTTTTCAAAACCTTATCTCCAAAGAATCATCATTATTATTCCTGCCTGGTGGTTCACCAGAAGACCCTTATCTGCAAAACTGTTCCTATTTGACCTGACTCAGAGTTTGCCTAGTGTGAAAAGCCTTCTCCTTTTCGCTTTCTGCCCAAAAGTTTTTCCCCATGGGGTTGTTATCAAAATCTATTACAGATGACTATCTACATTGTGGATACCTGAAACAGTACAAAACAGTGTGGAAAAACAATAGACTAATCAAAACATTTTAAAAGGAGAAGGTGAGGAATGAGATGGTCATAGGAAGAAGTATTTGAAAGGCTTGGTATATTCCTGGGACTCTTGAAGCCCACATGGATGTATGAGAATGTATCCATGACCACACCTAGATGCATTCTGAAGAAATACCTGAGAAATCTATAAGATCTCACTTCAGACTGACCTTGAGGTTCTGTGAAATCAGGCAGTAAAAGCTAAGGCAGAGTTGTCAAATGTCTGGCTGGGTGTTGAAGGTGTTTCTAACTAAAAATGCACACAAAGCCTCATTTCAAAGATGGGGAGACTTATTGATTTGAGCTATTGAAGAACATCCAACTTATTGGTAGGTAAATATAAAGGACAGCATGGATTACAAAATGCACAGACAAGCAGGGTGCCTGGGTGGCCCAGTTGGTTAGGCGTCTGACTCTTGGTTTTGACTCAGGTCGTGATCTCAGGGTTGTGAGATTGAGCCCAGCATAGGGCTCAATGTTCAGCATGGAGTCTGCTTGAGATTCTCTCTTCCCCTTCCTCTGCCTCTCCTCCTCTGCTCCTCTCACTTGTGCTTTCTCATTCACCCTCTAAAATAAATAAATAAATCTTAAGAAAAAGGGGGTGGAGGATCTATTCAGATCTCTGAATAGACATTTTTCCAAAGAAGACACAGATGGCCAACAAACACATGAGGAGATACTCAACATCACTAAACATCAGGATAATGTAAATCAAAGTCACAATGAGATATCACCTCGCACCTGTTATCATGGCTATTATCAAAAAACAAGAAATAACAAGTGTTGCCAAAGATGTGGAGAAAAGGGAGCCCTTGTGCACTATTCATGGAATTGTAAATTAGCATAACAATTATGGAAAACAGTATAGAGGTTCCTCAAAAAATTAAAAATGGAACTAACATATGATTCAACAATTCTACTTCTGGGTATTTTTCTGAAAAAAATGTGGGGGCGCCTGGGTGGCTCAGTCAGTTAAGTATCTGACTCTTGATTTTGGCTCAGGTCATGATCTTGAGGTTGTGAGATGGAGCCTGGCATCAGGCTCCATGCTGGGCATAGAGCCTGCTTAAGATTCTCTCTCCCTCTTTCTCTGCCCCACCCCTCACTCTGTCTTAATTAATTAATTAATTAAAATAAAAAATAAAATAAAAAAATAAAGACTTTAAAAAAATGAAAACACTAGCTCAGAAAAATATGTACCTCCATGTTCATTGTAGCATTATTTACAATAATCAAGATATGGAAGTAACCTAAGTGTCTATCAATAGATGAATGAATAAAGAAAATATTTAAAAAGGTAAAGAAAAATATAAAATTATACATATAGTAGGAATATTATATAATGGAATATTAATCATGTATAAAAGATAAGGTAATTCTACCATTTGCAACAACATGGACGGACCCTGAGGGCATTATGATAAGTGAAATATATCAGACAGTAATATTTTTTATTAAAACTATTACCTGAAAAGTAAAAAATATCTTGAGAGTCCAAGATCAAGTCCCTTATAATGAAAAAAAAATAGATTGACTTCAGATCTTCCCAGATCAGTGTTTTATGCTAGAATACAATGGAGTAACATATGTAAGATTTCAAGAAAAATAAAGCTGTCAGTAAAGCATTTCTTTATCCAGTCAGACTGACCTTCTTGTATGAATAAACAAACTTTGAGGAATATGAAATAACAAAGTAAATATTGTTGCCATGTGAGCTTCCTCAATAATCTATTTGAGAATTAGCTTCAAAAAACCGAAATGACCAGAAGTATGTTGGCATAAAAGATTGATTATGGCCATAGAATTTACATTTACCTGTAGAACAAAGACTAGATGATGATTTTAATGGAGATAGAATAGTATATGATAGCTATATTTTCTGATGATGTAAAAACTGGACAACTACAACAATGATGTAAAAATTGAGTGTCTGAATGAAAAATAGAACAAGCTCACGGATTTCAACATATTGCTTGAGATTAGACTGCCAGAGATGAAGAAGAGTAGAAGATAGTACTAGGAGGGAATAGAAGACAATGCTAGCTCATTTTTCTTCTGTGTGTGGAAAATAAATTAATAGTCTTCAAAAAGAGGGTGGGCATTGAATATATTATGTAAGAGAATTAATATGCAGGTTGCTATCAGGACAAGAAAACAAACCTTTCTAGAGATGATAAAATAAAGCAAAAAAGTAAGAACAAATATATGGAATTACATAGAAAATTATATCTATATTTATATCAACATATAAACATGTATACATATATAAAAATCATCATATAAATATATTTTATATATGATATAAATATAATGAAATATGATATTGCAGAACTGAAGTCAAACAAATTAATTTTGTCAGCAAATGTAAATTGGAAAAACATAGCTGTATAAAGAAAAGGATGTTCAAATTTGTCAACAGAGCAAAATGCAAAGCTATGCTATATACTAGAGACACATCTACATCAAGTTTAGAATTATTAGAATAACAGGATGAACAAACATATACCAGCATAAAAATGTGAAGAAAGTAAAGTTGGAAATTTTAACATCTGA
>NC_138376.1:55129644-55155838 GCF_054177405.1 Leptonychotes weddellii
CAAGTGTGATGAAGTCAACAAAACATTAAGAATACCTGAACATCATAACCAGTAAGGCAAATTTTAACCTTGATAATAGAGAATATATATCTTCTTTTCAAGTACACATAGAACATTTACCAAAAAAGTGTATTTTATGCCACAAGTCAAGCTGAATACACTTTAAATATATAAATTACAGAAACACGAATAAGCAAAAATTCTCTTTCATGCTAACTTAAGAAAAAAAACCTCACAAGTAAAAACTGTTTGCCTGAAAGAGGACACACAGACAAAAATTGCAAACTTACTTAGGGAAAAAAAATTACAAGCTGATATATCAGAATCTATTGGATACAGATAAAAATTATCAGAAGTTATTTATAGCATTAAATAACCATATCAAGTATACTGACTGATTCTACGTAAGTTAATTTACTGTTTTCTTACCTATAGTCAGCTTATCAATGCTCTTACTGATTTTGTGCCTGCTTATTCTATCAATTACTGAATGAGGAATGTTGACATTTCCGACTACAATTGTGAATTTGTCTATTTCTCCTTTAAGACTGATCAATTTTCACTTCATTTTGAAGCTTTGGTTTTGGTGTATATACACAATGTCTTCTTTAAGAATTGACCCCTTTAGCATTATATATCCTCTTTACCCATGATAATCTTTCTTGTTCTGAGGTCTGCTTAGCTGAAATTACTATAGCTACTCAAGCTTTCTTTTTGTTAGTGTTTGCATGTTCTCACAGTAGCCTAAACTCGGGGGTCAGCAGTTCATTAACAATTTCTACTTTAATCTTCCTACCAAATTATATGGTATTTTGTCTGTGGTAAGCAAATGCATGGATCTTATTTCTTCCTACAGGGGCCTGTCTCTCCGAATTTCAGGGATGTTTTCTGCCCTGCCACTTGAATTCTCTGATGGGTGCAAGAAAAATCATTAATTTGTAGTTTGTCTATGTTTTTTGTTGTTGTAGGACAGAAACAATGCTCTTTCCAGCCCTATACATTTCTGAAATGAAACTGGAAAGCCTGTACTAAGTTTATTATTTGAGCTTAGTAAGAGTAGATATGTGATTTGTATGTCTGACAATATATTTCTACATACTCGGGGAAGGAGACATTGGAAGGTGTCCCTAAGTAATATCCCTTCCGGAGGAAAAGCCAGGATGCCGAGGAGCTCACATGGAAGCTTATCAAGCACCCCTGTGCCTCAACCTATGATCTGACTATGCTTAAAAGCAGAAACATCCTTTCTTGGTGTCTTCTGGCACAATCTCCTTCCCTTCAACTGAAGAAGAAGCTAGCAGGAAGGGAAAGATGAAGGGGGGGAAATCGGAGAGGGAGATGAACCATGAGAGACTATGGACTCTGAGAAACAAACTGAGGGTTCTAGAGGGGAGGGGGTGGGGGGATGGGTTAGCCTGGTGATGGGTATTGAGGAGGGCACGTTCTGCATGGAGCACTGGGTGTTATGCACAAACAATGCATCATGGAACACTACATCTAAACCTAATGATGTAATGTATGGTGATTAACATAACAATAAAAAATTAAAAAAAAAAAAAAACCACAGTCAATGAGTGAGCATGAAGAGAAAGAATAGGTACCAAGCACAAGATACCTTAAGATCTACTCTAGTCTGTTGACTATATAAAGTGATACTAAAAGTCATCTATGACCTTATAAATTTCATTCAATTCTAGTATAACCTTTCTTCCATTTAAAAAAAAAATCCCCTTATATTTAAACATCCTTCCTATTCTATAATAGAATATTATAGAATATATATGCTCTATATTCTACTTTACAAGCACTTAAAATATACAAAAAACACCATTGATTGTCACGTGTATTTTTTCATAGTGTAATGTGCTGTGAGATCCATACCTTATTTTTAAAAAATCTAAAAATACTCCTTTTAGAACTTGTCAATATGTTCTCAAGGTGGTTACAATCATGATTTTATAAGTTAATAACTATTATAACATTTCTTTAAATTTGCCTGGCTCCTGCATATGTCCTTATTTTCCCCTCAATATATTTTCTCCTGGGTTTTTCATGCTTCGTGTAGAAATTCAATTTTTTTAATGAAGTAAATAAAAATGATTCAGCCTCTTAGCATTTCCACTTATGTTTTTAGTTATACCAGAACACATATATAATAAAATTTTTATAGCACTAACCAAAAAATAAAGAAAATATAAGGTTTACTTATATCTTTTTTTACTTAATCTTTTCCAGACTCTTCCGTCACATTATGAATAGTTAATATGGTTTTACTTTGTTTTATTGCTAGATTTCATAACAGCATGGCTTGAAACTACCAAACTAATCAAAAAGCAAAATGAACATTAGTTAGGCTTGCTTGGGATTAAATTGTGATGATACAATTTAATGATGAAACTCAAATTCTTGATGAACATTCAGTTGGCACCTCTTCTTTCAGTCAGGCATCTGACATACTTGTTTTAACAACACTCGTGGTGTTTAAATGTCACAAGATGTCAATAAATTTGTTGATTTGCCATAAGGTATATTTTAATTTACTTGCACCCCATTAATTTTAATAAAATTTTCCATGAAGCTACACACCTTAAGTTCTGGGGGGCTTGGGTAAAATTTTGAGTGTATATTATGCAAAAATATTTAGATAAGTTACAAAATTCAACTAGGCATCTGGCTCTTTGTCTACAGTGTCAAAAATTTAGATCTTTTGAAATGCTTAGCTGATTAAGTGAATTTTCCATTCAAATGTTTGGCATTATGTGGATACAAGTTTGGTTTGGCTTTGTCTTTTGTCGCTGGTTAGTTGCATAAATCAAAAGGACACTGAATTAGAATTAAAGTGTTAGGACATTCAGTGGAAAAAATGTGAAAATTCATGATTTTATTATTTCAGATAGCTGGGGCAAAGTATGAACAAACAAATTCCTGAATTTTGCTTTAGCTATTTAATTTCACTTTCTCGTTTTACATTTTCTTTGCCAACCTATTTTAGCCTAAATTATTATCAGAGTGAACAATTAATAATTGTAAACTAACTCTGGAATACTTGCATGTCATGGGACGCATGGGAGGCTCAGTAGGTTTAGTGGCCAACTCTTGATTTTTGGCTCAGGTCATGATCTCAGGATCCTGAGATTGAGCCTGCTCGTCAGGCTCCGTGCTCAGTGGGGAGTCTGCTTGAGATTCTCTCCCTCTTCCGCTGCCCCTCCCCCTGCTTGTGTGTTCTCTCTCTCTCTAAAATAAATAAATAAATCTTAAAAAAAAAAAAAGAAAATATCAGCTCACACTATTTTAAAACTAGAATGCACAATGGGCTCTTTTTTCCAGCTAAACAATGTGTGAGGACTAATGAGCAGAGATTAGTTCTAAACCAAATAATGTAGCACATTTTCCTCTGCATGTCTGAATTGTAGTAAACAAACATATGTAAGTGCATAGATATAAATTGTCAACTATTATGAATTAAGTATAACAGGATATTTAATTTGTCAGAGTCACACAATTTTCCTTTAGGAGTAGGTGGTTTTTCATTATTAATGTAAATATACCACAATAAAGCAACTTCTTAATATGATCAAATTGCAATGGGCTAAACACTTAATCCAAATAATGATAGAAGAGGGCAATTTCCATTTGAAATGGAACACTATTTCAGGTAGCAAAATGATTATGAGATAAAAGGTTTATAATATCTCAGAATAACTCCCATTTAAAAATATATCCTCAGAGTGTTTCTTTTCTTTTTTTGATTTTAATTGACTAAAATAATTTCAGAGGAAGACATACAAGATTGCTATCCTGCTTCTCTGTAAATGTGATCACTAATGTTCTCTGAAAAAGAGAATGCTTTACAATGGAAAATGGCATTGATGAAGCAAATTGATTATATTCTTCAACTTACTTGGATTTTTACGCACACACAAAATTAGGTAAGTGTTGATTATATTCACTTACTTATATTAACTATTTTCAGTAGTATTAATGTATAACTGATTGCTAGGAACTGATCATGAATATGTGTTCAAATTCAATTTTGTGTTATATTTATTTCCTAAAATAATTTCTATTTCTCATCACCTTGACCTGCCTCTTAATTCTGTAAAAACAAAAGCTCTTGCCTCTAAGAATATGTATACAGGAATATTTAATACAACGTTATTTGCAGGGGCAAAAAGCTGGAAATAACTTGAATGTCTATCAATATGAGAATGATTGAATAAATTATTGTATATCTTTACTAGGTATGACACTAGACATTAGAAGAATAATTTAGAATTCATAAACCCTAACCCATAGGGTATCCAAGAAATATCATTAAATCAAAAACATAAGTTGCAACAAAATGTGCATAATGTATCTATCTCAGGTTTTCTAAACATGAATTTGGATATTTTCCTTCTTTTACTATGATTTGAAATCATTTAAATAGTATTGGAAGTATCTGACCATTAACAAGGTAATAGAATTTCCCTACGAAACCATCTGGATCTGGTTTATGTTGAATATTTATTGAGTGGGAGATCTTCTCTTTCTCTATTTTTTTCTATGGTAACTGATCTGTTTAGATTTTCTGCCTCTATCAAGATCAATTTTGATAAATTGTATTTTTCTGGGAAATTATCTATTTTATCTAGGTTTTCAAAATTTTTTTGCATAGATAGTGCAAATTAGTCTCATTGTTTTAAAATTTTTTTCTCTGTTTTTGATGGTTATTTTCCTTTTGTCATTTCTAATTTTGTGTATTTGTGTCTTCTTACTTTTATCTTGACAGGTTAGCTAACAGTTTGTTTATTTTGGTTTTGAAAGGAAAAAAAGTTTTCTTTCAACAAGAATTTCCAAAAACAAAATGGATATTTTTCAAAGAACTACCAGTTAGCCTTATCCTACTATTTTCCTATTTTTTAATTTATTAATTTCTACTTTTATATTTACTAATTTCTTCTCTTTTATTGTTCCCTATCTTTGCAAATTTGTTGTTTAAGCCATTTATTTTATTATGGTATGTAATAGTTACTTGACTATATAGTTGATACTAGGACTAGGGTAGTGAAAATATAAGATAAGCCTAGAGTATCTTGTAGGTACTAAAAAAGGGGGGAAAAGGGAAAAAAGGAAAGAAAGAAAAAGGAAGGAAGGAAGAAGGAAGGGAGGAAGGAAGAGAGGGAAAGAAAAGTAATGGGATCAGATTGAATGGGCACAAGGGCTAATCCAAACAAGTTCCTAAGGGCACCTGGATGGATCAGTTGGTAAAGTGTCTGACTCTTGGTTTAGGCTCAGGTCATGATCTTGGGGTCCTGGGATTGAGCCCTTGGTGGGGCTCCCCACTCAGCAGGGAGTCTGCTTATCTCCATCTCCCTCTGCCCCTCCCCCCATCTCGCACATGTGCATGCGCTCTCTCTCTCTCTGAAATAAATAAATCATTAAAAAAAGGTCCTAATGGCCAAAACTAGAATAATTTAAGCAATAAAATAAATAACAATAGTATTGTAGTATAATCCAAGGTATAAAATAAATATACATGAGTCCATACTGATAAAAATTATTTTAATAAATAAATGAGAAGTGAGAAAGGATACATTTTTCTTACAGAAGAATTCAAAAGAATTCAAAATACTATATGTAGATATTACTCCCAGCTTAATACTCCATCCAGTTGAGTGTGAATGGACTTAGTGACTCACTTCCAAAGAACCAGAAAGGGAAAAATAATTACTTTGCAGTAGAGGAGGCTAGAGAAATCTGGCAAACGCTACCTTAACCAAGTGATAAAGGCTAGTATTACAAATATCATGTTGATATCGTGTTCTCCCATGATATATAACATATATATATCATATATACATATATCAGGGAGAATTATATATATATAATTCTATGTATGTAATATATACAATAATATATATGATATATATATATATATAATTCTATATATGTTACCTAGTCTAAACGTGAGAAAAATTAGACAAACTCCAAATGAAAGTCATTCTACATAATGCTTGGCTAGTACTCCTAAGAAGTGTCAAGATATAAAAAACAAAGAAAGAGTGAGAAGTTGTCACCGATTGGAGGAGACTAAGTAGACATCACAACTAAATGAAATGTGTTATTGGGGACTGGAGTCTGGACATTAGTGGAAAACTGATGAAGGAATTGTTTACTAGAAATATACTAACGTTAGTATCTTAGTTTGGACAAAATTACCCGGTTATGTAAGATGTCTTAGTCTGTTCAGGCTGCTATAACAGGATAACCACACATGGGTGGCTCATAAACAATAAAAATTTGTTTCCCACAGTTCTGGTGGCTAGGAAGTCCAAGATGGTGTCGGCAGATTTGTACACTGTGGTCTTCTCACTGTGTCCTCAGAACCCCTTTTAAAAGGACACTAAGCTCATTCATGACGGGGCTCCACCCTTATGCAATAATCAGCTCCCAAAGGTCCCAATTCCTAGTAGCACCACATTGGGAGTTATGATTTCAACATAATGAATGTTGAAGGGACACATTCAGTATTGCAGATATTAACACCAGGGGAAACTAAGTAAAGGGTCTATGGAACCTCTCTGTATTATCTCAGTAAGTTTTCTAGGTATCTAAAGTTATTTCCAAATAAAATTTCTAAAAATTTAGAATGAGTTAACAATGATTTAAGATGAAATTAATGAAGGGTCAAATTATAGCTTTGTTAAGTTAGTCAATAGAAATTCAGATATTAAGCCATAGTTTCTTTATTAAGTGATTTTTTAAAAATTTATGATTATTTAGTCTATGTGCTGCCAAAGTGAGCACTATTTATGATTATTTCTTGAGAACTTAGTATATCAGTAGCATTATGCTAGGCTATTGTTTAGAAAGTGACAAAGCCTACCTGCTGCAATCCTCAAGGGGCCTCATCACTTTTAATAGATATGCTCAAAGTCTGTCAAAGAGACTGCCCAAGTTTCATTAGGGAGAGGGGAGTATTTTATGAAAATGTAAGGACTAAACTAACTCTAAGAGACAGATGCCATACCTGGATCTACAAAGAGATCCAACTATTTTTATGTATTTTAGTATCTTTATATTAACCAATTCAAACTACTTTAGTCTTTTAAATTTTTTGCCCAAGCAAGTATTACTGGCAGAAGCCAGTTCTAATAAAAATTACCACGTAACTAGTTTAACTCGTTGCCTTTGAATATGCAATGTCTACCAATTCACAACCTAATCATTTCAAACGAATCTGTTTTCTCTCCCCAAGCCTAATGATTTCTTCAGGGATTAAACATTTGGGCATGCATTATGATGTATTTTGCTGATGCAAACTAGCACTTGAAGTCTGTATTTTTCAAACCACTTGTAGTGACCTATGAGTGAGCCCTGATAGTTTTAAGTATGTCTCTATAAACATTTTTAATGAAATAGACTACAATACAGTGCAATATGACAGCCCCGGAATAACCAAAAAGCATTTAGTGCCACAAAGATAATATCATTTTGCAAACTTTGTTTCAATTTAGATGTGTGTGTGTGTGTTATACCTTGGTGTAAAACATATTTCTTATACATGAATCAAGAAAAGAAAGTTCAAATTCCCTGTTTTAAGGGATAGTTTAGTGTCCTCACAGGACCAGAGATAGCATGAGAAGTTTTAACAATAAGCAACACGGAAGCAAAGCAAATAAAAAAATACCTTTTTTAGGAAGTTGGAAAGGCTTTATGAAAAAGGAGTGATTTGAACAGTTCTGAAGAACTCATAGTACATAGAAGAATTCCAACAGGTAGACATGCTAGGAAATTACATTGTAGGAGGTTATAAAAGATGAAGACAAATGCTTAATGTGAATCAGAATGATCTAAATGTTTGTCGAAATGCAGATCTGGGGACCTTGCAATGATATTCTGATTCGATAGATCTGCAGTGTGTTCAAGGAATCTGCATTTTTAACATGCACTTGTCCCACATGAGTCTGATTCATGGGGCTCAAACACCAAACATGGTTGCCATTGGTCATTGGTCTACATTGCTGGGTAAGTTGAATTCTGTAATTAGGCTTTAAAAATTCCTCAACCATGTATTTTTGCTAATAAGCTTATAGGGAAAGAAACTTATAGGAAAGAAAGCTATGCTTTCTTATGCTAGCTTATAGGAAAGAAAGCATAAACAAATTTGCAATAGGTCAATGAGGCCTGTTCAACTGGAATAAAGTGAGGATCATAAAGCAAAATTTTAGGAAAAACAGACTGAGCCAGCTTGTGAAAGACTTGGCATTTCAAATTAAGGTGTATGCACTTACCTTAAAGCAATAGGGAGTCATTAGTAATTTTTATGGAATGGAGGGACACCATCTGGATGATTCATTTAATGTTAGTGTTAAAAGAAAGATAAACTGAAAGTGGAAGATTGGTAATAAGCATGTTGAATATTTAGGTATGTGTTAAAAGTCCTGGTTTATTACAGAGAAGGAAGATTTTGCGCATTGAGAGTGTCTGAGTTTTTACATAAAATATCAACTAAAGGAAAATAATAAATTTGCAGACTATGGACTTAATCAGAATATTTAGCCACATATATCAGGAACCTCCACAACCACTAAAACAATTGCTAATATTGTGTGTTTTAACCAAAATTTAGCATATCATGTTGTCCCTGAGTTTTAATAAAAATCTTATCCCCTGGGAAACCTCATACTGCCCAACTGAAGAAAATAACAGTCCATTTTATTCATTATAAAGTGGAAAAATATTCTGCAATGTTTGCTGCATTAAATTTCACTGGAATCGACATTAATTTTCAAAGTGAAACCACCTTTTAGATTAATTAGGGAACAATAATTCATTCCTCATTATATCTATATTGTTTTCAATTAGCCTTAAGTATGCTGAGATACTAGCTCCATTTTCCACTTAAATTTTCTACATTGTCTGATAATAAATCTTGCCAGTTGAAAAATGAAAATAAATTAGCATTAATTTTCATATCCTTGGAACCTGATATCAATTCTTAAAGTCACTATCAATCTATTAAAAATATTCTGTGTTCATTTGAAAGGATATAAACATGTTTCTTGTAAAATGAGAGCAGCTCCAAAATCCAACAATAGATATGAACTCCAGGTGAACTGCAGAGTGGACTAGATAATTGTTTTAAATTTTATCTTTCACAAAGAAAATTGCATGGGGATTTCTGGAGGCTAGGGTTGTCTTTATAAGGAAATTGAACATTAAGGGAAAACAGATTTGACCCCAAGCTACACATGCATAGATGAAACTTGGCAAAGTTTCTCAATGTCTAATGATTCCAGGAATAAACAGGGATACATGCATCCCAACCAAATGGTAGTGCACAGTTAGAATAGAAAAGACCTCCATACTCTACAGTCTCAACGCAACAGGCATCAAGTTGAGTAAAATAATATTTTTTAAAGATCTTATTTATTTATTTTGAGAGAGAGAGAGTGCAGAGGAAGGGGCAGAGGGGAAGGGAGAGAGGATCCACAAGCAGACTCCCCACTGACCACAGAGACTGACCCTGAGATCATGACCTGAGCCGAAATCAAGAGTCAGACACTCAAGGGACTGAGCTACCCAGGTGCCCCAAATAATACATTTTCAGACAATAGACTTACTCAAAATACTTAACATATGGCAGGTACACCTACAAACACTAACATAATTGTTAATACTTGGCTCCAAGCCTACAGTGAGGTCTGCTTCTCCACCACACATAAATGTGATCGTTAGAATCATTAGCTCTAAATTTGATCATTAGAATTAAAAAGTCTCAACCCTGCTGATTAGAGTTTACAAAAGCAGCCTCTTCTTCAAGTATAATAATCACTGATGTCTCAGATTAGAAGTGATTCTTATATCTAAATTGAGAATCATAGTATTAGAAGTGTTTTCTATTTTTTTTTTATTTTAGAGTTTTATTTTTTTAAAAAGTAAGTATACAAAGGACTCTCCAGGAATATATTTCAAAATGTATGTATGTAGTGTCTGAGCATGTGGGCTTAGAGCAAATGGGATTTTAGAAGTGTTTTCTAAAATCAGCTTATATATAATGCAACCTTTGCTTTTGGATTTGTAAAAGCTTGTAGTAGATATACGGAAAGACCAAACATTTCTATTAATAAGCTTTCTCTATGGAGGTTGCTTAAGCTAAATGGTCATGGTAACATTTATTTTATGTTTACTAAATGCCTTGCCCTGTACTGAGAGCTCTCTATGTGATCACCATATAAACATACCTACAGCGGAAGGGCTATTATGTATGAATAACCTGAGGCACAGAGAGGTTAGATAACTCATTCCATGGTAACATGGCTAGTAACTTGCAAATCTGAGACTGAAGTCCAAGAAGTCTGGCCCCAGATCTCATGATAGTAACCACGCAGAAATAAATGTTTATTGGGGCGCCTGGGTGGCTCAGTCGGTTAAGCGTCTGACTCTTGATTTCAGCTCAGGATCACGGGATCGAGCCCTTCTGTGTTGGGCTCCTGGCTCAGCTGGGAGTCTGCTGGAGATTTTTCTCTCCCTCTTCCTCTGCCCCTCCCCGCACCCTGCTCACGCTCATTCTCTCTCTCTCAAATAAATAAATCTTTAAAAAAAAGAAATAAATGTTCATTAATGAATATTAATGATGGCTTTGAAGAAGCCATCACTATGTGTCCTGATTACCTTTTGCTACTGAGCCAAAATAGAATGTAGAAATGAGAAGCTATTCTCCTTTTGCAAGTTCCTATTTGAAAGTAATAAAGTAAACATCTTTAGGATCATTTCTGTCCATGCCCTGCAATGCACGTTAACAACTAGATCACATTACCTATTATTTTGCAAATTACTTGGTATGTATTAGCTATATATGGCTGCAATTGGTTATTCATCTGAGCGTGTGGGCTTTGCTTTGCTGGGTAAGTTGAATTTTCTAATTAAGGTTTAAAATACTAAACAATATATTTTTGCTGCAAAACTACATGGAAGAAATTTAAAATCATAATTATTCCCACCATCCAAAGATAACCTCTTAACACATTGTGTTATAAATCATTCCAAGCATTTTTTCTTCTCTACTATATGGCAAGATAATTTGTTGAGTATTTTGTTTTCTCTGCTGTAGGTATTTTTCTTCCTAATCCCAAGAAGTTAGCCAAATCTTATTTTTCAGGAGCTTTTATATTGCAGAAATACCACAAGATGTGGCAGAATTTCTGTTGAGGAAGCTGAGATAGGCAAGGCTCCCCAAATTAAGAAGTGAGTCTTAGAAGCCATGGGAGAGAATATGCCCAGACCAAGGTCAGCATGAATGTTAACATGTAGCATAAGGCAGAACTTTCTTATGCCCCTGAAGAGAAAGGAGGGAGAAATAAAGAAATGTGATGTGTCGTGTACTATCTGTCAAAATTAATTTATAAAAATACATAATTTCAAACTGAGCATAAATTGATACGTAAGTCCTTCAAACTCCCATGCATTTACTTGCCTGAATTAATGTGACATCGGGTTTTTTTGTGACTGAAGTCCTCCTTCAACTTATTTCTTTTCTTTTTTTTTTCAGTGAGTTATAATTCACATATTATGAAATTCCCCATTTTAAGATGTACCACTCAGTGAGTTTTAGTATATTCAAAAGGTTTTGCAACCATCACCACCGTGTAGTTCCAGAATATTTACATCACTACAAGCAAACAAACAAATGACTAATCAAATACAACCCTTGTACTTGCTTGCAGGCACTTCCATCCCTCCCAATCCACCCCACCTCCATTCCCTGACACAAATCTACTTTCTGTCTCTGGATTTTCCTTTTCTAGACATTTCATATAAACGGAATCATAGAACTCGTGGTCTTTTGTACTAGGCTTCTTTCATAAAACATGTTTCCAAGTTTCATTTATGTTGTAACATTTATCAGAACTTTATTTATGGGGAAATAATATTCCATGGTATGGATATACACTATTTTTTAATCCATTCATCAGATAGACGTTTGGCTTGTTTCTACTTTTTGGTCATTATAAAGAATACTGCTACTAACATTTGTATGCAAGTTTTTGTGTAAAATATGTTTTCATTTCTCTTGCATATATAACTGGGGGTATAATTCCTGTGTAAGATGGTAGCTCCATATGTAACTTTTTGAGGAAATGCCAAACTTCTCCACAGAGCTTGCACCATTTTACATTCCCACCAGCAGTGTACGAGGGTTCCAATTTCTCCACATCCTTACCAGCACTTGTTAGCGTTCTCTTTATTTATTTATTTTTTTAAGTCAAATTCAATCATTTATTTACTTATTTTCATTGAAGTATAATTAACATACAATGTTATATTAGTTTCAGGTGCACAACATATTGATTTAATAATTCCGTACATTACTCAGTGCTCACCACAATAAGTCTAGTTACTGTCATCAAACAACATTATTACAATATTATTGACTATATTTCCTATCTGTACTTTTCATTTCTATGAATTATTTATTTTCTAACTGGAAGTTTGTACCTCTTAATCCTTTCACCTATTTCACACCTCCCCTCTGGCAACCACTAGTTTGTTCTCTGTATTTAAGAGTGTTTTTTTGTTTGTTTGCTTGTTTCTTTGTTCAATTGTTTCAGTTTTTAGATTCCTCATATAAGTGAAATCATATGGTATTTGTATATTTATTGGTGAGTTATAAGAGCTCTTTACATATTCTGGTTACTAGACCCTTATCAGATATATGATTTGCTTAAATTTCTCCGGCTCTATAAGTTGTCTTTTCATTCTCCTGATGTTATCTTTTAAAACACAAAATTTTAGGGACCTTCTCCCTCTCCCTGTTCTCTCTCTCTCTCTCAAATAAATAAATAAAATCTTTTTAAAAAGAAAAAAATAAAACACAAAATTTTAAATTTTGATTAAGTCCAATTTATCTACTTTTTCTTTGGTTGCTTGTATTTTGGTGTTCTACCTAAAGAACCATTACCTAATTCAACATCATGAAAATTTTTATCTATAATTCCTTCTATGAGTTTTATAGATGTAGTGCTTACATTTAGGTCATTTTAAATCTAATTTTTAATCCAAAAACTATATTGTATGGTAAAAATAGAGGTACAAATTATTTTTTTTTGTATGTTGATATCCAGTTGTCTCAGCACCATGTGTCGATAATAGCACTATTCTTTATTTAATTGACAACCTTGTCAAAAATAAATTGACCATAAATGTATGGTTGATATCTGGATTCTCCGTTCTATTCTGTTATTCTATATACATGTTCTTATCTGAGTAGCATAGAATCTTGATCTATGTAGCTGTGTAGGAAGTTTTAAAATCAGGATTGTGAATGCTCCAATTTTGTTTTTCCTTTTCAAGAATTTTTGTCTGTTTTTGGACCCTTGCAATTCCATATGAATTTTAGGACCAGCTCATCCTAGGAAATGATCCCTTCTCTCCTTTTTTTTGAATTGTTTGTGCAGGATTGGTGTTAATTCTTTTTTCTTTTTTAAGATTTTATTTATTTATTTGAGCTAGAGAGCGAGAGAGCGCAGCGCACGAGCAGGGGGGAGGGACAGAGGGACAAGCAGACTCCCCACTGAGTGCAGAGCCCGAAATGGAGCTTGAGCCCGATCCCAGGGCCCTGAGATCATGACCTGAGCCGAAGACAGATGCTTAACTGACTGAGGCCACTTAGGCACCCCTGATATTAAGTCTTTAAATGTGAAGTCACCTAGTACTAAGATTTTCTTGATTTTCTTTATAATAAGTTTTTGATTACCAAATCAGTATCTTTACATGTTATAGGTCAAATCAGATATACTATTTCTTTTTTACTTAGTTTTGATAGTTTATGTCTTTCAGGGAATTTGTCTATTTAATCTATTATCTAATTTATTAGCATATAATTGTTCATGATATTCTTTTATAATTCTTTGATTTTTATATATTTTTTATTTAAATTCAATTAATTAACATATAATACATTATTTTTTTTAGGGGTACAGGTCTGTGATTCATCAGTCTTATATAATACCCAGTGTTCATTTCTCTCCTCTTGCCCTCCTGATCTTAATAAATTGAGTCTTTTTCTTTCTTTCTTTCTTTCTTTCTTTCTTTCTTTCTTTCTTTCTTTCTTTTCTTTCTTTCTCCTTTTTTTTTTCTTTTTGCCAGTGTGGGTAAAGGCTTATCAAGTTTGTTGATTCTTTCAACCAAATTTTGGTTTTATTAATTTTATTTTTTTCTCTATTTCATTGATTTCTATTCTATTCTTTTTCCTTCCTTCCTTCCTTCCTTCTTTCCTTCCTTCCTTCTCCTTACTCTGGATTTTGTTTGATTGTCTTTTCCAATTTCTTAAGAAGGAAGATAAGGTAATGAATTTCATATCTAGTTTTTTTTTAATTGTAAACATTTGCATCTAAAATTTCCTTTTTGCTATTGCTAAATCCCATAGTTTTGTATGTTTTCATTTTCATTTATCTCAAATAATTTTCTAATTCCCCTTGTGATTTATTTAATCCATTGTTTATACAGGAATGCATTGTTTAATTTCTACATATTTGTGACTTTCCAAAATAGCCCTTCTGTTATCAATTTTTAATTTCAGTTTATTATGGTTAGAGAATATACATTGTAAGATTTCTATACTATGAGGTTGGTTTTTTTTAGATTTTTTTATGACCTTATGTAGTCTATACTGCAGAATGTTCCATATGCTCTGAGAAGAATATATAGTCAGCTGTTCTTCAGTAGAGGATTCTGTAGATATCCACTAGGTCAAGTTGGTTTATAGTATTATTCAAGTCTTCTATTTCTTGGCTGATCATCTGTCCCATTGTTCTGTCCATTTTTAATGGGGTATAATAATAATCATCATCTATTATTGTTGATGTATCTATATTTCCTTTTAATTCTGTTAGCTTTTCTTTCATGTATTTTGAAGTTCTGTTGTTAGATGCATGCATGTTTATAATTGGCTTTTGTTTTTGTTTTTGTTTTAATTATGTTCAGTTAGCCAACATACAGTACATCATTAGCATATTTATAACTGTTATACCTTCTTGGTGGAATGACCTTTCATTACAAAATGTCTTAACAATTTTTGTCTTAAAATCTATTTTGTTTGATATAAAGATAGCCCATTGAGCTCTCTTTTGGTTACCAACTGCATGGTATACCTTTTCCCATTCTCTTTCTTTCAACTTATTTGTGTCTTTGAAACTAAACTGCTGCCTCTTGTATAAAGCATATCCTTGGATCATGTGAATTGTTAGATTGTTTTTTGTTTTATCAATTCTGCCAATCTATGTTTTTTAATTGAAGTGTTTAATACATTAACTAAATTACTGACAAGGAAGGATTTATATCTCTTGTTTTGTTATTTATTTTCTTTCTTTTTTTTTTAAAGATTTCATTTATTTATTTGAGAGAGAGAGAATGAGAGAGAACACATGAGAGGGGATAGGGTCAGAGGGCAAAGCAGCCTCCCTGCCGAGCAGGGAGCCTGATGAGGGACTCGATCCAGGGACTCCAGGATCATGACCTGAGCCGAAGGCAGTCGCTTAACCAACTGAGCCACCCAGGCGCCCCTGTTATTTATTTTCTATATGTCTTTCATCTTTTTGTTTCTCCTTTCCTCTACTATTGTCTTCTTCTGTGTTAAAGAGCTATTTTCTTATTTACGATTTTATTTCTCTTTTTGTTCTTCAACTATGTTTTTTTAGCTGTTTTCTTAGTGGTTGCACTGGGAATTATCATTAGCATCTTAATTTATAGCAATCTAGTTCAGGTTAACACTAACTCAATTTCAATAGCATACAAAAACTTTATTTTTATATGTCTGTTCCTCACCTGCTTTAAGGTGCCTGCTCAAATCTGCTGTTGAAGTCCTCAGTGATTTTAATTTTTCATTTCAGCTATTGGACTTTTCAACTCTAATGAGAAAGGGAAAGGAAGAAGAAAATGAAGTGGATAGTTCCTCATCCTGTCCCTCCCCACAATGGCCTCACTTTGTCAGGAAGCCCTAAGGAGAGAGAGATTAAAGCCAAGACATGGAAAAAAAAAAAAAAAGATAAAACAAATCAAAACAACAACAACAACAACAACAAAACCCTATCTTTTCATCTGGAACATTCAGAGTTGCTAGAGCACCTCTACAACAAAGTGTCATGCAGAGCTGCGGAGAGCCAATTCTCCATACTTGGTCATCGATGGTCAGCATTCTCTTCAGGGGCTCCAGTAGCAGTGCTGAAGGCAGTGGGCATGCTTTCCAAGTTGTTAGCACATAGGTAGCCTGAGTCAAAGAACATAAATACACTATTTCCTGAGCACTTGTGAGACAACTCTGGGGACTCCCAGATATGCCCAGGGAGACTTTGAAGTAATGTAGAGGTGCAACAATTTTGAATATTAAATATGAATGTGACCTCATATATTCTCACAGACTCCCCCACCTTCTAAATATACTTCATTTTTAGAGTAGTTACAGGTTCACAGAAAAACTGAACATAAAATACAGACAGTTCCCTTAGAAACCCTGTCACCACAACATGCATACCATCTCCACTCTCAAAGTCACCCACCAAAGTAGTACATTTGCTACGATTAATGAGCCTACATTGACACATCATTTTCACCCAAACTCCATAGTTTGCATTACAGTTCATTTTTGGTCTTGCAAATTCTATGGGTTTTGAGAAATGTACAGTGATATGTCTCCACCAGTATGGTATCATACAGAACATGGTGAGAACAACTATTTCTTTTTTTTTTTTAAAGATTTTATTTATTTATTTGACAGAGACAGCGAGAGCAGGAACACAAGCAGGGGGAGTGGGAGAGGGACAGGCAGGCTTCCCGCTGAGCAGGGAGCCTGATGTGGGACTCGGTCCCAGGACTCTGGGATCATGACCTGAGCCGAAGGCAGCCGCTTAACGACTGAGCCACCCAGGCGCCCAACAACTATTTCGAACAAGTCTTACCTAGAGGTGGCAATACTAAGTGTTTTCCACTGAGCAGAAATAAATGTTCTTAGGAATCTTGGAGCTACATTTCAACAGATATGAATTGTGACTGTAAGTTTCAACCTGTGACAGTGGCCTCTGAGATGTGTTACTAGAACTGCACGTAGCAAGAAAACAGGGGGGGGGACACCCCACACATAGCATGGAACAGTGCCTCTGCTTCTCGGACAGTGGCCACTACAGATCCCTGAACACTCTTCAGCCTCTTCCCCAGAAGAACCAGGAATATCCAACATTAAGTCCTTCATGGGAGTTTGGAAGGCAGGCAGAGGGGTCTCAGAACCAGAGGGCCTTCCATAGGTATTAAGTTGTTTTAGATGAAGTATGGGGGTGGGGTGACAAGATTTGGGCTCCAGTGGCTTCATGGAAGGCACAACAACCTTTGTGTCAGTAGATCAGTGATAAAGTGACTGTCTCTTCAGTAGCATGTAATTCAGACTTCTAACTTAGGAAATGCCCAACTAAGGAAATAAATAATTTCTGTCTAATTGACTCTCCTGGAAGGCAAGAATTATGTTCATAATTATTTTTAAAAAGCTTAATGATATCTTATCAAAATAATAGATCTATTTTAACAACAAAAAGTCAAGTAGTCCTGAACACTTATTAAAAAGGAAAAAAAGTAGCCATTCCTGCCTCACGGTTCCCTACCAGTCACTCACTCCCCCAAAATTAACTGATGCCTCTTCTTTGCCATTTGTTCCCATTGTAACCACAACTTGATACCTTTTCTCTTCTACTCTCATTCAGGTGGGGGTTGTAGACGGTTTTCAATTAAAGATGTGTGTCTTCAATATGAAGTCTGGAAGTCTGATTTTCTTTCTAATTCTTCACGGTGGCTAGCACAGTGATCTATCCAAAAGGACAAATTAGTAAACAAAACTGAATATTACTGAGCACATAGAAGCAAACAGCTGCTCTGAAAAAAAAAAAAAAAAGGAAAAGAAAAAAAGGAATTGGGAAAGTCCCATTGGTAAATCTGTTCTTAGCAATGACCAAATACCTGTGGTTTGGATCTGTTGCACATCAGTATTCTTACAGCTCTTCAAACCATGTGTGAATAAACAGTCTGCAAAATTATTTGGAGATCCACAAGAAAATCACAGCACATGTAATATGTGGTGGCCACTGCCGATTTTTAATGCTATGTCTCTCTGCTTTACTGGGTAATAGATCACCTTTTTTTTCTCTGTATGCTCATGGAGAGAATGATCTCTGGTGTCTCTTCCTCTTCTTGTGAGGACACAAATCCTGTGGGATTAGGGCTTCATGCTTATGACCTCATTTAATCTTAAATACTTCTTTAAAGGTCCTATCTCTAAATATAGTCAAATTGGGCGTTAGGACTTTAACATATGGATTGGTGGGGAGGAGGGGACACAATTCAGTCCATAACAGATAAAAATTATCTAACTAAATATCCAGTGGTCACACATGTTATTAGCATGGGGGGGATTAGTATTAGTTATTAGTATATGGGGGAATGCCCTGGAAAGTTGAAAGCAGGAGTTAAAGACACAAAGATTCAGTTTTCACTCAATTTTACTTGAAAAGAAGATCATGCTTTTCAAAGGGAGACATGTCATTGTAAGGCAGGAGAGCTGGCTTTGGAAATCTGGAAATTACATTATACTTAGCAAATGCCTCTTCTAAGAGGAGGTATCCCTATCTGTTGCAATCTATTTTATAAAAATTCACTAAAAATAAGTCAGAAAATCATTTTCACCTGGAGAACATATAATCTCAATAGTCTCTCCCCACAGATTAATTGCATCTCTGAATACACAAAAGTTGAATAAAATGTTAACAGTAAGCCGACTTCCCTTAAGAATTTGTTATATTACTGGAAATTATGCAAATAGTTTCCCTGAATTTTTTCCAGAAAATTTTAAAACTGATTTCCATATGTCTTCCACATTTTTTAGAGAAAATATTTGTTGACAAACTTCATGGAATTATCTCAACTATTTACATGGCTGTTAATTTCTCTGCAAGTCTGCATCAATTTACAACTGTACTTTCTTATTTGTGTGGGTTGTCATACTGATTTTTTTTTAAAGATTTTATTTATTTGACAGAGTGAGACACAGCGAGAGAGGGAACACAAGCAGGGGGAGTGGGAGAGGGAGAAGCAGGCTTCCCGCTGAGCAGGGAGCCTGATACGGGACTGGATCCCAGGACCCTGGGATCATGACCTGAGCCGAAGGCAGACACTTAACGACTGAGCCACCCAGGCACCCTACTGATTTTTTAAAAAAGAAAAGCTATTGTATTGTTCTTGGTACTTATTTTTAATGGTAGAAGTTTTGTTGCATGCAAGGAACCAGATTTGTCATTAAATTTCCTAGGATACAATTCAGTCTAGAAACATTATGAAAAAATGCTTCTTTTGAAGTTATGAAAATGGCTTATAAAATAATTATACCAGCTAAGTATGAAATATGGGCCTCATATGGAATTATTCATAAGCAGAGAGCAGGAGTCCAGAGGGTGGCTGAGGGATCTGAAGCGTGTATGGCAGGAACAAGGGCCAGTGGTGCCTGCTGCTGATTTTCTAAGCAAGGAAGGGATTGATCTCCCCGTAACAGACTCAAATGAATCAAAATGCCAAGGAGAAAGATCCAGTCTACTCACAATTGCACAATAGAGCCTGAACATCAGCATGTGATTTTTAATATGTAATAATGTTTTGATGAATATAATATTTTGTGAACTTTGAATTATTAACTTTGAAAAATAAGAGACTGAATGGAAGCACTGTTTGTAATTAATTTTCAGATTTTCCTTTCAATCAGTGCTAGCCACTTTTCCCTCTTTCATCATAAATGCATAAGGGTATCCATCATGGAAGTAAGTTCTTCCATAATTTCAGAAATTTTTAAAAATCCACTGCCTATGGATTCACTCACTTAAAAGTCTGCATGGAAAGCATACTTATTGTCTGACCTTGAGCTTGATGCCAAGACAGAGCCAAAACAAGCAGACATCATCTTTGCCCTAAGGAATCCCTGTCTGTGGGTACTTCAGTGTTAGAGCTGATTGCCGACGGGGACGTATTGGCTTTTCATAATCAACTTCCATTCTGATTGTCCAATTCCTTATTTTGAGTGGCTAATATCTGTGCTTTAAAAGGTACCTAAATATTATAAATACCTCCTTGACTATAATGTAATAACAGGTATTCAGCTTAAATTTTCAAATGATATTATTTCCGTGGTATGTGTGTTTATATATGCACTCGATTTAGTTTATAGTAACATAAAAATTCTGGGCATCATTTGACAGATTTTTACAACTCCAAAAAAGGCATAGTAAGCAATAAGAAGCCACCTGACCATATTCTTGGAGGTTTGTATGCTATACAAAGAGAATCATCTCTTCACACTACTTAGCAGACCTAATTTGAACAACATCATTGTATTCGAAGCAGAGACTACAGTAATAAAGGAGAGGTTTGACCCAGTCGCAGTTCTAAGAACTGGCAGAAATCGTCACCTCTCTAAGTGAAAGTTTCCTAACCTCTAAAGTATAATCAAACAATATGACGCCATCTTATCCAAACGGCTATAGGAAAAAGCAGGCAAGCAGGGAACATAAATATAAGACCTATTATTTTATTTCCATTGGCTTTTAAAAACCAAATCCATGACCTTTTCTTACTTTTAGGAACAATGATGTTTAAATCATTTCTCTTCAGGTGGCCTGGATTCACTACCTGCGCTGAAGAGGAAGCACTTACTGCAGAATTCTTAAGAATGTGGGACTGAGGGGCTCCTGGGTGGCTCAGTTGGTTAAGCGACTGCCTTCGGCTCAGGTCATGATCCTGGAGTCCCTGGATCGAGTCCCGCATTGGGCTTCCTGCTCGGCGAGGAGCCTGCTTCTTCCTCTGACCCTTGCCTCTCTCATGTGCTCTCTCTCTCATTCTCTCTCTCAAATAAATAAATAAAATCTTTAAGAAAAAAAAAAAAAGAATGTGGGACTGATGACTCCCTATTTCCTCATTTTTCTCCCATTAAACTCACCTTTTTGGACCATAGTCTACATGGAAGAAACCTAGTGTCACTGTCACATTGTCACCCAGTTTTTCCTCAGTTTTTTTCAAACAGGCCTTCCCCAGTATGTGACGTTGCGTTTTTACCTCATACAACAAAGCAAATGATGTTTTTAAAAAACTGTCACAAATGGTACACTTTGGAGGTAAACAGAAAGTTAATTTTATTATAGCCCCTCTGTCAGAGATCCATTTTTACATTGAATTAAAAAGGGCACCTTATGAGAAGTTTGCCATCTGTATACACCACAGGTTAGAAACACGCTGGCTATTAAACATCCACAAATATGTGCCATGGGTGAGCGCAGGAAAAGAAGTCGTGGAGAAAAAGATAGGCTTCGATGTGAGAAGCAACTTCTTTTCCTATCTTTAGCCTAAGTTATTGTAACTTTGTAACTTTTAAAATTTACGAACAGTTGGCCAACTTTATAAAGAATTCAAAAGGCATCTTGATCATGATAAAAAGAGAGATTCATCCGTGGCCACCTCTACTGTGAAGAATCAGTGACGGTGGCCAAGAAAGGGGAAGAATTCATGCCAGCACCTGTGGATCAGTTGGCCCCAGAGTGCCCGACTACAAGCATAAGCAGCTCTGGAGTTTGCTAGGCAACTGAAGGAGACAAAATTATTCAGGGCTACACATTATCTTTGTTTAATGATCTCAAGAGGAAGAGGTAGGTCATATTGAAAATAATGGAAGTCACTGATGGCTTCAGAAATTCGAAGCGGCCTCTATATCCAGAGCCTTCCCCAAAGTGTCAAGGCTGTCCTCTCATTAACAGCACTTCAAAAGATCACTATAGATTTGGGCTGGTGAATTAGTTTAGGAGACACCAGTAAAGGCAGAAAGAGAAGATGGTATGAAAGAGAATATGAAGAAGATCGGCCTGGTAGGGACATACTCATTTCTGTCCACATTCCATGGATGAAACTAGCCATGTTGGTAGGAGGGCACACTAAGAAATTTGGTCTCTGCTGGGCCAGCTGCTTCCCAGAGACAATTCTATACCGAGAGGAGAAGCACATGTTTGATGAGCGACTAGTTGTCTCTGCCACAACAAAATCTCTGGCTTAAAAAGTTTGCATAAAGATTTTGTGTACAATTTTCAAATTGAGTGGTTTATGAAATCCTGGACAATATTATTTCCTTGAGTGATTTTTATGGTAATTTGAGATTTCATTTGAAATGGGTGAAACAGTAGAGCCCAGATTCCAGTGTAATCTTTGATTACATTGCTAATCAAAGTAAGATTGTCAGTTTAAGGAATGTTGCATTGGGAATGATTTTCAAAGAGGAAAAATATTTGTAAACCAGCTGAGATTACTTAATCTTTGGTCTTGGCCAGGTCTTGTCCTAGTTTGCTGAGAGTTCTCATGACAACCAACAATCTCAAATGTCCAATCATTTTTCTCTATTTAAAGAGTTTCCTTGTGCTATGTAGTGAGAAGTATTATTGCTGCTAAGAAAACAAATCTCCCACTAGCTGACAAACCATAAAATGTATAGAAATTAGGGGGGAAATCCAGACAGTTTAAAATAGTATGCTGGCTTTTGCATGCTTAGTTTCAGTTACTATTACCACTAATAACCATATCATCAAACCACATAGACCTAAAAACGTCATTTGGTAAAACCATTCAGTTTTCATTTAAATGATAAATGGAAGAGTTTATATGTATACTAAAAACCCACAAGTGGTCTGGGAGGGTTAAGTCAAAGGAGGATATATATGTACTCATTTTTTTATGTGTCCCTCCCTCTTTAGAAAAAAAGAATTCTAAATATAAAAATAATTTAAATAAGGATTAGGAAAGTAAAGTTTATGACTTACTGTCCCATTAGGCCAAGATCTGAATTTTAAAAAGGAGATGTTAATAATGAACATTACCAAAGCCAGAGGACAGGCATCAGGAGTGTGGGAGCAGGGGTCGGCAAAGAAAGCATATGCTTTTCCTCTTCTGTGTAAAGAAACATGTATAGAGTATCTCTTAAGTTCACAGACGTCTATGATTATTACTAAATACAAAAGCTAAAGAAAAAGACACATGGTTTTGTTTACAATCTTAACGCAGTTTCTGGGTCCTACCCTAATGCAGAGGCATAAGCTATCAAATAACAATAGATTTGCCGAGCCAAAAATGAAAAAAAAAAAACCAGCACTTTAAGGTACTTAGTCTTGGTTCAGAATTTCAGAGTATACTTAGGTAAAAACAATAATTTTAAGAAGAATCTTGTGCATCATCTTTCACAAGCTATTTTATAATAGACATATTTAAACGTTAGCCTTAAATTTATTGTACATCTTTAATTCAGTTTAAAATTTTTTTGTGTCTGTAAAAAGGTTTTGAATTCAAATTTAAATATTTTTATTGTCAGAAAGGTTAGTAAATTTACCCAATTAAAAAAAAAAAAAAAACAACCTTCTATCATTAGTGTGCCTGGCTGGTTCAGTCAGTAGTAGAGTATGTCTCTTGATCTTGAGGTTGTGAATTCAAGCCCCATGTTGGGTGTAGAGATTGCTTAAAAATAAAATCTTTAAATAAAAAAGCCTACTCTCACTTTATTAACTCTTCAGTGTTTGGAAAATTCCAAAAAAGTCAGAGTGAAAGCTGTGATCATATTGCAGCATTCTACCTTATGACAGTATAAAATATTACATAGATCAAAATCTTTTGGTAAAGGAGATTCTTTAATGTGAAAAAAAATTCAAAAGGATAAACAAATTAGCTTAAAAATATTTTTATACATGGTCATAGTAAAATTTTAGAATAAAAATCAGGTTATTTTCATTTAGAAAATGCTGTTATGAACACAAAATTTTCTCATATCTTTCCTGAGGATATTTATTAATTCTTTTAAATGTAATTTAAGGTAATTTTCAAAGTGTGCTTTGTGCACATTCAAGAATTTGTGTCTGGTCAAAAGCTTAAAAATATATGTTTACTTATAGTTACCCAGTCATTTTCAGTGGAAAATGGTAACTAAATATGAAGAGTAACAGAAAAGAATTCATATTTTTGCTTCAGCTTATTTTAATTTTTGGATTTATTCTGGCACCTGGTCAAAAGTCCTCAATCCAAAAGTTATCTCATTGCCATGGTATTAGTTTCCTAGAGTTGCTATAACAAAATACCACAAACTGGGTGGCTTAAACATGGACATGGTCTTACAGTTTTGGAGCCAAGACTCCAAGATCAAGGTGTACACAGGGTTTGTTCTGAGGTCTATGAGGGAAGGCTCTATTTCAAGCCTCTCCCCTTGGCTTATAGATGATCACTTTCATGTTCACATGGCATTCTCCCTTTATGCAAGTCTATCTCCAAATTTCTTTTTTAAGAATACCAGTCATATTAGATTTAGGCCACCTGATTACCTCCTTTTAACTTGGTAAAAACCCTATCTCCAAATAAGGTCATGTCCTGATGTACTAAGGGTTGTGATCTTCAGCATAGGAATTGGGGTGGGGAGAACAACCATAAATTTTGGTAGTCATGAGTGTGAGTGTTGGAACATATATAAGAGGCAGGTACACTTATAAGCCATCTTTCCAACTCTTGTGGAAGCAGAGAGTCTTTCCATCCAGGGCAGAAAACTGGCAGCCTTTTTCACTAGCACAAAGTAATTACACCACCTGCTTCTCTAGCTTCCCAAAGTTAATGCATTGTTTGTTAATAAGTAGTGTATGATGTCTGCTATCCAGAAATGGAAGGTAATTTTCAAAATGTGCTTTGTGCACATTCAAGATTTCGGAGTCTACTCTTGAGTCAAATGAGCCACTGAAGGTCTACCTGAGAGCCCCCTATACCAATCAATACTTTGTTGTTTGCTGTATTAACCACTTGCAGGGAATTGGTTACAGATTTGCATTTTAATTTTAGTCCTTGGAGTTTACCAAGGTGAATAGTGAAAACATGTCTTTGAATTTTGATTCTATATTTACTGTAAAACTACTACCGACCATTTTTCTGAGTTTGGTAATTAGCACTAGCACTCTCTTTCTCAATAGCCAGTTTGTTTTTCCTTCTCTGATTATAAAAATTATTTAACTGAAAATGTTGTCTTTTTTGATTTAGTGGATTGTTAGAATTTATGCTGTCAAGATAATTATGGTGACTTTCCATTGGGCATATTTGGTTTTCTCCTTTTAAATGTATTATTGTCTTAAAAAACAACAACAAAAAAACACATAATATGTGTGTGGGGGGCGGGGGTTGCCCCGTCTTTGGCAAGTTTCTCTCTAAAATTTTGGAAATACATGGAAGGGATGGGTGGTTAATAACTTGAAAATTAATTGCACAAGAAAAAGAAACAAATTCCTTCATGTTTTTTTGCATTGTCTATTAACCTACAGCCTCCCCTATGATAACACAATTACTCTCAATAACTAAGGAGAATTAAGCTAATTTTATCTGTCCAAAAGCATAATGATTCTTAGACCCTATAAATGTCTGTTCTTCCAACTGCATCACATGATTGATAGACAGTAAATGGTTTAAGCAAATGTCAAAACTGAAATATTACAGGAATCCAAGCTCTTACTCCTGAGCAGTTCAAAACTACCTGTTGTCTTAGCACTGCATGATTTATTAAGGACAATTAAAATTAGGTTTGCTAAGGTATTTTCAGTAACTTTATAGCTAAGGTTACATTTCCCCAGTGCCTGGACATTTGTCCAAACACCCAGAGCTAAAAGGGAATTTTATATCAAATCTACAAACAAATTCAGAGGCAGCAAAGTTAAATAATGTTTCTTCTTTAATATTTTACAAGGTTAATTTTGTTTGTTTTAACGTGTTATATCGCCAGAATTTGATGAACATTTGAGACTGAACAACATTCTATTCATTTACATTTCAATTTGGGTAGCACTTGAACAAAACCCTTAATTTCTCTGACTCTCCAAATCCCCCAAATTGGATCACTGTATTTTCACATCACTGTTGTCTCATTATTGTGAGTAGTATCCGTTCTCAATGATTGATGCACAACTTTTTTTTTTCTTTTTCCATTTACTCTTTAATTTATTTATTTTTTTTATTCTTATGTTAATCCCCATACATTACATCATTAGTTTTAGATGAAGTGTTCCATGATTCATTGTTTGTGCATAACACCCAGTGCTCCATGCAGAATGTGCCCTCCTCAATACCCACCACCAGG
>NC_138376.1:55156338-55204259 GCF_054177405.1 Leptonychotes weddellii
TCATTCCTTTTGATGGCTGCATAATATTCCATTGTATATATATACCACATCTTCTTTATCCATTCATCTGTCGATGGACATCTTGGCTCTTTCCACAGTTTGGCTATTGTGGACATTGCTGCCATAAACATCGGGGTGCACGTATCCCTTCGGATACCTACTTTTGTATCTTTGGGGTAAATACCCAGTAGTGATGCACAACTTTTAAACATATTATATTACCAACTGAATAATAACCAAGCTCTTATCTCCCCCCATGTTTGTCTAGGAAAATATTTGGTGATGGGGGTATTTTATTTATTTTTTATTATATAAGCTGATAGTACCAGTCAGAGTATTATTTTAACCCACCATTTCCAGAACAGTAGTGCTTTCTATTTTGTCTGTGAGAGTTTTGTGTGACAAAGATATTAATCCAGCATCTTTCCTTACCTGACAAATTCCTTCATTTCATACCTGACAAAGCTCCATAATTCAGCAGCTTCTCTCACTAGTTGATCTTAATACCATTCTATTTCCTAAGTTATTTGCCTGTGTTTCGATAATTCAACATTTTTTGTTCATAACAAGGCCTGCATTTCTCATTTTTCCTTATGATGTGGTTTCAGATCACTGCCTGCCTCGTCCTCATAGATTGTCTGTTCACCTTTCTGGGAGCATTCTCAGATTCTTTTTTATTTCATTTTATTTTATGGGGTTTTTTTTAAAGATTTTATTTATTTATTTGACAGAAAGAGAGAGAGAGAGTTTGTTCAAGCAAGGGGAGTGGCAGGCAGAGGGAGAAGCAGGTTCCCCGGTGAGCAGGGAGCCGGACACAGAACTCAATCCCAGGACCCCAGAATCATGACCTGAGGGCTGATGCTTAACCGACTGAGCCCCCCAGGTGCCCTGAGATTCTTTAATTCAAAAAGAGTGATGAGGGGTGCCTGGGTGGAGCAGTTGGTTAAGCATCCAACCCTTGATTTCGGCTCATGATCTCAGGGTTGTGGATGGAGCCCCAGTCGAGCCCCACATCAGGCTCCACACTCAGTGTGGAGTCTGCTTGAGACTCTCTCTCCCTCTCCCTCTGCCCCTCCCCTGTACTCTCTCTCTCTCTCAAATAAATAAATCTTCAAAAAGAGTGATCAGATGGGGTTAGAATGCCTAGAAATGAAACAGATGGGTGTGTGCAAGGTTGGTCTACCCATACTTTGACCAAAATGAATTCATAAATTCTATGTGGATTCTACAGTGTTATTTTCAAAAAATAGAGGTAAGTGATATTCTAAGTCTCAATAGAAAGTCTGAAAGTCAAAATTAGAGTGTGAGAATTCCTACTTCTCAAGTTACAGGATCACATATTTTCCCAAACCATTCATGAAAGGAAGACATTATAATATGAGTTTGTACTAAAATTAAACCTTTTGATGTCCTTCAGATCCTTCTAGACCAAATATTTCTATGCCAAGATAAAAAGAAAAAAGTAAACAAACTGTGGGGTGCCTGGGTGGCTCAGTTGGTTAAGCGACTGCCTTAGGCTCAGGTCATGATCCTGGAGTCCTGGGATCGAGTCCCACATCGGGCTCCCGGCTCAGCGGGGAGCCTGCTTCTCCCTCTGGCCCTCTCCCCTCTCATGCTGTTTCTCTCTCTCTCTCTCTCTCTCAAATAAATAAATAAATAAAATCTTTAAAAAAAAAAGTAAACAAACTGTGAAATAAATACTTGATTTTTTAAAGATTAATATATCTTGTTATCTGCGGTGTTCATTTGTCAAAATTGGAGTTAACTTAATGGATTGCTGAATGGTAGGGCCACACCTTATTCCATATGCACAATAATTTATTTATATTCATATATGTTGTTATATTTTCATATATTTATTATAATGTCACAAATATAATCCATTCTATTTTATATGTATACCTTTTCATAGAACAAGTACTTTAAACTTGAAACCAAAGGGATGAAATTATCTGTGTTTATTTTTAAAGTATATTTCAGTATTTGTGGGGCTTAGTACTAGAGATGTCAAAAGAAATAGCTGGATAATGATTCAAAAACTGCGAAGTTCATCTTCTCTATATCTATAGTAGTTATGAAAACCTGTCACTTCTCCTCTCCGATTCCAGGAGAAACCTGGAACTAATGTGTTCAAAAAATGAAGTAACAATCTTAAAGCATTATAAGTGGTAGGAACCAGAGACCATTGTCAGAGCTTTAGAAATTCAACTTCAGAATCCCATAACATATAATGTAGATATATTTGGTGATGAGACCATCTGCAACTCCTGGTGCTAACAAGAAACATCTTTACATGACAGATTAAGTTTTTCTTTAAGTCCTTTAATCTTCTTTTATCCCCCCAGAATGTCAGTTCTGCTGTCCAAAGAAATTTAGCAGTTACTCTATGTACTGTTTGCATTAAAAGGTGCTAAAAACAATCATAAGTGGATGTTGAATAGTTTCCAGATAACTAAACCCATAGTATGAGGATGTACAGAAAATATTCTCTTGTTAATTTACCTCATAAATATTATTATTAAAACACAGATTTTTAATTCTTCAAGTAACATAACATTACTGGGTAATAATATGCTAGAATAACTTGCAGTAAAGTTTTTACTTATCTAATAGCCTACGTTTATGAGGTTTTAAACTTATCATCTGTATGAAAGTATAGTAAAATGTCATCATGGCTCCTCTAATTTAACAAGCTCTACCTTTTGTAGATGGAAAATGAAATAAGATGGTCATTGAAATGGTTTTTCCCATTTGGGCTATGGGTTATTAAAATGGCAATGAGACAATAATGAACCATACTTAAATATACAGAAAACTAAAACTACAAAAATACTATGACAAAAAAAAAACAGTAATTGATTTATTTTTCATGAATTTATTTTTTTTACTGAGATATAATTAACATATAACATCATATCAGTTTCACATACACAACAAAATGACTCAATATTTGTATATAGAATGAAATATCACCACAATAAGTCAAGATGACACCCATAACCACACAAAGTTATGAATATTATTCTTTCTTGTGATGAGAACTTTTAAGATCTACTATCTTAGGAATTTTCAAATAAATATACAGTATTATTAATTTGTTAATACAGTATTATTAACTATAGTCACCATGCTGTACATTACATCCCCAGGACTTATTTATTTCATAATTGGAAATTTGTTCCTTTTGACCACCTTCACCCATTTCACCCATCCCCCCACCCCCTGCCTCTAGCAAGCTCCAGTCTGTTCTCTGTATCTATCAGTTAGGTTTTGTTTTATTTTGTTTTGTTTTAGATTCCACATATAAGTGAAGTCATACAGTATTTGTCTTTCTCTGTCTTACTTCACTTACCATAATGCTCTAATGGTCCATTCATGTTGTTGCAAATGGCAAGATCTCCATCTTTTATGGCTGAATAATATTTATATATTAATATGTATATAAATAATTTTTATATATTTATATATTTTTATATATACTGTATTTTCTTTATCCACTCATCCATCAATAGACATTTAGTTTGTTTCCATGTCTTGGCTATTGTTTTTGGGTTTTTTTAAGATTTATTTATTTTAGAGAAAGAGTGCATTGGGGGGAGGGGCAGAGGGAGAGGGAGAGAGAGAATCCCAAGCAGACTCCCTGCTGAGCACGGAGCCTGACACAGGGCTTGATCAAACAACCCTGAGATCACAACCTAAGCTGAAATCAAGAGTTGGACACTTAACCTACTGAGCCACCAGGTACCCCCCATGTCTTGGCTATTGTGAATGATACTGCAATAAATATGTAGGCACATATTTCTTTTGGAGTTAATGTTTTTGCTTTCTTCAGAAAAATACCCAGAAATGGAATTGCTGGATCATATGGTAGTTCTATTTTTAATTTTTTGAGGAACCTCCATAAAGTTTTTCATGTGGCTGCACCAATTTACATTCCCACCAACAGTGCACAAAGTTATTTCTTGTTATTTCTTGTCTTTTTTATAACAGTCGATCTAACATGTGTGAGGTGTGAAATCTCCTTGTAGTTTTGTTTGCATCTCCCTGCTGTTTAGTGATGTGGAGCACTTATTCATGTACCTGTTGGCCGTCTCTATTGTCTTCTTTGGAAAAATACCTATTTAGATCTTCTGCCCATTGTTAATTGTATTGTTTTTGGTTTTGTTTTGTTTCTTTCTATTGAGTTCTATGAGTTCTTTATATATTTTTATACTAATCACTTATCAGATATATGATTTGCAAATATTATCTCCATTCAGGTTATCTTTTCATTTTGTTGATGGTTTCCTTTGATGTGCAGAAACTTTTTAGTTTAACATAGTCCCACTTGTTTATTTATTTATTTATTTATTTATTTATTTATTTATTATTATTTATTTGACAGAGAGAGACACAGCAAGAGAGGGAATACAAGCAGGGGGAGTGGGAGAGGGAGAAGCAGGCTTCCCGCAGAGCAGGGAGCCCGATGCAGGGCTCGATCCCAGGACCTGGAATCATGACCTGAGCCGAAGGCAGACGCTTAACGACTGAGCCACCCAGGCGTCCCCCCACTTGTTTATTTTTGCTTTTGTTGCTTTCACTTTCGGTATCAAATCCAAAAAAATTATCACCAAGACTGATGTCAAGGAGCTTACCACCTATGTTTTCTTCTAGGAGTCTTGTGGTTTCAGGTCTCATGTTCAAGTCTAAGCCACTTTGAGTTAACTGCTGTGTGTGGTGTAAGACACTGGTCCAGTTTCATTCTTTTGCATGTAGGTGTCCAGTTTTTCCAACACCACTTACTATATATGCTTGGCTCCTTTATCATAGATTAATTGACCATAGATGCATGGGTTTATTTTGGGTTCCCTATTTTGTTCCATCGATCTATATGACTGGTTGTTGTTTTTTTTTAAGTAGGCTCCATGCCCAGCATGGAGCTCAACATGGGGCTCAAACTCACGACCCTGAGATCAAGACCTGAGCTAAGATCAAGAGTCAGACATTTAACTGACTGAGCCACCCATGGGCCCTTATATGACAGTTTTTATACCAATACCATGCTGTTTGATTACTATGGTTTTGTAATATAGCTTGAAATCAAGAAGTGTGATGCATCCAGCTTTGTTCTTTGGCTAATCAGGGTCCTTTGTGATTCCATACAAATTTTAGGATGGTTTGTTCTATTTCTGTGGAATAATGTCACTGGAATTTTGATAGGGATTGCATTGAAACTGTAGATTGCTTTGTGTAGTATGGACATTTTCACAATATTAATTCTTCCAATCCATGAGCACAAATATCTTTTCATTTATTTGTGTCTTCTTCAATTTCTTTCACCAATGTCTTACATAGTTTTCAGCGTACAGATCATTCACCTCCGTGGTTAAATTCATTCCTAGACATTTTATTCTTTTTGATGCAATTGTTAATGGGATTTTTTCTTAATTTCTTTTTCTGATAGTTTATTATTAATATATAAAAATGCAACATATTTTTGTATATTGACTATGTATCCTACAACTTTACTGAATTTGCTCATTAGTTCTAATAGTTTTTTAGCGGAATCTTTAGGGTTTTCTATATATACTACCATGTCATCTGCAAAGAGTCACAGTTTTACTTACTCTTTTCTGATTTAGATGCCTTGACTTATTTTTCTTACCTATTTCTCTGGCTAGGACTTGCAATACTATGTTGAATAAAACTAGTGAGGGTGGACATCCTTATACTATTTGTGATCTTAGAGGAAAAGCTTTCAGCTTTTCATCATTGATTATGATTTTAGCTGTTGGCTCCAATTGATTTCTTTTGCATAGAAATTAAACACTACTAATTTTACTAGATATCTAGCATATTTTTATGCAGGGTGGCTTGTCATGCTCCTGTTGTTTATGCACAGCCAATTTTGTTTTTTTCACTAAACATTGTTCTTTGGCTTGGGTTCTATCAACCCAAAGAGGGAATCATTTTTTTAGTCTGTCAATGCAAAAAGAGTACTTTTTCTAAATCACTGTACGTGATGATGCAACAGCTCATCTTTGGATCATTTTATTTTCAGTTAAGCCTATCCAAAGTCTCCATTAAAGCTAGGAAGTTCATATAATATCAGTCTGAGAGGTTTGTTACTTAAAAGGCTTCTGGAATAGATGATAATATTGATGTACATTGAAAAAACTTCAGAATAATGTAAAATGATTAAAAAAATTAAATAGAGGAGAAATATCTATACTCACACAGAAACAACTCACAACTCATATAAGATGCATCAAGAATATAAAGAAAGAGGGGCGCCTGGGTGGCTCAGCCGTTAAGCGTCTGCCTTCGGCTCAGGTCATGATCCCAGGGTCCTGGGATCGAGCCCCACATCGGGCTCCTTGCTCCACAGGAAGCCTGCTTCTCCCTCTCCCACTCCCCCTGCTTGTGTTCCCCCTCTCACTGTGTCTCTCTCTGTCAAATAAATAAATAAAATCTTTAAAAAAAAAAAGAATATAAGAAAGATATAATTCAGTCCAAATGGAAGGAAGATCTTGAAAATGTGGTATAGTATGGTGGGAGGTAAAGAAAGAAATGCCCCACTAATACCCAGCAAGGAGGCATAAACACTAAAGATTATACAGAGGAAAAGATAAGGAGTCCTTAACCTGGAGCCCATTTCCCCATGTCCACAGGTCATCAGTGGGAGTGGAAATGGGGGAGAGACCAGGAACCTATATATTATCATTATTTTTTTCTAACCTAACTTCTTAACTGGCAGATATAAGGTATGTAGAAGAATGATGTATGATATGGGAACGAATATCTCCAAAGCCAACTTTGCAGTTTCAGAACAAAGATAACCTTGAAGGGAAACAAAAAATGTGTGGACCTAAGAAATAAAGATGTTAATTAAACCTTTTTTAAAATTGTATCCTCTTCAAAGTGCTGGGTCACTCAGATGCAAAATTTAAGTGTCCCAATTTGCTGATGTTGTCCCACAGTACAAGAGTTTCAATTTAGAGAAAAATCAGGCAAACAAAGAGAACAGAACAAAACAAAAACTCAGATTGTAGTTGCGTGGGGATATTGACAGAAGAAAATATGAACTATCAATATCTCACTCTCAAGCTCTATAGGGAATGTATATAGAAGTAAACAAATAATGAAATCAAGGAAAGGACAAACACACTATTCTGAAGGAAATAATAGGCGGAGAAATAGCCATCCATTTCATGATGATTAGATTAAAAATATTATTACCTGAAACTTTGGCAAGAAGACTTCTGGCATAAAAAAAAGATAAAAAGAAATGAAACAGAGGATGTCATAAGTGAGAAGCAATTTTTGGAAATTACTCTATATAACAAAAAATTAAACAGCATGTGTCTGTACTTTCAAGTAATGTTGGAAAGACATTAACTTTGTAAAACATGCTGAAAAATAAGTTCATAAGTCATTAGGATGATATTTTAAAAATCAAATAGGCACAACTAAAGAAAAATAATACCAATGAATGATTTATAACTTAGTTAGAACCATTAATGTACAGAAGACTCTGACAGTGAGTGGTATGGAAAAGTAACTTCAGAAAAATTACACAAAATGAAGACATGGATAAAGAGATAAATTATTAGAGATAGATATGAAAACAGAAATCAGGGTTCCAAAAGATGGAGCATTGGTGTTCTTCAGAAAGTGACTAGGATAAATAGAACAGAAACAAACAAACAAACACACAGAAAACCTCCCAGCTATACCAGAGGTCTTCCACATAAATAGAACAGATTAGCCACGCTTGCTTCTATCCTCCCTTACACAAATCTGCTGAAATTACAATACAGTAATGAAAAGTTTTGTTGGCCTGTATGAACAAAAAGAATTTGAGAAAGGACACCAGAGATAAAAGGTTCCAACAGAGTCTGGGATGAAAGCTGATGGATGGCAACGTGAGGCCATGGAAAGGGATACAGAAGAGAGGTTCAGAATGTGGGCCAGCCATACACCTGGAAAGTAAAGTCCTTGTTTCAACCACCCACGCTTTCAGTGATTCACTAGAAGGAATCACAGGGCTCAGCATATATTTATACTCACAACAAAGATTTGTTACAGTGATGCAGAAAGATTAGTAAGGGAAAAGACACAGGTGGAGCCTGGGGGAATCAAAGTGCAGGCTTCCTATACCTCCCTCCCCTGTCACACAGAACACACCTTCCTTCCACCTGGGGGAGTGCAACAACATGTGTGCAATGTTTCTGCTCAGGGAAGCCCGTTTGAGACTATCAGTTTAGGGTTCTTATTCGGGCTGGTCTTGTAAGCACGCTTTGCCTAGCAACTACAAAAATTCCAAACTCCCAGAAGGAAAGCAGGTACAGGCTTCCCCTGCTATTCAAAAGTAGAGTGTTCTTATGAAACCTTTGGTAAGTCAAAAGAAATTCCAAGAGAGTTTTGCTTTTACAAGAAAAGCTGTCATCGTACCAATGTAGATCTTTCATAAAAGCGAGCTGTGAAACGCAAACTTTCGGAAAGTGGGGTATACCCGTATCCAATATAAATCACAATGTTTGTACAAACAGCCTAGGCATAGAGAAATAACCTTATCAAAGTGAACATTCTGAAAGCCAAGATACCAGATGCCAACCAAGGGCCAAGCTTGCAAGCAGGCCCTGCTAAAGATAGTAGCCTCAGGCCTGCCATATTCTCTTCTCCATGGTTTCATTCTCAACTTTTACAAAGAAACCTTTTCTTTCTCCATGGCCTTCCCAATTAGAAAGACTTATTCCCTGAAGAAATTGAAATAAGATGTTTTAAACTTGGGATCCAGAACCCATGTAGCACAAAAATGAGGCACAGTAGTAAATGCAAGGAGAGTAGGTAAAAGTCCACATACTGAGCTGTGGGGTTCTCGAACCACCCCACTGCCCAAAAGGTTGAAAGATTCTACTCTAGAGAAACTAAGTGATTCCCAAGAAAAAAGTTATCTTGTACTTCTTCTAAAAATTTTCTAATGAAAAGGTTATAAATATTTTTGGTATATTTCTCCAAATTAAGAACTGATTAAGTTATTTTAGTAGGTACCGGAGATGGTTTACTAAGTATCCCTTGCCAAAAACTGCCTCTTCCCCCATCAGTATGGTGTATATGGAAATGCACTTCTCAGCACAATAAGACCCTATCCCCTGGTCCAATTTGACTTAGAGTTTGTGCCCAACTCAAGTTGAATCCCTTTTCTAGGATATTTTAATTCCCTCCTAGAGGAAACTTGAGGTCATTCTCTTCCTAGTGTCTTATATGATGAGGTGTAAAATTTGGAAATCATGGGCAACCACATGTTCTGCCATGTGGATAAATTTGCTCTGCAATAGAAGAGAATAGAGTTCAACAACAGACAGGAGAAGTGGCACTGGAGTACCTGGTGTGGAATGTGCCTAACGCCCAACTGCATATTTGCCCATGGTTTGGTATTCAACATTTTCCTGAATTCTATAAGCCAACCCATTTATTTTTATTTGTATGCTGTTTCAAGTTGGCTTTTAGTCATTTGCAAATAAAAGCATTATTACTAAATATATCATCAAAATAAATCATTTTTCTTAGGTGAATTTTTAAATTTATTTTAGTTTTGTGCATTCTCTGTGGTACCCAAATGACATTTTACCAACATTTTCACTGAGTCAATTACTTCATTTGTAAAAAAAAAAGAGTTGGACACTGGTTTTTCAACCCTGGCTGGGCACTGGGAGTTACCTGGAGAGTAACTTTTTGTTTGTATTTTTCAATGGCCAGACCCCACTCTGCATACTTTCTTTTTCTTCTTCAAATATTAAAATTTATCATTATATGTGGTGCTGGGAAAATTGGGCAGCCACATGCAGAAGAATGAAACTGGACCACTTTCTTATACCATACACAAAAATAAACTCAAAATGGATGAAAGACCTAAATGTAACAGGAATCTATCAAAATCCTAGAGGAGAACACAGGCAGCAACCTCTTTGACCTCGGCCACAACAACTTCTTGCTAGACACGTCTCCAGAGGCAAGGGAAACAAAAGCAAAAATGAACTAGTGGGACTTCATCAAGATAAAAAGCTTTTGTACCGCAAAGGAAAACTAAAAGGCAACCTAAGGAATGGGAGAAGATACTTGCAAATGTTTTATCAGATAAAGGGCTAGTATCCAAAATCTATAAGGAATTTATCAAACTCAACACCCCCAAAAAAAAAAATCTAGTCAAGAAATAGGCAGAAGACATGGACAAACATATCTCCAAAGAAGACATACAAATGGCCAACAAACCCATGAAAAAATGCTCAAAATCACTGGGCGTCAGGGAAATATAAATCAAAACCACAATGAGATACCAGCTCGCACTAGGCAGAATGGCTAAAATTAACAAGTCAAGAAACAACAGATGTTGGCAAGGATGTGGAGAAAAGGGAACCCTCCTACACTGTTGGTGGGAATGCAAGCCACTCTGGAAAACAGTATGGAGGTTCCTCAAAAAGTTAAAAATAGAGCTAACTTATGATGCAGCAATTGCACTACTAGGTTTTTATCCAAAGGAGACAAACATAGGGATTCAAAAGGACACCTGCACCCCAGTGTTTATAGCAGCAATGTCCACAACAGCCAAAGTGTGGAAAGAGCCCAGGTGTCCATCAACAGATGAATGGATAAAGAAGATGTGGTTCATCTAGACACACAATGGAATATTACTCAGCCATCAAAAAGAATGAAATCTTGCCATTTGCAATGACATGGATGAAATTAGAGGCTATTATGCTAAGTGAAATAAGTTAGTCAGAGAAAGACAAATACCATATGATTTCACTCATGTGTGGAATTTAAGAAACGAAACAGATGAACAAAGGGGAAGGGAAGGAAAAATAAGACAAAAACAGAGAGGGAGGCAAATCATAAGAGACTCAACTCTAGGAAACAAACTGAGGGTTGCTGGAGGGGAGGGAAGTGGGGGGATGGGGTAACTGGGTGATGGGCATTAAGGAGGGCACTTGATGGAATGAGCACTGGGTGTTATATGCAACTGATGAATCACTAAGTTCTACCTCTGAAATTAATAATGCAGTATGTGTTAATTAAATTGAATTTAAATTAAAAATTTTTTTAAATGTATCACTATATGATTCAACTTGAATAGTTATACAATATGTTAGGCTGACCTGAGAGATATTATGGTGGTGAAAGATTTAAGGAAAACCGAATTGAAATTGTATAATAGAATATGTATATATATAATCTAATTCATCCATATTCTAAAAGGTAGTTGTCAATTAAATATCAAGATTGCTGTTGTTGTCACCTTTTACTATAGTAGCAAGAAGGAAACAAAAGTATCTGATGCAAAGGAAAAAAAATAATATGTAAATAATACCAGTGCAGAAACAAAATCTTTGTCGTATTTAAGGAAAATCTCACTAAGGCAAGACTCTTTTAAAGGAAATAATATGAAATCCAGTCATCTGCAAAGAATTCAAGAATTGTTTTCAAATGTCTATTTTGTCTTAGAAAACAGCTATAAAACAAAGATAAACAGCTCTTCCATCAGGGCCTTCCAGACCTCCAGCCTAGTATAGATACTCTGCAAAGTTTAACACACCCAGAGGTCACAGCCTTCTTTCCTCCCTCCCAAGGAAAGAAACAGAAGAAATATATCTCTTTCTTGTTTTCATCCAAGTCTTAATCAGTCAAAACTTTTTAAAAAAAGATTTATTTATTTATTTGAGAGAGAGAGAGAGTGCATGAGCAGGGGGAGGGGCAGAAGGGGGGGAAAGCCAACTCCCCACTGAGTGGGGAGCCCAACCTGAGATCATGACCGTAGTGGAAACCAAGAGTCAGTCGCTTAATGGACTTAGCCACCCAGGCGCCGCTCATTCAAAACATTTTATCTATCATTAGTTTTCTTACTGTTTTACTAATTGAGTCAATTAAATGCTAACAGAGCATCTACTCTAGAAAAAGCACAGTGCCAACTCCAAAAGAAAAGAAAAGAAAAATTATAAATTCTGCCTTACTTTGTTTTGTGGGGATAGAGAAGATCCACATACAAAAAATATGGACACCACAAATATATGAATACCAGGTGAGCTATAAAGATAATAAGATCAAACACTAGAGCCATTATACAGTGAAGGGTTAAAGTCTAGATTTTGAATCCAGGCTATATCATTTTCCTACTTTGTACTTTTAACAGGTTATTTAGTCTCAAGTTCCTTATTTTCAAAATGGATTTAGTAACATCTATTTCAAAAAGAAGTTGTAAGAATTAAATTGGAACATGCAACACGAATATCACATTACCTAAAATAGAGTACTTACCAAACAAAAGAATTATCTTAGTCAAAGCCTCTTTTGATGGTAAGTTTCAAAAAAAAAACAAAACACCACTATCTTAAGTGGTATTATCTCAAGGAAATTAAAAAAAGACATTTCTTAGGGAAGCAAAAAGGAAAGAAACCAAGAACTAAGCCACTGGAAATCTAAGTAGCTATTATTTCTTTTTTTTTAAGATTTATTTTTAGGGGCACCTGGGTGGCTCAGTCCATTAAGCATCTGCCTTCAGCTCAGGTCACGATTCCGGGGTCCTGGGATAAGCCCCACATTGGGCTCCCTGCTCAGCCCACATTGGGCTCTCCTTCTCCCTCTGCCACCTCCCCTGCTTGGGCTCTCTCTCTCTCTCTGTGTCAAATAAATAAATAAAATCTTTTAAAAAAAAGATTTATTCTTACTTATTTTAGATAGAGAGAAAGAGCAGGGGGGAGGTGCAGAGGAAGAGAGAGTCTTAAGCAGACTCGGCACTGAGCACAGAGCCGGAAGCGGGGCTCCACACTGGGCTCCACCTCACAACCCTGAGATTCTGACCTGAGCCAAAAACAAGAGTCCGTGGATCAACCCACTACACCACCCAAGCACCCCTAAGTAGTTATTCTTAAAAGTGTTTCTCTTACTTTCCCTGTTCCTCTTTAGTAGGTACCTGATATATACAATATATACAAACATTGTATGTATACAATACTGTATATATACAATATATACAAACACACTTGTAACCTGTGAGATCTCTTAGCCACCATCAAGGACCAGTTTAAATATTATTTGTTTTATAAAGTGTTCACAAGTGCCCCAGAGAAGAATGAATCACTTTTCTCTCTCTATTCCCTTACATACTGTATGCTCACTATACTCCTCTCTGCATTTCCATAGATACATACATACATACTGGTACATACTCTGAGCAGGTCTATCCTCTTTGAGAGTGATCAGAGTGAAAACCTCAGAACCTGTGATTATAGAGATCTCTCAGAGCCGGTTTGATCTTCTCTACAAATGGGTTTCACACTGCTGCCTTTTCCATTTCTTAAAGTACATAATTCTTCCTTTCTGGTTTCTGTGGACCAGGAATTCTGGAAGAGGTTGGATGGGAGGTTCTGACTCAGAGTCTCTCATGTGCTTGTAGTCAAAGATTGGCTGTGGCTGGAGCAGGTGACTGACCAGTATCTACTTTTTAAATGTATTCTCAGAGCTTCTCCGTATCGGGTAGTTTGGGCTTCCTTGATGCATGGTTTCTCCATGGCAACTGAATTGCTTACAAGGCAGTTTGGGGCTCCGGTTCTATTGCTGCAAAACAAACAATCCCCGAACTTAGTAACTGAAAACAACAAAAATCGTTCATTAGCTTAATGATTTCAAATTTCATGAATCTGAAATTTGAGTAGGACTAAGCATCGCACCAGCTAAAGTCACCCAACTGCGGACTGGAGAATTCACTTTCCAGATGGCTTACTCACAGGCCGACAGGTTGACCCTGGCTATTGACTGACAAGTCAACTATAACTATGGAACAGGGGTCGCCTGTGGGCCTTTTCATTGGTGTCTTGGGCTTCCTCACAAGGTGGTGTCCGGACTCCAAGAGCGTCCCAAACAAGGGAATTTTATGACAATCTGACAAATACTATGACAATAGATTTTAAAATCTAGCCTCAGAAACCACAGAGCATCATTAATGCCACAGTATATAAGCAAGACACAAACGTGCCAAAATTCAAGAGAAAGGAATTCGGCTCTGCCTCTTGATGAGAGAGTGGTATAAGATTCTAAAAGAACATATGGAATGAGGAATTTTGTTGAGGATGTCTTTGGAAAATACAATCTTCCATATGCATAAGAATATGGAAAACCTTATCTGGACTCTTTGGGGTTTGATATGTTTAAAAAGCCAGAATTTTTCACCTTTTAGAAAGGTAACATGGTATGTGTTATGCTTTTTTGTGTAAAATCCCCCCTAGATCTGGGTAAGCAATGGCAATAAAAAACTGTAGTACTTTTCCAGGCCACAGCCAGCCATTCTAGGTAAATAAACATTACAAAGAGATTTATGTCTTTGCAGATCATGTTTTGCCACCAAATGAGTTTGTCACATATTTACAAAAAATAAAAAATATTTTCAGAGCTTTTGGGTTTCAGGTTTGTCAATAAGCAATTACACAATAAGTTACAATGTTTAGGGAAAGATTAGTGTCCTGGGAAGTTCTCATGGATATGTATCTTTAAAAGCTGTATTTATTTTTTATTTTTAAATTATTTTTTAGGTCACACATTTTTCAAGGAGTAGCACCAGTTTTTAATTTTTATATCTTGTCATGAGCTGAAAGCAGAATAGTAATTTAACATCTCAAGATTTCCAAGATTTGTGGGGAAAAAATTTCCAAAATCATGGTGACAATATCTATGAAGACTATCTTCTATCTAGAAATAATAAAGAGCATGAAAAAAAAAAACTATGGTATTAGAGAAAAGTGAGGCTCCCCCACCAGCATCAATTTATCATGTCTTTTTGGCAACACAAATACATTTTAGAGGAATCTCAAGAGCCATTTGTTGTTGGCAGGGCTGAGAGGTCACGGTTCCTGTATTTTTTTTAACATCTTTAAATGTTTCCTACAAACATTTATTGAAGAGAATTTAATAATAGTTAAACTTCCAGATAAAATTTCAGATTTCCTCTAATGCTCCAGAGGCTTATTGCAATCTTCATCCTTAGCTTAAATTAGACATTGACTTTGATACCCAAACTTCTAGCATCTGGCCAAAACGTGTATTTTCTCACCTTTTTAAACAGTTTAAATGTAAAACTGTACTCCTTTATTTAGAAAAATTCTCTTGACTACAAAAGCCAGACAAGAATGAGTTAAATATTACTTGATCTTTAATAATTTTCATTTTTGAAAAGCACAGTGTTATAGTACCTACTTTACACTATTTTTGTTTTTTAAAACAACTTTCCTTTAGATAATTAAAAAGATGACAGGATCATTTTAAGGCTTTAATTTTAAAGCCTGGAAACATTTTACATAGTTAATTCAACCTCACTTTATACATGAGGCAACCAAAGCAGAAAACAGCCAGCTGATTTGCCCAAGCAAGTTTCTATCATTGTTATAGAAATTTTCTTTTTTTCTCAATAAACTCATTTAAAGTAAACCAAATGAGCCTTTTAATATAAAAGATAGCAGAAGCTTTGTGCTTGACTTCCACACATTTTCACAAACAAAAAAAAGGGAATTCCTTTTATAATTTTTCTTCAACAAAACCTTTTTTAACATCTTTTTTAATCAAATAATTATTAATAACATGCACAGTTTTCCTGATAAATAAGTGATTTCTCAGTTGATACTATTCACTCTGTTTAGGAACAAAGCTAAACTAAGAAAAAAGCAACTGAAAAAAGGCAGCTGAATAAAATATTCAGTATTTGAAGTTTAAACTGTATCAACAAAATAGCACTTAAAAGATTTTTAGGATTTTTTTTTCCAAAATGAGTCTAAAGGGTTTGTGCAGTTTGGATCTGATATATAATTCAGCAAAGCATGAATAATAAACTGAATTGCAACATTTACTTTTTTTGAAATTTGATTGAGAAAATTCTTAATCATCATCACATTTAACACCCTTGGTTAATGTTTTTGTGGTGAACTCTACTTGATTTTCATTTTGACAAATTATCTAACATACCCACATTCAGAATTTATAATAATCTATCCAGTTCCCAGCCTTTTCTCCAAAAAGGCTCTACACTCTACATTTTTCTACAAAATATAAACTGTAAGTCATGTATGCACTTCCCTAAACTTCATTTCCTCCTTTTCCCCACTACTTCATTTCTCTGAAAGAGCAAATAAAATAAAGTAAAATAAAATTGATGTGACACTTTTAATATTAACCTCAGCTATGTCTGCAAGAATCTAGAGTGATGTGATTTTGTTTTGAGGTTTTCTTTTTCCTTTCAGAATGTGGAACATTAGTTCATGCCTCAATTTTATCCAGACTTCAACTTAAACACCCCTTTCTATTTTATATGTCTTATAGGACCCACAGAGTCTGAGAATGTGACAGAGGAGCCCTTTCATGTCTGGGAATGTGACAGGGAGTGTATTATATCTATTTTTAAATCTTCGAAATTCTTGTAGTGGCTGAAACCTGGAAACTAGACTTGAATTATCTCATTGTTGGACCTCACCTAACACCCAGTTACCTTTTCCCTCATGTTGTACACTTGGAGATGGTTCCTGCCATTTATGTGTTTCCTGCAATATCATCATAGGCCACCATTACTTCCACATTCATTCTCCAACCGCTCTCTACCACAACACTCTGACTAAATGATAACCTAGTGGCTGGAAAGCCTTAGGCTAGCTTACTGAAGGCCAAACGCAATTCTGTTCTGTAAAGTAATTGAATGGTATCCTTGTGAGTTTGAGTCGTTAAATAACGTGCATGGGACTGGAGACTAGCAACATCCAATAGGGCAGACAAACAGAGAGACTGGAGCTTCACACTCGGGGAGACGATTGGAGTCTTTGTCCCCCTAAATGACACTGATACATGAATGGGTCAACTGAATATGTTACAACCACTCCACTTCCAATGGGCTCTTCTTCTGAGAGTCAGTTTAAGTGAATATGTGTTTACTGAATACTTCCCACACAAAAGGCTCTGTGTTTATTAACTTTTCTCTATAGGGCTCTGTGATAGGCAATAGGAAGATAGAAAGAGAGGCCATGCATTCTCCTTCCCTGAAGGGCTCACCGTTTAATAGGGAAGATAGACACTATTATGAGGAAAAGGGTTGCACTAGAAATATAGCCAGAAAAATGTGGGAACCCAGGAAAGGGACACAAATCCAGCCTGAAGATGAAAGTAAATACTCTCGGGAGAGAAATGCTTGGTGGATGGCAATGGGTAGATGACAAAAGGCAGGGAGAGCTAAGAGGAGGTGCCTTTAGGCAAGGGAACAACACAGATGAAAGCTTTCAACAAAGCATAGTACTTTAAGAAACCACAAATTGTGTGGTGTTCTGAGAGCACATAAGAAGGTATGAGATGAGATAAGGCTGGGAGGATAATATCATGGAATCATATCACGAAGGGTTTTATATCACCCGTCCACAGAATGTGGCAATGAGGAGCCACTGAATCACTGAATGATGTCATTAGGGAACAGGAGAGATTTTCAGTTAAGAAAAAATTAAAGGTCCATGTACCTATTCTATGTTCTAGTCTCTAGTCTCATACTGAGTTTTTTACCATTCATCAAAATGATACTAGTATTTGAACCAGGGATCATTGCAATGATAATTTTCTAACCTCTAAACAAGATTCAACTTCTACTTCCCCTCCCCTCTGATTATCACTGATTAAATTTGGCAATATCCATGACTTCTTTTCTGCCTTCTATTTCTATTATTTTTCCTTTTTGTTTCTATAACCAATGTTACTCAGCATTACTGTGGTACCTTCTAGTGTTCAGAATTCTTTCACAAAGAGAAACAATTAGACATGTTCAGTGGTTGTGAAGGGAGGGAGTTTGGAAGTTTATTGTTGACTAAGCTTTGAAATGAGAAAGAAATAAAGAAGGAAAAAGAAAAATTAAGGAAATATACTCTACTGGGAAACCGAGGGGAGGGAGGGAGGGGAGGAGGGAGGGAAAGGGGCCTTCTTAATAAGCAATCTTTCTCACTCTCTCTCTTTCTTTTGAGAAGCCTTCAGAAATAGAATGATTCATTTCATATACACTTGATATTCCATAAATGTACATAATTATATTAGCAATGAAAACATAATGGAATGCATTGAACCAGGGCTAAGGCCTCCCAGGCTCAAATCCTACAAATCATTTAACAAAATACAAACGCAGAGCAGTCATGCAGTCAGGTCACCAGGTAAATAAGTTCCATCACTATCATCTCAAACTTTTTGACACATTTAAGCCTGAAAATGTCAATATCCTTCCATCCAAGGAATTTTTAGAAATGTTTTATTTCAAGAAGAGCCAAAGGAAAACCTCTTTGCATTTCAAATACCTTATTTAGGCATTGAGTACTAAGTGTTTTATTTAGAAAAAGGATTAATCATTCTGCAAGACTTATAAAATACTTATGAGAGGAAAAAAAAGACCTTTAAGTTGGAAAATTCCTCTCAAAGGAATTCTAAATGTCGCAAAGAACATACTGGACCAATTTTTTTTTTTTTTTAAATTCCCTTTGCATCACAGTGTATAACTCACATCTGGGTTGCAAAAGGGAGGCTGAGACTGTTTACAGATCATCATTATCAGAGACAAAAATATGTAACTGTAATGAATTGGGGCCCAGGGTAATGAAATGGCAAGCAGATCTCCCTGAAGGAAGTCCTTGAGTCAGTCGGCCTCCCATCCAAGCCAAAGAAATGGAGCCAGACCATGAAAGCATTTTTGTGTGGATGCATATCTCCCTCCTGCAGAGGCCTGCCTGCAAGAACACAGGCTTCCTGGTTGGTGCTTTCCCATCGTCTGCCCCCTTCTACCAGTATGTTTCTGGACCAACTTTATGAGGTTAGACAAGATAAATATTTTTCTGTTAACCTCCTTGTGACTGGAGAAAGTGTGCTACAATCCTTTCACTGAAATGAAGAATTTATAGCTTCCTACCAGTAGTTTAGGTTTATGTTCAGGGCCTCGAGGCAAGATTTCTGAGACAGCTTCACTGCCCCCACAGCCTGTTCTCTCTACATATCCTCGTCCTGGCCTTCCTTACAACCCAGTCCTGCCTAACAGAAAGTCCTTCCAATCCCAGCGCCTGGGAAAACCATGGCCAGACTAGGAGGTTGCGGGAGGCCCCTCTGTGGGACACCCTGGATAAATTAGAAGCAGGAAAGAAGAACAGGGGGCAGGGAGAGGATGTAAAAGAATCCAAAAGCATTGTTCCAAGCAGCTAAGCATCCTGTTCAGTTGCTTTAAATGCCCTCTTCCTCCCTCTAGACCCACAAGAGGAAGTATTGCATTAATTTTTCGCCTTTCCTTTTGAGCAAATAAATGCTCTAGGGCTCAGCTGCCACAGATAGTAAAATAAATCAATGGCTAGAATCCTGCCAAAAGGCAGGCCCCGCTGCAGAGGGTGTTAGGAACAAGAATTGAGTACAACAGCCGTGTCACCTGCAGAGAAACTGCCTTCGCCTGTCGACCCCCAGCATTGAGTGAGATGGGTCTACTACGCTTATATCTGTGGTTTCCACAACAGTATGATCCTGCTAATAGTTTTATCCGTCAAGAAAATACTAAACAAGACTTTCTGCTCAGTAAATGTGCTCCCCACTAAGGAATAAAACAAAGTCTTCTCAATGACCCTTCTACAAAATATCAAGAGTCCAGAGACAACTGTCCATGGACTAAGTAGCCAATCCAGTGATAAGCTCGGGGGTAACAGAAAAGACACCATCGTTTGTTCTCCAAATGCAAAGAATCTCAGAATATTATAAAGGGTATCCAGTATTTCTTGGGAAAATAAAGTGTTAACAAAAAAATACTTAAATTCATGATGGGATTTTATTTACTTTTATATCTTCAGATAGATTTTTCTTTTTAATCTAGTGTTTATCCTTTGTCCTAGAATTATAACTTTACCCTATTAGTCAAACCCTAGATGTTTAAAAAAATTATTTTGGCCAATATTATACTTTTAGAAATTGTATCTCATTGAAGTTCTCATTTGCTCTTTTTTTTTTTTTTTGTATTAGCAGTGAGAGCTTGATATTTCTTTTCATATGTTTAAGAGCCATTTCTATTTCTTTTTCTCTCTGGTCACATTCTTTGTACATTTTGTTGTTGTTGTTGTTTTCCTGTTATTTTTTAACTGATTTGTAAAAGCTGCTCATATAGCAAGGAAATTAACTAGTTGACTATCCTAAGAATTTAAAATATTTTTTTTCCTGTCATTTTATTCGTTTTGACTTTTTATGGTATATTTGCCATACACAATCTTTTTTCCAAAACCACTCCTCTTTCTAGAGCTATAAAGGCATGTAGTATTTCTGGGTTGTAATTGTATGTTCATATCTGTTTCCTTAAAATGAATTTTTTTTAAAGATTTTATTTATTTATTTGAGAGAGAAAGAGTGAGAGACAGAGAGCATGAGAGGGAGGAGGATCAGAGGGAGAAGCAGACTCCCCGCTGAGCAGGGAGCCCGATGTGGGACTCGATCCCAGGACTCCAGGATCATAACCCAAGCTGAAGGCAGTCGCTTAACCAACTGAGCCACCCAGGCGCCCCTCCTTAAAATGAATTTGAAGGCAGGAACTATATTCACCTTTACAACCTCAACACAGCATCTGGTACATATTGGATGCTCAGTAAATATTTCAGTTATCTCCCAACAGAGATTTTGTCTATGTTCACTGATGTATACTCAGCACCTAACCAGAGCTTGGCTCTAGTCCTCAAAATATATTTGCTGAACAAATAAGTAAATGAGTAACTCAAAATAGTTTTCCAGGAAAAACATTAACTTGTGTATTTTTTTTTATGTCTTTAGAGAAGAAATTCAGAATTTTTTTACACAATGCAGTGTTATCAACTATAGTCACCATGTTTTACATTAGATCCTCAGACCTTATTTATATTATAGCTGTAAGTTTGTAGCCTTTTACCAACCTCTCCCTATTTCCCCCACCCCTGACTCCTAGCAACCACTTTTTTGCTCTTTTTCTTAAAAGTTTGACTTTTTTTTTTAAGATTCCATGTATAAGTGATACTGTGCAGTATTTGTCTTTGTCTTATTTCACTTAGCATAATACCTTCAAGGTCCATCTATGTTGTAGCAAATGACAGGATTTTTTTTCTCATAGCCGAATAATATTCATATTCATGTATATATGTATTCACGTCTCCTTTATCCATTCATCCATCTATGGACACTTAGGTTGCTTCCATATCTTGACTATTGTGAATAATGTCACAATAAACATGGGAGTGTGGATATCTTTCTGATATTCTGTTTTTATTTCCTTTTGATATATATCCAGAAGTGGGATTGCTGGATCATGTACTAGTTCTATTTTTAATTTTTTGAAGAACCTCTATACCCTTTTCCCTAGTGGTTGAAGCAGTTTACATTCCCACCAACAGTGCACAAAGTTTCCACGTCCTCCACGTCCTTGCCAACACCTGTTATCTCTTGGTTTTTTTAATATAGCCATTGGAACAGATATGAGGTGATATCTCCTTATGGTTTTGATTTGCATTTTCCTGATGGTTAGTGATGTTGAGCACTTTTTCCAAGGACCTATTCGCAATTTGTATGTGTTCTTTGGGAAAATGTCTGTTCAGTTTCTCTTGTCTATTTTTTAATTGGATTGTTTGTTTTCTATTGAGTTGAATGAATTGTTTATATATTTTAGATATTAACCCTTTATCAAATATATGACTTGCAAGTATCTTCTCCCATTCCATAGGTTGTTTTTCCATTTTATTGATGGTTTCCTTTGCTGTGCAGAAGCTGCCCTACACAATTTTTTAACATTTTTATGTAATTAAGTTGCATAAATTCAAGTGATAAATTGAACTTACCAATCCTTTTTAAAAATAGTTTCTGAATTTTACATCATGCTCAGAAATACTTCCCCATATTCCAATTGTTTTTATCATTTTCCAAACATTTAAATTTTGTATATATCAGTAATCTATTTTGGAGTGAACTGCAATTTTATAAGGAATTCAACTTTATATTTTTCCAGATGGTCACCCAGTTGTGGCAAAACGATATTTTCTTCACTGACATGAAATGCCATTTTCACTTTATGCAAAATATCCATGTGAGTACTCAGTCCAGTTCCACAGGTCTGTCTATCTTTTCAGAAGAAATCAATATTGTCTTATTCATTTATTTATCTAACTTTCCTGAGTGTTTACTATGTACCACACACTGTTCTGCTTTAGGCAGTAGAGATACAGCAGTGTAAAAAGATTTAAAAAATAACAATCATGAGAATGATGATAACAATTAAGAAAAAGAAGAAGAACAAAAGGAACAAGAAGATGAAAAAGGAAGGAAGAAAGGAGGGGGGAAAAGCAGAAATAAAGAAAAAGAAAGGAAGAAAGGGAAACAAGCCCCCTTTCTCTTCTGGGTTTGACATTCTAGTGAATGAAGACAATAAAAAAATGAGTTAAAAAATGTAACATTAGATGGTGATAAGTGCTAAGAAGGGAAAGCAAAGCAGAAAAGGGGGAGAGAGAGCTGGAGGTGTGGCAATTTTAGTATACTGGTTAGCAAAGGTTTCACTGACAACAGGACTGAGCAAACACTTAAAATAGATAAGGGAATGAGTCCTTTGATCTATGAGAGAAAAAAAATCAACAGCATGTGATTGCATGTTTGAGTCACTGTAAGGTAAATAATGTGGCTGGAGCGGAATAAGCAAGCAGGGGAGTAGAAGGAAAAGATACAAGAAGATAGAAGAATGTTGGGGACTGGATCGTGTAATGAAATGGGAAGTCTGCAGAGGGTTCTGAGCATAGGAATTTTATTATATGCTTTATGCCTTAAAACATTATGATGACAAAACTATTGAGAGTAATTGCATAGGTTTAAGGTATAGAAATGGGATAACAAGTTAATTGGTGAAGAACAATAGTAGCTTAGAGCTAAATGGTAGAGGTGAAGATGGAGAGAAGTGATAATATTATGGATATATTTTGAAGGTAAAAATCAATAGAATTGGCTATTAAACTAGATGTTGGGTGTGAAATAAAGAGAAACCTGAAAGATAAGATTTTTGATCCAAAAACTGAGCAAATGGAATTGCTATTAGTAGATTGGGAAGAATATGGAAGAAACAGGCTTTGGGGAAGTATCAGGATTGCTACAAATTCTTGTGCATTCCACATCTGCACCACAGATGGACAAATTGAAATATTAAAAGCTAGGACCAATTACTATTTTGCTACAATGATTGTAATATTCATTAGGGCTGTTCACACAAACATTCCACTTTTCTATCCAAGTATCTGGTGGTATTACACTTCCCCATCCAATTTAAAGTTAGGTGTAGCCAAGTAACTAGCAGTAGCCAATGAAACTGGTTACAAGGAACCTCCATCATCTGCAGCCTCCATCAATCCAAATTCCTTAACAGCCACAAGGAACAATGCTCTTCTACTATCCTGTGTTGGACATGTAGCTGGAGCAAGAAATAAACTTTGTTGGGTTAAACCACCAAAATTTTAGGGATATTTGTTAACTATAGCATATTTTAGCAAGCGCTACCTAGCATATTCTTACTGACACAGAAATTAGAACTCAGTGTGAAATGAAGTCATGATCTATAACATAAACCATAAATACTTAGCATTGCTTAGTAGTCAAGTGGTGGGTAACAAAAAACCTGTTACTGGCAACTGGAAGGATGATGATCAATACTATCTACTGATGATACTTTTGGTAAAAACTGTTCCCTAAAATAACTTGGAAAGAAGACTATATATATTAAGAACCTGTAGCTTAAGTGAAAGAGATCAGAAAATAATGTCACTATGGTGTGCTGGTTGCTTTTCGCTTCATTCAATAAGGTGTTATGAGAAAGAAAGAGTTTTCTAGCTTTAGGCAGAAGTAAAAGCAAATAAAATGGGATAACTAAATCCACAAATAAAAAGAGCTGCAAGAGGCTATGAATTCTCCTTTCTCAACTTATAAAAGAAAACCTTAAGGATACCTCAGAATGATAAAGGCCAATTAGAACTCATCAAGGATAAATTTAGGAGTATGACCTTCAAACTCATTGTTAAAGCCTCTAATTAGATTAAGGGAACGAGAAGAGCAAAGAACAACTAAAAGTTTAAGGCTCGTTTATTTCTTCCAACTAGAAAAAGAGCTTAGGGGGGAAAAAAGACCAACACCTGGTAGGTTCCTGATTAACTGAAGGTGGAGACAAGAGAACTTTAACAAAATGAACTGGTAGGTCTAAAAATGAATCATGTATGGCTATTGGCACAAAAAACTGGATGGAATCTATAGATATGGTGCTTGCAATGTTTCAGCAGTTATACCACCAAAGAAATCACATATTTGAACTGAAAAAGGCCAGTGACTCTTTAATACTTAAAATGATCTTAAGCCTCTGACTATCACACTTATAAAGCAGATTGATAAAACTGCTCAGCATCAACGGCAGACAAATTTTCTGTGTTTGTTTCAGGTTAGATCAAAGAGTAATGGAAGAGGAAGAATCTTCTAGAGCAACAGATTCAAGAGCCATGGGGACCAGAGGACCAGAGACTCTCCCAGTGAGCAGAATCAGGGACTGATCAAGGAACATTTATTACTGTCAAGATAGGCCCAGCTAGATTTCAGAATTGCTGTGGACCTGTAGCTGCTTTGTGTCTCCTACTCTTCCCTCTTTCTAAATGGAAATGTTTATTTGGGGGGAAGAAAAAAAAGGAAATGTTTATTTTGGTAGTCCTATCCTTCTTCCACCATTGTATAATGCGTGTGTGGGTGACTAATAATTTGCCTATTACATTCATAGATCTTCAGACTAAGAGGAACCATATCCAGACCCAGTAAAAAGACTAAAATCCATCACTCAGAGATTCTGGACATGGGACTGAATGCAATATCTGGACGGAACTTTTGGGTAAAAGGTAGCCAAACATATGGGGACAAGAAAAGTAAGTGATGACAGTCATTAGGGTTACTCACTTTAGCTAATAAAAACTGACTGGAAGTCAAAGAAGATTTCACTTGCAGGCGAAATCTCCAAGAGTGTGGGATTCCCCATTGATGCAAAGATCATCAACAAAATATTAGTAAAACAAATCCAACAATACATTAAAAAACCATTCACCATCATCAATAGGATTTATTCCAGGAATGCAAGGTTAGTTCAATATTTGCAAATCAATCAACATGATACATCACATTAACAAGAGAAAGGATAAAAACCATATGATAATCTCAGTAGGGGCAGAAAAAGCATTTGACAAAGTACAACATCCATTCATGATAAAAACTCTCAACAAAGTAGATCTAGAGGGAACGTACCTCGATATAATAAAGGCTGTATATGAAAAACCCACAGCTGACAGCATACTCAATGGTGAAAAGCTGAAAGCTTTTTGCATAAGATCAGGAAGTAGACAAGTATGTCCACTCTCACCAGCTTTATTCAGCATAGTACTGGAAGTCCTAGCCAGAGCAATCAGACAGAAAAAGAAATAAAAGACATCCAAATTGGTAAGGAAGAAGTAAAACTTACTATTTGCAAATGACATGATACTATATATAGAAAACCCTAAAGACCCCCCAAAACAACCCTGCTAGAACTGATAAAAATGAATTCATTAAAGTTGCAGAATACAAAGTTAATATACAAAAATTGCAGAAAAAGAAATTAAGAAAGCAATCCCATTTATAATTGCACCCAGAATAATAAAATACCTAGGAACAAACTTATCCAAGGATATGAAAGACCTACACTCTGAAAACTATAAAACACTGATGAAAGAAATTGAAGATGACACAAACAAATAGAAAGATATTCCATGCTCATGGATTGGGACAACCAATATTGTTAAAATGTCCATACTACCCAAAGCAATCTACACATTTAATGCAATCCCTATCAAAATACCAACAGTGTTTTTCACAGAAGTAGAACAAATAATCTTAAAATTTGTATGGAACCACAAAAGACCCTGAATAACCAAAACAATCTTGAAAATGAAGAACAAAACTAGAGGTATCACAATACTAAATTTGAAGGTAGACTACAAAACTGTAGTAATCAAAATGGTATGGTACTGACATAAAATAGACACGTAGATTAATGGAACAGAATAGAGGGCCCAGAAACATACCCGTGATTATATGGTCAATCAATATACAACAAAAGAGGCAAGAACATGCAATGGGAGAAAAGACAATCTCTTCAACAAATGGTGCTGGGAAAACTGGCAGCCACATGCGAAAGAATGAAACTGAATCACTGTCTAACACCATACACAAAAATAAACTGAAAGTGGATTAAAGACGTAAATTTGAGACCTGAAACCATAAAATTCCTAAAAGAAAAGAAAGTAATCTTTTTGGCCTCAGCTGTAGAAACATTTGTCTAGGTATGTCTCCTCTGGCAAAGGAAAAAAAGCAATAGTAAACTATTGGGACTACACCCTTCCCCACCAAAAAGCTTTTGCATAGTGAAGGAAAACCATCAACAGAACAAAAAGGCAGCCTACTGAATGGGAGAAGATATTTGCAAATGACATATCGAATAAGGGGTTAATATCCAAAATATAGAAAGAACTTATACAACTCTACACCAAAGCAACAAATAATCCAATTTAAAAAAAAAAATGGGCAGAGGACACGAATAGACATTTTTCTTAAGAAGACACACAGATGGCCAACAGCCACATGAAAGGATGCTCATTGCTAATCATCAGGAAAATGCAAATCAAAATAACAATGAGATATCCCCTTACACTAGCTAGAATCAAAAACACAAGAAACAACAAGTATTGGTGAGGATGTGGGGAAAAAGGAACCCTCATGCACTGTTGGTCAAAATACAAATTAGCTCAGCCACTATGGAAAACAATATGGAGGTTCTTCAAAAAATTCAAAGTACAATTACAGTATGATCCAGTAATTCCTCTGAGTATTTACCCAAAGAAAATGAAAACACTAACTTGAAAAGGTACATGTACCCTTTGTTTATTGCAGCATTATTTATAATAGCCAAGAAGTGGAAATAACCCAGATATCCATCCATAGATGCAGTCAAATGCTCTACCCCTGAGCTATATCCCCTATCCATCCATAGATGAATGGATAAAGAAGATGTGGTTTGTGTGTATGTGTATATAATGGAATATTACTCAGTCATCATAAAGAAGGAGATCTTGCCATTTGCAACAACATGGATGGATCTAGAGGGTATAATGTTAAGTGAAATAAGTCAGTCAGAAAAAGACAAATATCATGTGATTTCACTCATGTGTCAAATTTAAGAAGCAAAACAAATGAACAAATTAAAAAAAAGAGACAAACAAAAACCCAGACTCATAAATACAGAGAACAAACTGGTAGTTGCCAGAGGGGAGGTGGTTGGGGGGATGGGTGAAATAGGAGAAGGGGATTAAGAGTACACTCACTGTGATGAGCACTGAGTAATGCATAGAACTCTTGAATACATTGTACACCTGAAACTAATATAACACTGCATGTTTATTACACTTGAATAATAAAAAAAAGAATGTGGGATTCCCCACATTCCCTTGTTCTTCAATCTGTTGTTATGAAAGTATACAAGGGAGTGAGGAAGCATGGCACTTCCACATGCTGGGAAGGAGAATGGAAACACTTGTGAGCAGCTGTAATAACTGTCTTGGTCTCCTTTTCTGAGGGGAGGAGAATAATTATCCCTGAGGTATTCTAGTTTCAGCCCCTCACCCGACAAGCGAAAGAGAAATAAAAGAGCAGAGCCTGCCCACTCCCCATTCCAAATCTACTGGGAGAGAGGAGGAGATAAGGTTTCAATAAGAAAGGAGATCAGAGTTTTAAAATAAACTCACTTTAAAATCATCAAAAGTGACCCTAATTTTAATCTGTCCAAGATACTATAAGGAGAAATTCATCTGAGCATGGTCCCAGTCAATGACTGGAGAGAAACAGAGTGGTGTCCTATTCATTTCCCACTGAGTACAGACTATTCAAGAAACCAGTTACAGCTATGACCCCAGTGGAGAGCTGTTGTGCCAAGATGAATGTGGACTCTGAAAAAGATGAACATGGGAAAAAGATGAACATGGGATATGATAGAACTGAGTTTGAAAGCAGGTACAGAATATTTTAAATCTAAGAAAGTGTAGAGTGATACTCAAAAAGTTTAGAAAGGAAAAAACAAAGATGAGTACAGTCTTAAGATTTTGACCAAGACATGGACTTCTCTGTCATTACTAGAGAAGTACCAAAAATAGACGAGCATAGAAATTGATTTTTAAAGTCTCTCTCTCAGACCCTGAATTTCCAAACAGGAAACCTGCCTAAATTAGAAACGTACACAGTGACCTAGATGCCAGTGTCCTGGGGTATGAAAATACTCATATGTCCCTATGCCTAAACACAACACCCAAAAGATCAGCTAATGTGTTGGAGCAGACAGTGGGGAAAGCAGTATCCCTTCTGATGCAAAAAGTAAGATATCAATAACTGAGTTTATTTTTGAAAATGGCATTCCCATCCATTAGTGGTTTAGTGGCTATGAATGAATGTCTCGACTAATCAAAACAGACTTTTAGATGTGTTGAACACCAGAGATCAGAGCATGTCAGCTTTTTGGATAAACATCAGGAGGCTGGTTGAAAAGGCATCTGTGTAGATTCAGACTGTAACAATGGACTAATTGGAAGGGTTCTGGACAGAGTACATTATGTTCAGGGAATGTAGATGGTCCCTAAAACAACTTAAGCAGGGCAATTTTCCATGAGTTGCTTTGCTCTGAGATCAATCTGACTAAACTCTAACACTTCTCTGATCTTCTTTCAACAACTGATGCTAATAAAAGAGCAGTGATGGCTCATAGACAAGATTTGAAAAACAGGTGTCAAATGGATGATTTCTGGGGAACTGGCCTAGTCCCTAACCAGTTAGAATAGACAAGACATTCTCAGAGCTGCTGGAAGCTCAATCAGCTGCTTCGTCAGCTTTTGGGAAGCCTGGGGTAAACACCTTCCCTGAGACCTTTTCCAAAACATACTGGCAAGATAAGACTGCTCTACCTTTTTAGTTTGATGTAATTTTGTTTATTTTAACTTTTGTTAGCCTTGCCTGAGGATACCGATTCCAAAAAATATTGCTAAAACCAATGTCAAAGAGCTTACTGCCTATGTTTTCTTCTGGGAGTTTTACATCAATTATATTTCAAAAAAATTTAAAAAGTGTGCTCATAACTACAAATGTTCAGGCCCATCAATCCACCTGCCACGTAAATGATTGGGTAACAGGCAAAGGTAGAAGGCTTTGCAGGAGGAGGTCTGAGCCCACAGTGGGACTAAAGGCAACACTGCACAACCACAACAGGAGGATTCAGAGATACCCGAGAAGGTAGAGAAGTGTGACTGCCCATCTCTTAGCTTTCCTGTGGGCAAGGTGAACATTTTGGCAGGAGGCTGCTCTCATGAATGTGAAGTCAAAGGCGTGGGAATCACATAGAAACAAAAGCAGGCTTGATGGATCTTGAAAACTACAAACCAGTTAGGAAAAGAGATTGCCACGGTCCCAAAAGAAACTAGTCCCTGATCCAGTTAGGAAGGGAAAACTCCTGAAATTACCCCTGGTGACAGACTCAGAGTGGGAAAGGGATTGGCGGTGACTTGGCAGCCCCAGCCTCCCATGGGCGCGGGAAAAGCCTTCAGAGCTCACAGCCTGGACCCCCCCCTTCCAGGGACCTCAGTAAAAATAGAAAGAGGATTAAAACACGAAAATAGGACTTCCTTAGCCAGATTTTTGAGATTCTGAAGCGGAGAGGAAGTGAACAATGAGCTAGAAATTCTGGTTGGAAGACCAGTCTGGACTTGTTCAAAATTAAGTTCTGTGTGGCGTCCTTTAAGGCAAAGACAGCTTCTCACTGCCCGAAGAAGCTATAAATGCTATGATCAGTCAACCATGGAAAAATGAAGAGCTCAGAAGGTCCTTGCCCAAGTTTTCTGAGCAGTTAACCTCCTGAAACTTCTGTCAAGGCCCCTGAAAGAATAGAACTCTCTAAGAAAAGCAGAGCTAAGGTTTAATTTCCCACCAGTAAAGCATGGAGCCTAGAATCCAGGTTCTATCAGAGTAATACAAAATATTAAGTGGTGATTTTTCTCCATCTGAGCAAATTCATATCTAAATACATGTATTGACTAAATATGTCTCTAATCAAAGTCTTCTCCTGGATGCAAAAAATATTTTTTGTAATATTTGGAAAAGAGGGATAAAAAGAGACAAAATATCTGCATGATTTTACCACTAGAACTTCTGACCATTACTGCCTAGTTGGTATATGACTTCAGTGAAAAGAGTCATTCTAATGGGTCGGATGGCATTCTGTACCTTTTGAAACAGTAGTAGAGTTGCTCAAAGTTTGGTATATAGTTACTCTTATTACACCCAGTCCCATAATATAAATACCACCTATATATTCTGATGACTTCAAAATTCCTATTTCCATCCTAGACTCACTTCTAAGCTCTACACATCCAACTGCCTACTTGATGCCTTCACCCGATGTTCACAAATCAAACTTGATACGCACAAAACTCTCCTTCACTTGTGCTCTCCACCTCAGCCAATGCCACCTCCATCACCCAGTTGCTAAAGCAGCAATTCTAAGAATTCTCTTAAGAGTGTCTGATCACTCATTCTTCTTATAAAGTAATCATCATCGTCGTCATCATCATTATCCATTCCCAACTTCTATCAATTCTACACACAAAATAGATTTCAAACTCCTCATGTTTCACCGGTTTCTCTGCCTCGCCCTGGCCCTCGCCCCTATCATCCCTCCTCTGGACCACCACAATAGCCTCCTAATTTATCCCTCCTCTTCCTGTCCTGCTGCTCTCTATATTATACCTCCATCCTCCAGTGTGCTGCTTTCACCCTCTTTACTTTCTCCCATAATTCTCTTCTCACTTCTTTTCCTCTAACTTGTAACTGTAAACTACAGAAGCATCACATGCCCAGAGATTCCCGATCAGACTCTTGATCTAGACTAGATTCCCTCCCTGTTACCTTTACTTTTAAAGCCCAGTACTTTCCCTCCATAGCTTTTATCAAAGTTTATCTGTTTATTCATGTTATTTTTCCCAGTATATCCTACCTTCTGTTTAATTCATTTCTGCATGATGTTAGCAAAGTGTTCCGTAAACATGTATTGCATAAATAAAATGCTCCTCCTCCTCTTAAAGATCACACTGGAATAATGCTGCAAGGGAATTTAAAAGCCATAGACTCCAATCCCTTCATTTTATGGTTCAGGAAATCAGCAGGCATCAGGTGCGTCACTCGAGGCCATGCAACAGACCAACCGGCAGAACCAGACTCTGATCCTTAGCCCTCGTTTTCCTACAATAATTCACTTAAGTGTAATAAATTTCAAACATTAACCAAGACTTATTCATTTTTTTCCATTCATAGTTAACTAAGTGCCTAGCATGTTAGCACTGGGCCACAACGAAGAACAAGATGGACACTGACCCCATGGAGCTTTTAGTTAATGGAAATGGGTTCCTGGAATGAAATATTAGAGATTCAACATTATTTATAATTCACTGATACTTCACAGGAATTTAAGAATAGTTTCTCAAGGGAAACAGTTTATTATTTTATTCTGATTGAATTCAGAAAAATATTTTTTCCTGAGTTTAGTAATATAATTCTACATGAAAGCAAGAGCATCTGAACATTAAAGAGCTTAAAACTGATGGATAGTAGGAAGGGAAAAACGAAGGGGGGGAAATTGGAGGGGGAGACGAACCATGAGAGACTATGGACTCTGAAAAAAAAACAAACAGGGTTCTAGAGGGGAGGGGGTGGGGGGATGGGTTAGCCTGGTGATGGGTATTAAAGAGGGCACGTACTGAACGGAGCACTGGGTGTTATACGCAAACAATGAATCATGGAACACTACATCAAAAACTAATGATGTAAAGTATGGTGATTAACATAACATAATAAAAAAAACTGATGGCCAAGCTCATTTTTAAGTCTTTATCTTACAAAATCAATAAAACTTGTCAATAAAAAGGGGAAACATTGATCAATCACTTGAATGTTTTGTTCAATTCAGGTCTTTAGCATCACAATAAAAATTATTTAATGTTCATCTGCACATTTTAATATTATTTAGACTTTCTTTTTCTTTCTTTCTTTCTTTCTTTCTTTCTTTCTTTCTTTCTTTCTTTCTTTCTTTCTTTCTTTCTTTCTTTCCTTCCTATATCTTTTGGTAAGATCATCATGTTCACTCTTGGTCTTCTGCTTAGCTATCAACTATCAGGTTGCCAATTGAATTGCTCACAAATCTCTCTGGAAGATATTTTAAAATTTCCTTTTTGTTTATATGCTCTCTCACTTTCTGACATTTGCCTTTTCTTTAAAGAAAAAATTTTTAGACTTTGTAATACAACTCTTTTTGCAAGGAGATATTAGTAAGGAAATCGCAATTGTAGATTTGTTTTTCACTCCTGTAAAAAAAGAAAGAAATATTTTTAATTCCAAATTTTTAATGACTGCTGATTTAATTGAAAAGCAGATAGTTGTACCTTAGATGAATTTAAATAGGAACAAACTATGTATTGTGTTCTGTGAAGATTTTACATTTATACATATATAATGTATATATATACATTATATATACATTATATAATATAATGTATTATATTGTATTATATGACATTAATGTATATTGTATTATAATGTATAATATAATATAATATATTATGTATATATGTATATATATACACTATATACACTACATTATGTATATACACACATTGACTAATTGCACATCTAAAGACTTTTACTAGGAAGGGTTAGGTCTACAAATACCTAATAAAGGAAAATGTTTATGCACGAAAGCACTTTCTCTGAACTGAGTCCAGGGAGCTGAAGTGCATGATGCCAGAAATAGGCAGCGTTGATGGGGAGGGGGTTAGGCTGGAAACATGGGGACTTCTCCACTCATGAAAAATGTTCACTAGATAGGAGGATTTACTTGTTTTTAAATAGAAAAGAAACATGAATATTTAAAGTTGGGTGGGGGCATAAAAGACTTTCATTTTCTCCTCAGGCCCTAAGTGGCCTAGTTTAGCACATGACTGCAGAATCCCCATGTGGGACACGCATGTGAATTGCTTATTTAACATCTTTAGTGATATAATCCCTAAAAGTAGAAAGAAGCCCCAAGATTCATGAGTGTACTCTGCTACTGGTGTCACAACTTCAAAAGGAACCAAGACAGGAATCCAGCTGCTAGAATTTGAATTGGAAGAAGAAACCACTGCAGATTGTTTATAGAAGCACAGATGGCTGAAGAGAAAACAGTCTTCCCAGAGCCAGCTTGCCAGGGGAAACACTGGCAGGACACAGTCTCACTTTGTTAACATTTCCCTCCAGTTTGAAAGGGTCCTAATTTCACTGCCGGACAATGATATTTGACACTTTCCATATATGACTTGTATACAGACTACAGCTATAAAAACTGGAACTGGAAAACATCTGGAGAGAGAAAAAAGCAGTTCACCTAGCAGGAGGTCAAGGCACACAATGACCTTTTGGAGCCCTCAAAAGAATTACAGAAGCTTAGGAATGGCCAAACATGGAATGAACTGCCAAGCACGACAAACACATAATTTAAAAAGCATGGTCTGGTTCAGGGTTATAAAAAATACAATCAGAGGAAAGAGAGCCATTTGTAGACATTTATGATAATTGTCTATCAAAAGCGAGGGTACAAGTTCACACTACAGCTTAAGTGAATACACAAAAAAAATTTGTTTAGGAACAATCTGAACAAGTTTGCATAACTATTCATGGAGAGGCATACAATTAAATACATCCTGTAGCTTTCATAATTCTATTTTGATTTTAATTTCTTAAATTTTACATCAAAAAAGAACAATTAACAAAACAAAGTGATACATCATTAACCTCAGTCTGCTTTCTAATATAAGAAAGATTTGCATATCACACAACAGCCAGATCAGGACATATCTACAGAAAAGAGAAAGGGGTGGAGATAATAATTCTTAAAGCTTTCTATCTTTATTTAGTTTTCTGTTTAAAGTTGCTCAAGAGTCCCAATCCCAGAGTGAGAACGCAAAGGTTTGCACGAGCAGACGTATTACACCCAGTTGGAGTCCGGCTGAGCCTCAGGCACAAGAAGGTTTGATTTCTAAAAGTGATGGCTTTTTCTAACTTCAATCCAAACAAACCAAAGAATGTGGGAAGATATGAAGGGTAATTTACCGCCCCCCCCATGTCTACACAGTTTTATATTAGGAAAAAGCTCAAACCAGTTAATATGGACTTAACTACGTTAATACTATGTTATTGAACTCTGTTCATAAAATGTATATCTGACAGTCTGGAAAAACTAGATGTGAAAAATTAGAACATATCCTTCCACTCAGATTTTCAAGGATTATGCAAATCCCCACTCCTCAGACATTCTTTTAATGCATATGTGAAAGTCTGCGCGTCGAATTTCTTTACATTGACCTTACACAGAAATGAACTTCTACGTTCTCAAGTTCTCTTTATGTGATGCCAAACAATCAAGTAAATGCAAAGTAATTCATTTGGTTTTCTAGGCATTACCATCTGCTCTTCAATCACGCCCCTAAAGACGTTCCTACCTTGCATGGTGTCATCTCCTCTTCTGAAGTCAGCCAGGATCCTATAGGGGAGGGATTCTCAAGATGTGTTCTAGATCTTCAGTACAAGCATCCCTCACTGAAGCGTCTAGTAGACAGTAGGAAGCGCTTGAAGCCTTCTGAGCATAGCACTTTGACCACCGTGGGTGAGACAAGTGTCGCTAGAGAAGGACTAGATGCAGTGAGACCCATTAGAGGCTGTGGTAATTGTCCAGGTAAGCATTGTTGTGAGTTTGAGTTGGGGCTGTGGTAATATGGATGGAAAGCATGCAAAATAGTTAGGAGTTTAAAATGGCCGAATTTATGGAATGGAGTGGAGAGAGAGAATGAGGCAATTTTGCTTGTGACTGAGAGCAAGGACTTCAGAGACAGAGGGGTTAGAGCCTGGGCTCTGTAACTTACCAGCTACCTGACCTTGGGCAAGTTCTTTTCCCTGCTGAGCCTCAGATTCTTCCTTAGAAATCATGCTGCCCTCATAGGGGTGTATGAAGGTTGAACGGACTCATGTATGATGGGATCGGCACAGAGTCTGCCACGTAGGAAGTCTCGATAAATCCCAGAAGATTTTAAGATGACTCTAGGCTTCCATTGTTCTCCCAAATGGGAAAGAAGGAAGGGAGGGAAGGAAGAAGGAAAACAGAAAGAATTTGGTATGAACACACTTTTGGAGATTAAATTTTAGTTACTCGCTATTTTTAAAAGTGATCTCTATTTCTTACTATTTATTCATTCTTAATGAATGTTTTTCTATGAATTGTCATGTATATCAAAGAATACTGTATCTTCTTCCTGCCCACGCACAAACACACAGATTCATTCCTAAGGCAAAGTGCTGGGATCCCTGGGTGGCTCAGTTGGTTAAGCATCTGCCTTCAGCTCAGGTCGTGATCCCGGGGGCCTGAGATCTGTCATTGTCTTTGTGCTCTCTGCTTTGGGGGGAGCCTGCTTCTCCCTCTCCCTCTGCCTGCTGCTCCCCCCCTACTTATGCTTGGGCTCTCTCTCTCTCTCTCTCTGTGTTTCTCTGTCAAATAAATAAATAAAATCTTTTTTGAAAAAATAAAGCAAAGTGCTTCTCATTTTTTAAGAACCCACTCTCAGGTACCTTCTCTGCTCCTCCGTGTCACCTTCCTTGTCTCCTCACATAGAAGGGAGTACTGCCTCCCTTACGCCATAGGTGTGCTTCTTACTAACTGTCACACAGTCCCCTCACATGTATTTATTTACATGTCCATGTCTCCCAGAGTGGCTTCCTTGAGAAACTGTTATCACCCTCTTCATTCCCATTAATCAGGTCAGTACTAGCCACAAAGCGAGTACACCACAACTTCATTTCTCTAAAATGAAGTTCATTTCTCCCAGCTATTAACACAAGGTATCTTTTTTTTAATTTTTTTATATTTTTTTAAATGTGCATTTTTTTATTCTTATGTTAATCCCCATACATTACATCATTAGTTTTAGATGTAGTGTTCCATGATTCATTGTTTTAACACAAGGTATCTTAATGTCAAACATAAATTACTGTATCCTCTCAATCACACACTATTTTGTCAAATTTACTAAGTGCCAGATACCGTGAGAGACACTGCAAAGTAAAACACGTGCTCTCTGCTCCCCAAAGAACTAAGAAAACAAGTGAAGAGCTAAGAAATAAATATGTGAAACCTTAGGTAGCAATAGTACATCTCACTGAAAGTTCAGGATAACACTGGAAACCATTTCACAAGGCATGAGGTGATTATGCACCTCATAATCCCAGCAAGTTAGTAATTGACTTTAAGAAGTTCAGAAAATGACAAACCTACACCCATCTGCCATGGTGAGGGATGACATCACAGAGCTGATTGTATTTGACCCTACCCTGAAAAGTATATGCGTTTTGGATGTGGAGAGGGGACTTCCCCACACAAGGCACTCCAGGTAAACAGGGCAGTGTGAGCCAAAGCATAAGAGTATGAAAGATGGGAAAAAGAAAAACAGCTTCTGGGAACTGTGAAAAATATCTCATTGGCGAAAGTGCAGTGTTCAAATATGCAGAGAAAGAGAATGCTAACCAGGTATCTTAGAGCCAGGCTTTGGGGTGCCAGTGAATACTGGGGAGTCCAGGAGGTGGGGATAGCATGCTAAAAATGTTTTAGTTGGACGGACTTCGTGGTGGTGAACTTGGAAGGGAGGGGAACAGTAGAAGGAAAGAGGTTAATAATCCTAACTTTTATTTATAGAGCCTGCTTTGTGTCAAACATTATAACTATTTTTCATAGTTACCCCAATCCAATAAGGTGGGTGCATTGGCGCTGTTTTATTTACCTTCACTGGCACGTGACACTGTTAGGATTTGATCCTAGGATGTCTAGCTCCAAAACGTATTCTGCATCCAACGCGTGCTGCTTCCAAGGCATGGTGAAATAAGGGGCCATCGGGGTGGCCAGGTCGGTTCAGATACATGGGAAAGACTTGGTATTCATTGATGTGATGGAAAGGAAGTCAAAACAAATTGGAAGCTTTCATGTGTGAGGGATAAGAAAATGATGATGAGATTAATATAGGGAAGGTAAGAAAGGGAAGAGTCTTAGGAGGCAGCAAAAAGATGAGTAAAACATTAAACACATGTCAGATGGAAGCAAGATGTTTAAGTGGAAATGTCTGGTGGCTGGAAATTTTGAGGATAAGCTCTAGTTGTACTTTCTTCACTGGGACGCATCTTGCAGCACCAGCACCACAATGGAAGATGAGAATGTCCATGGAAATCCAGACTCAATCTAGGATCACAAAATCCCTTCCTTCCCAGTTTTTCTCCAAATTTGCTTAAAAAAAATGTGAAACATGAAAAAATTTGTGCATGATTTTGAAGAACTTAAACATTGGGGTTCAATGGAGCATTTTTTCTTCCAACCAACCAAGACTTTCCTGCCTTCCAATGCCAATTTATCCCAAATATCTTTTTTCCTACCAACTTAAAGTGTGAAAACATATGCTTTCCTCTGCCTGCACTCTGTCCACAGCACATCCTGTAAAACTCCATCCTTCAGCAGTTAACTTATAGCTTTAGAATGATATAGGTCTTAAAATAAAAGTTAGAGGGCTCAAGGAAAACAGTGGGTTCCTAATGTAAATATGTCATGAAGCCAAACATTTCAGAAAATATTCATGTTCTATAATTTTGCTTTTCTTAAAGGAGTCTTTTGAGAGCTGTTGCTTTTTTTTTTTCTGTTCTATTTTAAAATAAGACGTTTGTGCAGTGATCATATTCCCTAGGGTTGCAAATGTAGGCAAGCTGTACTTGGTTCTCCAAGAAAGGTACACAAAGCTTAACCTTTGGTATACTCTGGAAAAATGAAGCATTTCCTAAACAGACTCTGCACAGTTGGGATAAACTATAATACTGAGTTTAGTATATGCCTCATTATGGAAAAAAAAGTTTTTAAACCTCAATAAACTTTTATTTTTAATATGAATATGATCCAAAAGTAGATAATATGGCATTATTCAGTAGCTAAAAGCTAGATGGCAAAATGTACTTTAGCCAAGCCATTTCTATGTGTATTCATAACCTCAGAGAACAGTCCAGTGAATAAAAAAGTCCAGCATGAATATCTCATATTCTGTCAAAACTTATAATAATGAGGGAGTAAGGAAAATGAAACTTGTAATTTTAGAGCAGGTGGATTCAATTAGGGAAAAAAATGCTTTTTGGATCCAGAAATTGCAGAGGCATAATAGGTATCTTCTGAGTGAAACAGAAGAGGGATATTCTTTTATTAATAGCATCACTGAGTGTAACTGAAAGGATAACCAGAAGAGGAAGACAACAGAAAATACATAACCAGCCATGGAAGTGCATTTTAGCAGATTGGTTGACACTGTGTAACTTATTTCAAAGGGTGAGTGATAATAGGAAATATGTTTCTCTTCTGAAAGAGTTTGGCATTGTCTGGTCTCTCCCTCTTCCATTTCCAAATGTAAAGGATGCGTGATGATAAATGTCCAACTGGGATACTTATGTGAGCAGGCCATACCATGTTCTCTAAGAAAGAATCACCTATGTGCAATACCAGCCAGGCTTTCAAAACTCCAGAAAATAAGTAGCCTTTTCAAAGGATAGCCATAGTCTGTACCTAGAATCCAAAAAGCAGCTCATTGAAGAAATATTGAGCTCAAAATTGACCCAAAAACGGGATAGCTCAGCATTGTCATTGTGTTTAGTTTTTTCATTTAAAGAAACCCCTGAATTTTGTGTACAGAATAATCGGAGGGTTAGGAAAGATCAAAATGTCTGACAAGCAGAGACATGATCCTGCAAAGTGTTGTTATCTTGGTGAAATATTACGCAGGTATTAAAAACGATCATTATGAAACTAAAATGAAACATTAAAGCCATTACAATTTTTTTTTTTAAGATTTTATTTATTTATTTGACAGAGACAGACACAGCGAGAGAGGGAACACAAGCAGGGGGAGTGGGAGAGGGAGCAGCAGGCCTCCCACCGAGCAGGGAGCCCGATGTGGGGCTCGATCCCAGGACCCTGGGACCGCAACCTGAGCCGAAGGCAGACGCTTTAACGACTGAGCCACCCAGGTGCCCCTAAAGCCATTACAATTTAACAACTATTGATAAGAACACAACATTGATTGCAGTTATGGAAAAAACATGCTTTTGTGCAAAGGCTAGAATGGAGTACAGACGATCCCCAATTTATGTTGGTTCAGCTTACAATTTTTTTTACTGTATGATGGTCATATACACATTCAGTAGAAACCATGAATGCACATTCAGTAGAAACCATGCTGCAAGTTTGGAATTTTGACCTTTTCCTAAGCTAGTACTACGTAGTACGATACTCTCTCATGATTCTGGTCAGGGGCAGTGAGCCACAGCTCCCAGTCAGCCCCACGATCACAAGGGTCAACAACCCACACATTAACAACCACTCTGTACTCATACAACTGCTCTATCTCTCACTTTCAGCACAGTATTTAAGAAATTACATGAGACATTCAACACTCTATTATACTAGAGGCTTTGGGTTAGATGATTTTGCCCAACTGTAGGCTAATGTATGTGTTCTGAGCACATTTAAGGTAGGCAGGGCTAAGCTGTGATGTTTGGTAGATTATGTGAATTAAATGTATTTTCGACTTAGGATATTTTCAACCTACCATGGATTTATTGGGATGTAACTACGTCATAACTTGAGAAAGATCTATATATCACATGAAGGTTATGGTGGATAATTGCTTGGATTTTTAAAATTTTGTAGATCAATCTTAATATTGTTTTATAAATTTCAAAACAATTCCTGGACACAAGTATATTATAGTCAGTTTATATGTCTAACACAAAAATAAAAATTTTGAATTCAAAAGTAAGCAATCTTTTATCTTCATTAAAGAGGTAGAAGACCATAATATTTGGCTGGGTTCAAAGCCTGGCTCTCCCTCTGTATTAGTTGTGCAAACTTGGGCAAGTTAACCTTTCTGTGTCTCAGTTCTCTCCTTCATAAAATGGAAATACTAATTGAACCAACCACTCATGATTATCAAGATTAAATTAGATAATTCATAAAAAGTCTTAGCAGAGTGCTTGGTACACAGGACATTTCACTAAATGACAACTATTGTTGCATTTGCAAAATAGAAGGCACATGTATATACACTTGTCTGTATACACATACGGCTATGTGTGCAAGGGCACTTAGCACAGGCCTGTGACACACTCAGGAAGGGAGCATTATCACATAGTACTCACAGAGCTACATGTACTGAGCATGAGCACATACTATGTGCCAAGAATTCTGATAAGAATCTTAAACACATATATTACGCTTTTTACGTGACACGTTAGATGCTCTATATTACAGTATTTCATCCTTACAACAATCCTGGCCTTTAGGAGTTATTATCCTCATTCTACAGACAGGGAAGTGAAGGCTGAAAGAGCTTAAGTAACCTCCCCCAAATCACAGAACTGCTGAATGGCATAGCGAGACACAAACAAGGCTAGCTGACACCAAATACACGCTCTTAACTGCTAACCATACTGCTTTCAATAAGTGAGAAATAAAATACACTTAGCTCGTATTTCAGCCCAATATATGCCTCCTCAGTTTAGGGACACTCAATAAAATGGAGGCTCCGTCAATCACCAGTGAGGGTGAAGTCCTGCTGGGAAGCCCCTTGACTTTTCTTCTCAGTAAGAATCCTGGTACCCCTCAACGCAGCTGCACCCTGCAAAGCCCATGGGACTACACTACTTGAAGAAACGAGGATAAAGAGTAGTGAGGTCATCCCAAACTGGCGTTAAAGGAAAATAATTCCCTATTAGAAAGATGTCCAAAAAAAGTCTTCCTCTGCATATATGTCATTTTAACTATTCGGTATTTTAAATAAGTTTCTTTTTTTACTGTTGGAAGTCCTCTAAGTTTTCGATGTGTTACTATGAAATTCTGGATCTTCAAGAGGAGAGTTTAACATGTGATATTTCCAAGATTATTCTTTTCCCCAGATCCTTTGTTCTGGGAGCCCCAGTTAACACCTCCTGAATGATTGTCCCTCGGAGCCCATTCTGGGGACGCTGATCTAGTGGAAAAAGCCACCACTAAGCGTCAGGAGACTGAAGTTTGGGTCCCAGCCTTCCACACACTCATTGTGATCTTAGGCAACAGCTAAGGGCCTCTGTTCCCTCCTATAAAACTAGGAAATGGTGTCTAATAGGCTGCAGTGGTATGGAATGTCTTTCTGTGTCAAATGTCTGGAAAAATCTACCCGCAAGATTACTCCACACCACAGTGTGGCTCTTAATTCCATTCTTCCACATGGTTGAGAACTGGTTGATAGAGGAACGAGTGTTAAAAAGATTGAAGTTCACATCGTTTGTTCTCAGCGTAATACAGGAGGAATGTAAAGATTATAAAGCTAATAACAGAAAACTTAGTAACCTAACAGGACGCAGGAAAAATACTCTTATGCCAGGCAACACACTGACGCCATACCCAGAAAGCAATCCCAAGTGTTTTTATTGTGTAATTTCTCTTTGCTTACCCAGTCCCCCACCAGTCTTCAATACTTGCTCTGCACCAGCCAAGGCAATCTCCCGCAAAAACAAAGTTCACTCCTCCTAAAATCCTTGCCCCTCTCCACCCTAAAACGGTGCTTCTCATCAGACGCATGAAGCCTTTCTTTCTTTCTTTTTTTTTTTTTTAAAGATTTTATTTATTTATTTGACAGAGAGAGAGAACAAGTAGGCAGAGAGGCAGGCAGAGGGAATCGGAGAAGCAGACTCCCCGCTGAGCAGGGAGCCCCATGCGGGGCTCGATCCCAGGACACTGGGATCATGACCTAAGCCGAAGGCAGCGACTTAACCGACTGAGCCACCCAGGTGCCCCATGAAGCCTTTCTTGATTCAGGAGATTCCGAGCTTTCTGAGAATAAAACTCTGTCTTCTTGCATTTCCAGTTCCTTACATAACACTAGGCATGTTGTAAAGACTAATTGACAACACCAGCTCACAGTATTCTTGCTCTAACATCTTTTCTACTTCTATAATCATACAGATGAGGATTTAAAACTATAATCTGCCACACAAAATCATTTTTTCCTATATTTTTCATGGGTATACAACGTATCTTTTCCAGTAGGTCCTAAATGACTTATTCCTGCATTTCTCATAATACCTTACATAGGGTTAGGCAAGTAGAAAGTATTCCTTAAATACTTATTGATTGTCTATGTGGTTGTTGTATTTTTTTTTAAGATTTTATTTTTTTATTTGAAAGAGAGAGCAAGAGGGATGGTGGAGAGAGAGAGAGAATGAGTTGGGGGGGCCAGAGGGAGAAGCAGGCTCCCCGCGGATCAGGGACCCCGACGTGGGGCTCAATCCCAGGATCTCGAGATCATGACCTGAGCTAAAGTCAGATGCTTAACCGACTGAGCCACCCAGGTGCCCTGTTGTCTTTTTAGTCAAAGACCCATGATAATGTTAACAATATTGCTAGACTGTGATTAGTACTTTATATATATTATTTTATTCCTCTCTCATACTTAACTTTTAGATAACATCACCCCCATTTGTACATGAGAAAACTAAAAGTTAATGAAGCTAAATGATTATCTCAAGGTTATGTAGTTACTAAAATATCTACATAATTTATTGCCAATCAGAACACATCTGAGCATGAGCAAAAACAGTAAAAATCATTAAAGTTATATGGCTTTTTGAAATATTTGTTTATTAACTGACAGTTGGCTTTATTATACCAGTAAATCTATAAAATAGCTTTATTCAGAAAGTATTTTCGAAGTTGTAATTTTTAAGAATAAAAAAATATAAAGCAAAAACAAAATAAGTTAATAATTAGTCCTGATACATATTTCAATCTCTAAAGTTGTTTTAAGAGTATCTTTTCAGAAATTTTATTTTCATTATGGTCTTATAGTTTTTAAGTTTTTCATAAATTTTTCTTAAGTCTTTTTCATAATTGCACTTTATGATAAGTAGATTTGAAGTTAGAACACTTTCAATGTATTTTTTCTCTATGAAACACACTTTTTATTAATTAAGAAAAATACTTTCTAAAAGTTTTGATGCCCGCAGAAAAATACCTGCCAAATGAAGTTTATTCTCATTTCTGTTTTTCTTTTCTTTTTTTTTGTGTTGGAACAGATAAATTTTGCAGGCCAATAATTTCATTCAGAGTTGTCTATTCAGTTGTTTATTTTTTTTTCTTTTAAGGAAGGTTCTTAAAATAAAAGTTTATTATCCTCTGAATACTTCTTCAAACAGATGCTGCAAAATTGTAAGTAGGTGCTGTCAATTCCATTTTTATTCCAATGTATAATAAAAATGTGTCCAATTAAAATAGGAGTTCCATCAAAAGAATCTTCCCATGGGTCAAGAGATTCCAAGATGAAACTTCAGAATTCACAAATTAACTCTTTTTTCCAGCTTGTTAAGGTATAATTGATATAAAATTGTAAGATATCTAAAGCACACCTGTGGTAAAATCTGCTATCTGAATACATTGAGAAAGGATTCCCTCCCAATCCATCACATCACATATTTACATGTTTTGTTTGTTTGTTTTTGCTGTGAACATTGAATTCTACTCTGTTAGCAAATTTTAATTATACAATACAGTGTTGTCAAATACGATCACCATGTTTTACATGAGATCTTCAGACCTTATTTATCTTATGGCTGAAAGTTTGTACCTTTTTACTAATTCTCCCTATTTCCCACACTCTCCTAACTCTGGCAACCACTTTTCTATTCTGTTTCTGAGTTTGTTTTAATTATTTATTTATTTATTTATTTTAGATTCCATATATAAGTGATAGCGTGCAGTACTTGGCTTTCTCTGTTAATGGCTTATTTCACTTAGCATAATATCCTCAAGTTCCATCCATGTTGTTGCAAAAGGCAAAATTTCCTTCTTTCTCATGGCTGAGTAATATTCCATTGTATATATAAATCATGTCTTTTTTGTCCATTCATCTGTGAACACTTAGGTTGTTCCTATAGCCTGGCTATTGTGAATAATGCTGCAATCAACATAGAAGTGCAGGGACTTCTTCAATTATCCTGCTTTCATTTCCTTTGGATATATACCCAGAAGTGGGATTGCTGGATCATATGGTAGTTCTGTTTTTAATTTTTTGAAGAACCTCCATACTGTTTTCCATAGTGGCTGAAGTAATTTACATTCCCAATAGTCCACAAGGCTCCCTTTTCTCCACATCCTCTCCAACACTTGTTATCTCTTCTCTTCTTGATGATAGCCATTCTAAAAGGTGGGCCATGATATCTCCTTGTGGTTTTGATTTGCATTCCCTGATGATTAGTGATGTAGAGCACCTTTTCAGGTACCTGTTGACTGTCCATATACTTTTGGAAAGATGGCTATACAATTCCTCTGCCCATATTTTAATCAGTTTGGTTATTTGTTTGTTTTGTTTTGCTATTTAGTTGTGTGGATTGTTTATATATTTTAGATAGTAACCCTTTATCAGATATTTGCAAATATTTCCTCACATTCCATGCATTTTCATTTTGTTCATGGTTTCCTTTGTTGTGTAGAAATTTTTTAGTTCGATATGGTCCTACTTGTTTATTTTTGCCTTTGTTGGTGACAAATCAAAAAAATCATTGCCAAGACAGATATAAAGGAGCTTACCACTTATTTTTTTTAAAAGCATTTTAATGGCTTCACATCTTACATTCAATACCTTAATCCATTTTGAGTTAATTTTGTGATTGGTACAAGACAAGAGTCCAATTTCATTCATAATTTTTGGTAAATTAATTGACCATATATGCATGGGTTTAATTCTGGGCTCTCTATTCTGTGCCATTGATCTATGTATGTGTGTGTTTTTATGCCAATAGTGTACTGGTTTTGGTTACTATTGCTTCGTAATATAATTTGAAACCAGGAAGTGTGATACCTTCAGTTTTACTCTTCTTCCTCAAGGTAGCTTTGTCTATTCAGGATCTTTGTGGTTCCATAAAACTTTTTTTATTTCTGTGAAAAATATTTTTGGAATTTTGATAGCTATTGCACTGAATATATAGATTACTTTGAGTGGTATGGATATTTTAATAATATGAATTCTTCTAATCAATAGATGTGTAATATCTTTACATATATTTGTGTCTTCAATTACTTTCACCAATGTCATAGTTTTCAGTGTACAGCCATTTCCCTTCCTTGGTTAAATTTATTCTTAGATATTTTAGTCTGCTGAAGCAATTGTAAATGTGATTGTTTTCTTAAATTTTCTTTCTGAAATTCAATATCAGGATATAAAAACACAAATAATTTTTGTATCCTGCAACTTTACTGAATTTGTTCATTAGTTTTAACAGTTTTGCGGTGGAGTCTTTAGGAATTTCTATATATAAAATCACGTCATCTGCAAATAGTGACAATTTTACTTCTACTTTTCTGATTTGGATACTTTCTATTTCTCTTCTTCTTGACTAATTGCTCTGCCTAGAACTTCTAGTACTGTTGAAAAAAAAGTAGTGACAGTGGGTATCCTTATCTTTTTCCTGATCTTAGAGGAAAGCTTTTCAGCTTTTCACCACTGAGGATGTGTTAGCTGTGCCCTTGGCATATATGGCCTTTATTATGATGAGGTACATTCTCTCTTCCCACTCTTTGAGAATTATCATGAATGGATGTTGAATTTCGTCAAATGTTTTTTCTGCATATGTTGAGATGATCGTATGATTTTTGTCCTTCATTTTCTTAATGTATCACATTGATTGATTTGTGGGTGTTGAACCTTCGTTGCATCCCTGGAGTGAATCTCAGTTGATCATGATGTATCCCCCTATGTCACCATCTTGGACAAGAACCTCAAAGTTTGATTTTAAATGGAATCATCAATGCAGTTTGAATTTTCTATTCTTCTCTAGGCATAATATAGAAAGTCAGCTAGTTGTTCTTATTTGTGTATAAGGTAATAAGGTAATGTGGCAAAAAAGAGATAAGCTAAAGCAAAACCTGATCACTTTAGAAGCAAAACTTAGAAAGAGCAGAGAAACCAGGATTTGCCAGGTTGGAAAGTACAACTGCTTCTCATCTCTAGTATCTCAGCTGGAAACACCCCTCCAAACACAAAATAGTCTGGGATGTAGATCAAATTAAGGGAGTCTAAATTAAATCTTGAATCTACTAGAGCTCATGTTATTTAATTTTTTCAGTTTCTCCTTTAATTCGTTGATATAAGCACCATAATTTTCCTGTTACAAGCTTGTTTTCAATAATTGCAGTTTCTTAAAATACTTTGAAAGCTGAAGTTTTGAGACTCTTCCATTCATTAAATACTTTGATTAAAGATTTCCAGACAATTTGAAAAGAATGAAGCCAACATTTCAAGGGCACATTTACAAAAAGTGTAATACCATCCTAAATCACTTAGATTGGTTTAAGTTCAAAGATTTCTAAAGTCTGATTGTTCATAAGCAGAACAGAAAACACATACTGCCATTTAAGAATTTTTTGTGATATCAGCTTTTCCACAAAATAATTATAGTTCAGTGATTCTAAATGTGTATGTATACAACTATAAACTTCGACAAGTAATTTGAAATGTAGTTCTGCTCCATAAGATTCTAAATTTTGTAAAGACACTGTGTATACCACGACAAGATGCTTCACCAAAATCTGCACTCATTGTGTCAGAAATTTTACATTCAATGCTGAATTATTTCATTGCATTTAGTAGGTTCATCATGCAAAGTGCAGTTTTAGCTTTATTCCTGGTGTCTCCTACCCAAATTCTTCCTCAGAGCCTCACTTCAGCAGAATCAAGTGGGAATCCTGAAAATAACGTTTATATTATTTTATAAAAGTTTGTATTTTACATTTAGGGAAACTATAAATTTTATTTTCTTAAAAATGACTCTAAATTGAAACAAATCCTTAAAAGAACTTTAGTGAAAGTTCTGGCCCAATTTTAGAATTTATAAATTTGTTAATGTTTTTAAGCTCTTTGTATGGAGAAATAATTTAAAATTTATTTTCATCTGAAGCTCAATTAACCTAATTATTCTCTTCAGCATGTTACCATTAAAATATAAAGGCATATCAGAAATGTAAATATGAGCCAAACACACTTTCTACAATAGGACATTGCAATAACTATGTCTGCAAAAAACAAGCTAAAAGTATTTGAGATTCCAAGTAGTAAGGTTGTAATGTAAGTTAGATAAAGTCATGCTTCTGAGAATTGGGTTTTCTTCAGCAATGAAAAGTTAGTACTATTAGAAAAAAATCAAGTCAACAATCATATAGTTATAATGTGTACATAACACAGGGAGCATGTGTTTGATTTGTAGAATATTCCAAATTGATATTTTAACTCACAAACTAATAAAATCATGCTACAAGAAGTGGTTTCATGAAGGAGATGAAAAATACACTCCAGTGAATACCACTGCTCTCTACTTCTCCCCAATCACAAACATGCCTTCATTCAGGTGCCAGGCCACTCCAAAACCCAAGCATAAACAGGTCAGTCTTAAAGCATCTGAGGGATGGGCGCCTGGGTGGCTCAGTTGGTTAAGCGACTGCCTTCGGCTCAGGTCATGATCCTGGAGTCCCGGGATCGAGTCCCGCATCGGGCTCCCTGCTCGGCAGGGAGTCTGCTTCTCCCTCTGACCCTCCTCCCTCTCATGCTCTCTGTCTCTCATTCTCTCTGTCTCAAATAAATAAATAAAATCTT